>NC_069141.1:89677054-90007284 GCF_943734755.1 Anopheles moucheti
TTAGATTTAGTATTATGATATATTTACGATCCTGCATCCAAAACAATTTTTAAGTATATTTATATTATTTAAAATTTATTTGATGATGACGGTATACGCCGTTAAATAAGTTTATATTACTCAAAATGTATTCCAAATCTATAATGTAACCGTCAGAAGCGATGCCATTCTCGTGCATAGAATTCAGTGACGGCGAATAGATTGAAACAGATATTGAGATGTCATGCTCAGTATTCCCCAAATGTGGAAAATGCATCAATGTGACCTCTAGCTATAGGAAAGATGCCCTTTCTTCCAAAAATAAAATCACCAGATCCAATTGACACGGCCCGATGAGATAAACCAAAAATAGAAACGAAACGGTCAGAGTGTACGCATAGTGTAACATTGTACAGTTCTATTGATTCTAATGTATTATTTTTCTTAAGGGAATTGGAGAACATTCGCATTCATTTGAAGTATGATAGACCTGAAAAATTGTGTCCTTAGACCTTAGACCTTAGACCTTACAGACAGATTAATCATCAATAGATGATTTTCTATGTGCGTTATAAAGCCACTTCTTGTGCGTTCTAATCAGCGTACAATTACGCACTGATAAGGTCTATTTGCAAATATTACGAGTCTGATGGTCAGTTACGCACGAAGAATCCATTGCGATTGAACGAACAAGCATCTTCTAGTAACTTGGCAACGCCATGAAGCGCTCCTTTGTGACTACAATTGTAGCTGTTTTAACAGTTTCCTTCGCTCAATTTCAAATATCAGCCATTGGTCACGATGCGATATCTTTTAGAGTTTTGCAGCAGAAATCTTATTACTTTGGTAATATCTTTAAAGTAAGCCAATATATGCGATACTTTTAAAGCACATTCCCAGTTATAACCGTTTAGTTTTTCTCGTCTGCAGCTAAACTGGCACAAGGCGTCTGCGTTCTGTAGGTCTCAAGGTTTATTCCTAGTGTCGATCAAAAACCAAGCACAACTGGATGAAGTAATTGGCTATGTAAGAAAAATTGGATATTTCCTAACCGAGGAGACTCTACAGCTGTGGACCTCGGGGAATGACCTGGAAGAGAAAAATCAATACATCTGGACATCGACGGGCGAACGGATAACGCTCAATCGTTGGTCCGTGGGTGAGCCTAATCATATGAAGGAGGACGACTGCATAATAGAGCAGTGTGTAGTACTGCAGCACTATGAGCCTCCAGCATCCGGTCGAGCAAACTATTCGTTAGACGACAGGGCATGCTATAGGGAATATTACTTCTTGTGTGAATCGTTAGATGGTTAGAAGCATTTGTTCGGTAGCGCAGTGGAAATTTTGGTAAAATACCGAACCGAAGAAAAGTTTACGAAGAAGCTTACTACGTACTGGTCCAAGAGCACGATCGTATTGTGGCTTATAATTTTATTAATAGAGTATGTTTAGTGAAACACAATTCTTTAATGCACCCATATTTTGATAAGATGAGGTGAACCTCAAATCCGGCATTTCGCATCACTACGTGTGCCAAATCATTCCGATAGAAGCAATTGTTTCGAAACCATTGCCAAGAAATGACGAAACTACGAGCAGTGTTCCTGCTTGTCCTGTTAACGGCGCTGGAGCTTTCGTCCCAAAAAAGTGATACACGTTCGCAGTGTTCCGTCAGAAAGCGTATTACTTCAGCAATTCCTTCAAGGTTTGTTTGGCTAATGTATCTTAATGTAGGAATTGATAAAATGAACACCATATTTCCGATTCCAGGTCAATTGGTTCAAGGCGTTTGAACTCTGTCGAACGCAAGGAATGTTCCTGTTGTCGGTGAGGAACTACGAAGAACGGGAAGCTGTCATCCAGTACTTGATGCGCACGGGCTACACCCAAACTCACAAAAGCTTAAAGGTCTGCTCTTCTGGAAACGACCTAGGTGAGGAGGGTGAATTCCATTGGGCATCGACCGGAGAACGTCTTCGGTATCAGAATTGGAGGATAGGGGAACCGAACAACAATAGAATCGGTGGTCCCACCGGAGAGGACTGTTGTGCCCTGGAGTACTTTGCGGGGACAGATGCAAACTATAACTATACGTTTAACGATCGATCGTGTAGGGAGGACATGTTGTTCGTATGTGCAACACTACCGTCATGATCCTGTAATGTAGTGTATTTTACTTAGTTCATTTATTGTATAATGTTTTCTGCAAAGGAAAGTAGGAACTAATACTATTCCATGTGTAAATTGTTAGATGGTTAGACGTAGTAGTTTATTTGATTATGCGTTTACATCAAGTCGAACAAATTCTTACTATAGCAGTGTTTTTTTTTTATTTATTTTACCTTTACGAAGGAATCACAATAGTGTAACAGAATGCGTTGCTGATAATGACCGAAAGAGTGGTCAAATTTGGTTCTGTGGGGCAAACTGAAGTAAAATTTAAGAAGACGCTTGTTTCGCACTCCTGCAGAAGCATGATCATGGCGTAGCTTATAATTTTGTTGATAAACTATACTCGGCGGAATCCATTTGATTAGAACACCCATCTTCGGATAAGGTGAGGTCAACTCAATCCAACACTTCGCAAGCCTACGTCGTGTGTCCAGCCACTCTGATAGAAGTAGTTTGTTCGAAACCATTGCAAAGAAATGGCGAAACTACAAGCAGTGTTCCTGCTTGTCCTGTTAACGGCACTGAAGCTATCGACCCAGGAAAGTGACATCACGTTCGGGGTTTTCCGGCAGAAGGAGTACTACTTCAGCAATTCCTTCAAGGTCAGTATAACCAAAGCTTACTGATGTAGAAGTTTAAAAAAACATCACATATCCGGCCACAGCTCAATTGGTTCAAGGCGGTAGAGTATTGTCCATCGCGTGGAATGTTCCTGTTGTCGATAAGGAACGCTGAGGAGCGGGAATCTGTCATCGAGTATCTGACTAGTACGGGCTACACCAAAACGCACAGCAGCTTTATCTTTTGGACATCTGGAAACGACCTAGGTGAGGAGGGTGAATTTCATTGGGCATCGACCGGAGAGCGGTTTAACTACATGAATTGGAGACAAGGGGAACCGAGCGGCATGAGCGGCGGTGAGGATTCCACAGAGGAGGACTGTTGCCACATAGAGTACTGGTCGGGGCATGGAGCAAACTATAACTACACATTCAATGATCGATCATGTGATCAAAAATTATTGTTCCTGTGTGAAACACTTCCGGCATGATGCAGCAATGTAATATATACATTGAGGTTCATTTTTCGGTAATCCATGAAGTTGAAGAAGATTATGACGAGATGACTAATAAAAGGCACAAATAGAAAGTAGCAAATGTCGGATCGAGTTGATAGAGACGTTCGAAGAATACATAGATCGCTTAGAAATCTTTAACGAACGTGTCAGTTCAGCAGGGATTAACGAGCCACCGGTACTAGTAATAGAGGGAAGCGTCCGGAAGCGTCTTCCCTAAGTTTGGTTAACGCACTAAGAGGTGAGATATACGGCATGGATATCACAAACGCACAAACACAATAATGCTTGGACATTGTGTTAGTTGCCTCCAGGAAGCAAGAGTTTCCAAGTTGTGAGAGTTCTCGAAGGTACAGCGGCTTGGCTAACGCAGAACCAGGAAACAGTGGCTTTGCCTTCTACTGAGACCTAGATAGTTGCGTAGCGCACGACTGTCTGAGAAGGAGTATGGATGCAAAGGCTATTGCGTGATCACGGAGTTAGATTTGAGTATCATTGTTTTGCATACTAGAGATAGAAAACCCAACAGATAGTAGTCATATGCATATACAGTATACAGAATGCTGCTAGTTGTGCTGCTACTCTTGCGTTAACGGAAGACGGCAGACACTCATGAATCATTGGTAACCTTTAAAAAAATTTTGGCTGATAAGTACAGCTTTTGAAAGGGTGTTATGTTTTCGCACATGTTGTTTTATATTTCGAGATTGAATACCACTGGGCATCGATTGGAGTACGTCTTAACTATCCGAACTGGTACAAAGGTGAACCGAACAATGCCAAAGACCAAGATTCCACCGGGGAGAACTGTGTCGACATAGCATACTGGGCTGAGAACGTCGGAAACCAAAACTCGTACGTGTAGGGACGAGGTGTTGTTCTTCTGTGTAACACTGCCAACATGATGCTGAAATGTTTGTGTTGGTAATTTAGCTTACTTAGATGTAGCGTAATAATACTTTAACCTTCCACGATTGTTATCAAATTGTTTAAAAGCTGCAACTATACTGGCTCAATGCAATTCCGTAAGATCCCATAATGCTTCTTCGTGGGTGTATGGTTAAAAGCTTGGATGCTGTAGTTTATTGGAGTTGAGCCAAACCTGTGGATTAGGAAGTTGTAGAAGAGATTTTCACATCATATGAATTGACAATGTACCAAACGTGCTGAAGAAATGTTCCGCGCTGGGCCCACGAGCACGATCGTTTTATGGTTTTGTTGATAGACCATGTTCGGCATTTCTTTACAACATCCTTCTTCCGATAAGGCGAGGTCAACTCAATCCGACCTCTTTGCGTGTGTGCGTGGATTGAAACAGGTTCTTCGTCGTGCTTGTTCGAATCCATAGTTTAGTGTTAGCATTGCGCCCTCCATTCGTCCGTCTCGGTACAGACGCGAGATTGAAGACATTGAATCAGTCTAATAGTAGCAGTTTGTTCGAAACCATTGCAAAGAAATGGCGAAACTACAAGCAGTGTTCCTGCTTGTCCTGTTAACGGCACTGAAGCTATCGACCCAGGAAAGTGACATCACGTTCGGGGTTTTCCGGCAGAAGGAGTACTACTTCAGCAATTCCTTCAAGGTCAGTATAACCAAAGCTTACTGATGTAGAAGTTTAAAAAAACATCACATATCCGGCCACAGCTCAATTGGTTCAAGGCGGTAGAGTATTGTCGATCGCGTGGAATGTTCCTGTTGTCGATAAGGAACGCTGAGGAGCGGGAATCTGTCATCGAGTATCTGACTAGTACGGGCTACACCAAAACGCACAGCAGCTTTATCTTTTGGACATCTGGAAACGACCTAGGTGAGGAGGGTGAATTTCATTGGGCATCGACCGGAGAGCGGTTTAACTACATGAATTGGAGACAAGGGGAACCGAGCGGCATGAGCGGCGGTGAGGATTCCACAGAGGAGGACTGTTGCCACATAGAGTACTGGTCGGGGCATGGAGCAAACTATAACTACACATTCAATGATCGATCATGTGATCAAAAATTATTGTTCCTGTGTGAAACACTTCCGGCATGATGCAGCAATGTAATATATACATTGAGGTTCATTTTTCGGTAATCCATGAAGTTGAAGAAGATTATGACGAGATGACTAATAAAAGGCACAAATAGAAAGTAGCAAATGTCGGATCGAGTTGATAGAGACGTTCGAAGAATACATAGATCGCTTAAAAATCTTTAACGAACGTGTCAGTTCAGCAGGGATTAACGAGCCACCGGTACTAGTAATAGAGGGAAGCGTCCGGAAGCGTCTTCCCTAAGTTTGGTTAACGCACTAAGAGGTGAGATATACGGCATGGATATCACAAACGCACAAACACAATAATGCTTGGACATTGTGTTAGTTGCCTCCAGGAAGAAAGAGTTTCCAAGTTGTGAGAGTTCTCGAAGGTACAGCGGCTTGGCTAACGCAGAACCAGGAAACAGTGGCTTTGCCTTCTACTGAGACCTAGATAGTTGCGTAGCGCACGACTGTCTGAGAAGGAGTATGGATGCAAAGGCTATTGCGTGATCACGGAGTTAGATTTGAGTATCATTGTTTTGCATACTAGAGATAGAAAACCCAACAGATAGTAGTCATATGCATATACAGTATACAGAATGCTGCTAGTTGTGCTGCTACTCTTGCGTTAACGGAAGACGGCAGACACTCATGAATCATTGGTAACCTTTAAAAAAATTTTGGCTGATAAGTACAGCTTTTGAAAGGGTGTTATGTTTTCGCACATGTTGTTTTATGTTTCGAGATTGAATACCACTGGGCATCGATTGGAGTACGTCTTAACTATCCGAACTGGTACAAAGGTGAACCGAACAATGCCAAAGACCAAGATTCCACCGGGGAGAACTGTGTCGACATAGCGTACTGGGCTGAGAACGTCGGAAACCAAAACTCGTACGTGTAGGGACGAGGTGTTGTTCTTCTGTGTAACACTGCCAACATGATGCTGAAATGTTTGTGTTGGTAATTTAGCTTACTTAGATGTAGCGTAATAATACTTTAACCTTCCACGATTGTTATCAAATTGTTTAAAAGCTGCAACTATACTGGCTCAATGCAATTCCGTAAGATCCCATAATGCTTCTTCGTGGGTGTATGGTTAAAAGCTTGGATGCTGTAGTTTATTGGAGTTGAGCCAAACCTGTGGATTAGGAAGTTGTAGAAGAGATTTTCACATCATATGAATTGACAATGTACCAAACGTGCTGAAGAAATGTTCCGCGCTGGGCCCACGAGCACGATCGTTTTATGGTTTTGTTGATAGACCATGTTCGGCATTTCTTTACAACATCCTTCTTCCGATAAGGCGAGGTCAACTCAATCCGACCTCTTTGCGTGTGTGCGTGGATTGAAACAGGTTTTTCGTCGTGCTTGTTCGAATCCATAGTTTTGTGTTAGCATTGCGCCCTCCATTCGTCCGTCTCGGTACAGACGCGAGTTTGAAGACATTGAATCAGTCTAATAGAAGCAGTTTGTTCGAAACCATTGCAAAGAAATGGCGAAACTACAAGCAGTGTTTTTGCTGGTCCTGCTAACGACGCTGAAGCTATCGACTCAGGAAAGTGACATCACGTTCGGGGTTTTCCGGCAGAAGGAGTACTACTTCAGCAATTCCTTCAAGGTCAGTATAACCAAAGCTTACTGATGTAGAAGTTTAAAAAAACATCACATATCCGGCCACAGCTCAATTGGTTCAAGGCGGTAGAGTATTGTCGATCGCGTGGAATGTACTTGCTGTCGATAAGGAACGCTGAGGAGCGGGAATCTGTCATCGAGTATCTGAATAGTACGGGTTACACCAAAACGCACAAAACCCTTTACGCCTGGATATCCGCAAACGACCTAGGTGAGGAGGGTGAATTCCACTGGGCATCGACCGGAGAGCGTGTTAACTATCAAAACTGGAGCGAAACCGAACCGAACGACTATAAGATCGACGATTGCACCGGGGAAGACTGTGCCATCCTGGAGTATTGGGCGGAGGGTGGTGCAAACTATAACTACACATTCAACGATCGATCCTGCATGCGTGAATTTCTGTTCCTGTGTGAAACACTTTCGGCATGAGGTTTAGATTCAGAGTAACCCATTTTTAACAAAATATAAGTAAACCGTAAACAACAACAATCAGTGTGCAATATCGCTCTCTTTTCAAGTTCTCGGTTGTATGGCCCGATGTCAAGGTGCTTATGAGAAGTCTAGGAGTATGGCGAATCAAATCCGATAACCCCAAGCAAAGACCTTCATGCTACTGGCAGTAATTTTGAATCCAAACAACGGAAACCCCACTAAAACTGGTTTCGGTCAATGCAATCGTTCAGACAACCATCAACAAAAAACTTTGCACTGCACTAAGACACGCACCGATCGTATCGTGAAGTACCGGTTTCTGCGTAAATTCCAACGATCTGTTGATTGTGGAACCACTAGCGACACGATCGCGGTCAGTGTTAATTGTGGATTGAACATCGTACGAGCAAACAGTGATGGAGTCGAAACGTTTGGCACACCTGATCGTGCTCATGATCAGCTTCCTTGCGGTGGGTTTCATAAGCACACAAAAGGACATCAACACGTTCGGAATCTTCCGAGAGAAGTCCTATTACTTTGGTAACACGTTTAAGGTTAGTGGTTATGTGTGTTAATATTTCCCAATTGTTTCTGTCACCAGTCTCAATGGTCAAGTAAATAAAACTAAAAATGGGTTGTCCTTCATCAAACCTCATATCGCAGCTCAACTGGTACAAGGCGTCGGAATACTGCAGGACGCGTGGTATGTTCCTGGTAGCGATCAACAACGACGAACAGTTGAACGGTGTGGTGGAATATATCGAAAAAAGTGGTTTTACAAAAACGCACGGCATTCTGCACATGTGGACATCCGGTAACGATCTCGGGGAGGAGGGCCAGTTCTTCTTTTCCTCGACCGGTGAACGGTTAACGTACGATCGTTGGACCAAAAACGAACCGAACAATGCGATGCACGATAACTGCACGTACGAGAACTGCATTGTGCTGGAGTACTACCAGCCGTGGTCCATCAACTACACCTTCGACGATAGGCAATGCGGTGCGGAAAACTTTTTCATGTGCGAAACCGTGTACGATTAAGTGTATGCTTTATTAAAACCCATCTAACGTAGAGAATTGTTATCTTCTACTGTATCTTCTATTGTTATCAACTAAGTGTACTTACTCTACTATCAGTCTTTAAACAAACAAACAAAATAAGAAAACGAACAATCGTTTTCTACTCTACACGATACTTTTTCGACAGCTTTTTTACCTTGTTGAGGGTAATGCTGTCCAGAATCCATGCCGGAGCTACCGCAATCTGTCCTTCGATCGGTGCCGCATCACTGTCGCTCGGGTCTACGACTAGAAATTTTGCCCGGGCTTCATTGCCAGTCACCTTCCCGCGGCACAGCAGTATAAGCTCGCGCAAATGCTGCACAGGAATAGCACAACGAGGCGATATCCAGAACGGTGCGTAGTCAGCAAACAGCTCATTCCGGTACTGACTACCGAACGCTTGCCGTTCGCTACGGTTAAGCTGCACCGCGTGGGAAAAGTCGCGCAGCTCAAACCGTTCCTCCGACAGCCAGCGGCCCACTTGGTACGACTCAACGATCCATTCGTAGCGCACAATCCACAGACCTCGTATAAGCGCACGGAGCAGATTGATCGTGCGGCGCGACTCGAGCGTTACCAGATGTGTGGTGTTGTCGGTGACGTTCGCCTCTATTATAAACCCATCGAGACTAGCAATGGCCTGTTGGGAATGGGCAGAATAGTAAAATAATCTTTTAATGATTTTGTTTATCCGATCTCCGCGCAAGAGGCTGAAAACATCGTGCTTGCCTGATTAAGTACACCGAAAGTAAGTAATAATGCTCATTAGCGATTAGAATGTAAACGAAACAAACTTTATTGCGATGGCTCCCAAGACGAAGCCCCCAGACAAGACAAACTAAGGAAGCTTAACGCACTCAAAACAAAGTAAGAAAAAATCAGTAAATCAAATACTAAAAATACCGTGCTAAATAAATTCTACAATCAATCATTCGCACTTTTAATCGGCCTTTCATTTTCGACAGTCATTAAGCTCAGAATCAGAATCATACACTTTTACCTTGAAGTGCCTTTCCTCCTCTTCTAACCCATCCCGATTCCTTCAATCCTATCCCCAGAAATTCTACTAATGAAACCGTACCTCCTTAACGAATGTGCTCTGCTCGGTGTGCAGATTAGTGGTGGCCAAATATTGTCGCGGCAACTGAGTCGCGGGTTGTTGCGACGCCATCGTTGGTAAGCCGCGTCCGATTGGGAAAAGAGTTTTCCTAGTATCTTTTTTCCCAGCCGAGCACTGGGCGGTATCGATCGGTGATGTGAACAGTGCGGTGGTGCGCCGTTTCTTGCTCGACAATGCGGTTGTTGTCGGAGGTTTCATACCAATTGCAGCTGGGGCCAGTGAGCGTCGTTTGGGTGTTGATTTGGTGTTTGCCGCCGCCGGTGAATTACGGACGCCCATTACTTCCTCCTCGGACGTTTGGATGTTGAAGAGCTTTCGCTTTCGTGGCGCTTCAGTCGTTGTGGGATCTTGCGGTGCTGATTTTTCACATGACTTGGATGCCTTCCGGTAGTACGCATCTAGGGAAGTTTGTAATGGCTGTGGTGTAGGAGACTTTAACATCGCTGAAACGCTCGTCACAGAGTTAGCTTCTCCGGATGTTTCATGGCATTCGGTTGGCTTTGCAGACGCTTTTGCTGCTGCTGCTTGTCGATTGATCTCGGTCAACCGTTGACCCATTATGTCCATCGTGATGTCAAAAACAGTACGTCGTCGCCGATCGGGTGCACGAGTAGAACTGAAGAGAAGCGAATCGTTGTACTGCTCTAGCAGGGTCTTTCGACCGTTTAGAGCAGAAATGGCATTTGCAGATATTGGCGTAGAACTGGAGGTAGGATTTGGCCTATTTACGATACTACTGCCATCTTCGTTAGTCAGACGAGATTGTGATGGTTCCGGTGGTGTTTCGGACACCTCCAGTGGTTCCATTGTGGAGTTGGAGTTCTTTGGAGTGGCGAGTGTCGTTCTGCGTCTTGCTGTAGTAGATAATCCTACCGAAGAACGTACTGTATCGTTTTGTACCGGACCCATTCCGTCCATTGCACTCTCAACGGAAGGAATAAATAGCGTTCGACGTCGATTTCGGTTCTGAAGTTCGTTTCGATTGGGACGATTGCCTTCCTCTGACGTAATGCTTATTACCGATTCAACACTATTTAATTTCGTCAAATCAACCGCAGTGGGTTTATTACCACTTTTTGTTTGATTATGGCCAATTATGCTAGACATTTCCATGTCTTTCGGCGAACAGATAGTGTTGCGCACCGTGGCGTGACGTGTCTTAGAAGCAGCCTTTGATACATCCATCGATATCGCCGCTAAAGGTGGTGTATTCTCCTCATTACCGAATGCAATCGTCTTTCGTCGAGATCGTTTGCTCACCGTCGGGATGGAAACTGGAGTATGGGTACGATTAGATATATCATCTTCCTTTGCCACACTGATGGTTTCATTTGGTGCAACCTTCGCTGGCGTTGGTTCTTTTCGTGTGTTGAGATCACTCTTCCCTCCTAGCCTATATTGGTTGTTCTGAGATGAAAGATTATGCATTTCTACCGCATTCGAGATGATTGTGTTACGACGCGTACGAATGGTCCTGGTAGTTGTTACAGGTGATTGGGTAACGGGTAGATTAACGATACTTTTACGACGGTTTGAAACATTGGTGTTTTCTGTTGAAGATGCATCCTCAACTGCGGCTGCTAGTACGATTGTTTTACGTCGATTTTTACCCGAAGTTTGTTTGGGCGTTTCATAAATCACATTCGGGATATGGGCAGCTGCAGGTTCCTCTTCCACGTTCGTCATTTGCGGTGTAAACATGACCGTTTTGCGCCGCGATCTTGGTGTGATAGACTTTGATCCCGATTCACCAAATAATGCATGCCGTGATGAAATATCATTCGTTATTTGAGGTGTTTCTCTGGCAGTAGTTGGAGTCGTGCTATCGATCTGATTATCCTCTTCCCGATCCATGGGAGTTGGAGTAGATCGAAACCGTTCCAGGATACGCATCGGTGCCGCCTGAAGAAGTTGATCGTACTCATCGATCGGCCCTTCGGTAGAGCTGTTTATTTGATGTTCTGCCTCAAAGTCATTCAGTATACGCTCCAGCCGATCGTCTTTACGAATTCGATGCAGAACGGGCAACTTCGACGGTGGGGATATCACCGGAACTGCTGCCTTTGATTTTGCGGTGACGTTTGGACGCTTCTTGGCCACTTCCTCTGCTCCAGGTTGCATCGATTTTTGACGCTGAAAAGTTAACATACATGAAATTGCATTTTTGAAATAAAATCTCAGATCAGTGTACTCACCCGAATACGCTTGAAAAGATCCGGATTTTCGTATCGTTCCAGATTGGATATTTTAAAGTCGTTTGGGTTCATCAGGCAGGTATGTCTTTTGCAAGCCTCGATCCACAGTATCGACACAATCGGAATGTCCATCTTTTTTGCTTTTTGATACGTGGAAAGCAACCCATCCTTGAAGATAACGTGTGTTGTATCTCTACAGTCGAAAGAAACAAATGATTAACGTTTCGACCAATTATTCTTAGCAACAGTATTACCTTAACAGTCGCTCGTTGACCTTCGCTCCCAGTGACGCAATATGTTCCTTTATCCCTTCCGAACGATTGTCCGTACCGGAGCGCACCTCCACGTACACACAAACATCACGCATAATATCCTGAATCGTTCGCTTCTCCTGCGCAAGCCGTTCTTCGGCCGTGATGATATCCTGCTCGGCGTACGATATATCAAAGTTACCGTACGCGTTGCGCTTAGAAGTCGAATTTAAAGCACGTACCGCGCGCAATCTGGCCGTCGCCGATGGACTGTTAAAATCACGCATCAGCAGTTGCATATGACGATTGGGTGGAACGGCAGATTCCGGTAGTGGCGGCGTAGTACATCGCATAGCGTCCGGAGTTTGGTTCAGCAGGTTTAGTTCAAACGGTGAACTTCTGCCAGACAGGCAGCTATCGAATGAATCATCTGCCGTACGTTGTGATTCGGGTCCGTCGGATGAGTTCTGCCTAAACAGTGGCTCGTCGCTTGGTGTGGATAGAAGACGCGTCAGAAGCGCTTCGTGCAGACTCTTTCTTCTACCGGGAGTCGCTACATCGTCATACGAGCTGGTGTTAGGCAGATGTTGCATGGTGGGTGGTGTGACGGTTTGATGAATCTGTACCGACGAATTAACTCCGAAACCCACCGAAAGTCGTTTTTGCTTAGGCGACAAATGGACGCTAGTTTGGCCAAGCATCACTCGCTGCATATTCGTTGGGTTATTTGTGCTTGTTATCACACATGCGAGATAAACTAAACTTTACGATGTTGGCATTATCACACACATTACAATTATCAATAGATTGAGATTTTTCCACTCAAACAACTCACGGTAAAATCAAGCGCAATAACAGGCGTAATTCAATGCGAGCACAGTACGTGACGCGGAAGAACTTTTGAGCCAAACGGTTGAAACTGTCAAACGCAGCTGTCAAATGCATCTTAAGCCCGGTTGACACAAGCGTCTATGTGTTACGATCAGCTGCATGCGCATGTTTGGAAATCAACGTTTGTGTGATTTGTGTTTTGAGCAAAGTGTTGTAATTTACACACATTCAGTTGCAAAGTGTAGTGTAAATGCAAGAAATTAGAAAGTCCAAAAAGGATTTACAGTGCTCTATGCCGTCGCCATTTCAATAGGAATGTTAACAACTATCATGAACTTCGATTTGGGCCATCTTTTTAAGATCGGTATGTAACTTTTTAATAAAATGTAATGTCGACAGTGATGGTTAAAATTAAGCCATCCTGCTGATGTGCTTTTGCTGTTCTTGCAGATCCGTTGCGTGCTGGACCGATTATCTTTCCCCTTTCTGTTCTGTCTGATACGACCTTGGCCCAAACATGCACCGATCGTACGGTAAAACCTCCAACGAAGTCCCTCCGTTTTAGAATCAATCAAACTGGTGAATATTTATGAAACAACTTGCACCAAAAAATCCA
Source organism: Anopheles moucheti (assembly GCF_943734755.1). Classification (NCBI taxonomy): domain Eukaryota; kingdom Metazoa; phylum Arthropoda; class Insecta; order Diptera; family Culicidae; genus Anopheles; species Anopheles moucheti. The sequence continues at coordinate 89,690,445 of NC_069141.1, forward strand.
TATCATTATCATCGCCCGGCCATCCCAGATCGACCAGGATGGTGTCCGCCGCCGTCAACTGTTTGGTCCTTGGAGGGTGTGGCAACATCTTCCAGGGTGTTCTCCCGGTTGCGAATGACGGCTTTCGCTTTCGAGTGGCGTAAAACGACAGCATAAGAAGCTGCCTGCCTTTCTTCTGACACCTTTGGGGGGCTATAATTATGTAAACGGTTTTCCTGCGGATTCGGATAATCGATTAAAGGAAGAAGAGGGAAAATGATCATCACTCATTCGGGGTAAGGCATTCCTGGCGGGCAGGTATTTCGGTTTTGTTTTTGTATGTGTTTCGCTGTCTTGGGTCGTTTGCCAACAGTTTGATGTTGAAGATTGTTCGATAAAAGTCCGCTCTCGGGGATGGTACGAAGTTAGATGTTCTAGTATCTTATGCTGTCACAACAGTGCTGGGTCATGTTTCTTTAGAGTACATAAAATTAACACAATTTGATGCTATTTTCAGGTGAGCTAAGAATGCCTGCTCACAATACGAATTGTTATGCATATTCATCGATTCACGAAGTTAAGTGTACATCTTCATCATACTACAGATACAAATGAACTACTGTACATGAGATACAACCTAAAAGAAACTTCGTTAGACCGTTTTGGTTTTGGATCCAGTAGGTTGATGATGTCGGACTCTTGAACACGCCCGGATCCTCTTGGCTGGCGAAAGGTTAAGTGAAGCTACTTCAACTTGTGTCTTGTAGTAAAAACGAAAATTGCTTGCAACTCCCGTGTTCGCTACTGTACTCTGACCTTTTTGTGTTAAAAATAAGTTCCTATGCCCGACGAAGATGTTCATCTTATTGTGGGCGCATCGAATTTAATGACTTCAGTCAGACCCAAGCCCAAAGTTCCAAGTGGAGAAAGGACAATTTATTAGTTCGTCGCTTGCGTTTCGAGCTGATTTGAATAATACTTTACAAGATTAGAATATGATGCAACTCGTACAGACAATCTAGATTATCTGCTAGATCAGCAGTTGATGTATTGCCAAAACTTGATCTCCACCCCGAATGGGACGTTTACATTCGCTTCAATCGTCAGCTAAGATCCGGTTACGGTGGCTGCTTCAGGTTCTTGCTCAGCTCAGTTGCGCGACAGTTTGCATCTTCCTTTCACAATTGCTACCAGCAGTGATTGAAGCCGGGCCCCATTCATCTTGTTAGCCTGGTGCCCGGTGCCAAACGATTCATTCAGCTTGCTCCAGCCGGGGAGACCTTGCGTTATCCATTTGTCTCGCGCCGGTAACATCCCTCAGGTGACCAACCTTCGGGCTGAAAGATGCAATAATTTACGATGGGTTTTTCGTCAAACAGCTCGCGAAAGGCACGGCTAACATTCGGTGTCGCGACAAATTTTTCTACGCAGCTCACCGCGGATGACCCAGTTCCGTAACGGCAAAACTTCTCCCGACGATTATTACTTATACCGCCGCCCGGGTGAGTGTTGTGTCATTTTTTATTGGGTGTGTATTAGGAGGGATTTCGGAGGGTTTCGTTCGGTTGCTTATTGTTCGGTTTATGTTTTTATTTGCATAATTTGTAGCTTCACAAGAAAGTAGTTAACCCACCGAGGGGTATTGGAAGGTTAGGGTAGCCGCAAGCAAAGCGTTTGCGTATAGAAAGCATGCCAACGTGCTTTTGCCAAATGTTGCCATTTCGGTGATGTAATACGGACTAGCGGGGTCATCCAGAAACGATCCAGCAGTTAAGGCGGGTTATCTGTGTCGTGCAATGATGATTGATAAGAAATAGAGCTTTTAGAACAACTCGTTTTGGCAACGATAATTGCAGTATTACTTAACGAACATCTTGGAGGACAAGGCATCATGGCAGATGATGGAAAGACCGATTAAATAAGTGTTTGTGAGATGCGTATTAAACCCGAAACGATTTACATGCGTACTCACGGAACGCACTACGAAAGATCGAACATCACCGTTTCTCTCTTTCTCGCCTACATCTGATTTTGATGCTGCCTGTTATCAATCGCATTTTGTGTTATCTTCCCTCCAAGAGTCAGTTGTGTGTTTTCCTGCGTTGGAGCTGGAAGTGTTTCGGTGCGATCGTAAAGGCGGCAGTGTTTTCTAACGCCTAGTTAACAGCGTCAGCATCCAAAAACGGCAACACCGACAGTTAGCGTGTTTGGTAAAAGAAATTATTTACCAGACGATGACGACGGTGAAGTGAACGAAAAGTGTGCCGGAATAGACGAATGGTGCAGTGAAGGAGAAGGAGAAAAACGCACCTCGTGGACGATGCTTGCCCTTCCCTGTTTGCACCGACAGACTGGTCGGTGCGGACCGAATCTCCCACTCTCTCGCGTGTACTACCGTTGTGTAGTGAAATAGTTCATAGTAGGGGAACGAACACTACCGCACTGTAGGCGCACCGTCGACGAAAGCTACCCGAAATCGACGATCGGAGTGTGATGTGTGTGCGAGCGCGATCGATCATCGGCAGCCTTTTGCAAACTTACCATTCCGTTGCTGTGAACGCGTGAGGTGCGTTCGGTTGCTGTACTTCCCTGTGTGTCCTGGGCTGTAGTTTGTGATCAAAAGTGTTCCCAACAACGGATTTGTGGCCACAACACGGTTGGGCGGAAAAGCTCCCGGTGTGCTTTCGAAGGTTTGTGTGTGTCGGCAGGAAATGGTGTCCGCTTTCTTTTGCGTTTCTTATGCTGCTGGGCAAAATTCTGAACAGCTCTGATTAGCTTCTCAAATGTGAAGCGTGCATTGGATGAAGAAGCGTTAGCCTAATGGAACGTGACGAACAAAAGAAAGCACCGTTCGGTGTTATCAACCTGTTGCGGAATATATTGCAGCTGGTTCTAGAATTGAATGCGTATGAAGAGCAGTAATAGTAGTTGTGTGAGGTGGTTCAAAACAAGTGCGTAATGGAATGTTCTCTTTGTGGCTAGTGAGTAATTGTTAATCGAAACGATCCCCCAACATAACGTGATAGTACAACAATACATAGTGAAGTTTCGGAGGATGTTCACTTTCAGTTTTTTCGCACTCACTTCTTTCGTGCTGCTATCGTCCATTCTTTGCGTGATCAAGTGTTCCGTGGTGCAGGTAATTTATGCGGGAGTCGTCTTTAACCGAATTTCCGCTCGCTTGATCGGAATTGAGTTTTAATCATACAAGCCAGTCGCTTCCGCTGGGCGGTAACTCGCAGCCTAAACAATAATTACAACGGAAATCAAAACGTCATGTTACAAAGTGATTGCAACCGGCTAGAAGGTAAGCATGGGCGTATTAATAATGCAACTTAATTTGGCAAGTAATCGATCGTTAAAATGTACCAACATTTTATTTTTGTTTGTTTAACATGCACGATCAAATTCGAGGTGAGCACGATGATACAAGACGTTCATGTTGATGGACTTGCGAAAATGTTTTACTTTATTTTTTGGACAAACCGATCGAGCGTTAGGCAAACAGATTCAAAATTCACAACAGACACACATTGGAGCGCAATCGATCGCTTACGGTGAATAGAACGTGGCCATTTTTTGTTGTTTGCTTTTGGAGTCATGTTGCAACGGTACCAATTGGACTGATTTGCTTGAATGAGTTTTGCATGGATGCGCCTCTACACGTCAGACATCGGAGGAGCAAAAAAGGCCTTTCTTCACACTTTTCACAAGTGGCCCACCTGAGGGTGGTCGCTTCTGGGCAGGTATGTTGCAGTTGCACTCCTGCGATTACATATTATGTGGGGCTTCTGTCTCTGTTTTTTTTCGATTTGATTGTTTGGGTGATTGTGAATGATGATTGTTGGTTCGCATGTGTGCTCCGTTCTTCGCACCGATCGATTGGGGAGTATGGCCACACACACCAGCACACCCGCACAACATGGTACAATTTAATTGATCGGTAGACAAAATGGACTCGCTCTCTGGCTGTGGTGTGGATTCGAAACAAAGTAAAATCTACCGAGAAGCGAAGGAAAAGGTGGTTCATTGCACAGCGGTCTCTTCCATTTAGACTCCCCCGCAAAGTCTGCATGCAACAAACCCGTGTTAGGCATGCATTGCCGCATACAGTGCTGTCAATTTGTGTACTTTTGGTAACTGTTTGGCGATGCTCTCGAAACTAGCCGAAAGTTTTCGGCGGGGAGCATACACCATCACTTTCGCACTCCGCATGTGGCGGATTCATTTTTACATCGCCTTGAAATCGTGGTTGAAACTGAAAATTGAAAATTGGCGCACTAATGGGACGGGCCCGAAGATGCGTGCTTTGCCGTAGTAGTTGCCCCACCAAACACCAATCGATCATCCTTCGACAGTTTGTGCGACCCAAGTGCTCCCGCTCCGGCCCCCGCACACGTTCTGTGGGTGGGTTTTCCGTGGGTTCCGCTCGGTTAGGTTGCTAGGTTGGAACTGAAACGGTTTGCATTAGAAAATGCACTCCTAAACCGGTGTAAGAATGTTAGAAGCTTGGCCGCTCACGGTGTGACGGTGTCTTCCGATCATTATTGTTCCACGTGTCTCCCGGCTACCAAACCAACCCCATCTGGGTGCAGCCCGCATGTATGTGCTGCTTTTAACGCGAAGCATTTAAAACGTTTGCCCAACCTCTCTGCAGCACGCTGTGACCGTGTGAAACCGATATTGTTGACGAGACCCGAGGTTAGAACTTTGGAGGCGAAGGCGAAGAGTACGCCATAGGATGGAATGCGATTGAAAGCTGCACGGACTGCATTTTTGCACTTGTACTCTTACAACTATATCGCACCAAGACAAAGGGAAAACATTGGGTTGGGAAGAATATCTGAGTGATCTTTCGTTACACTAGTGGATAAACTGCAGAATATGGTAATAAATGTTATTTGCTCACTCTAAGTTCTTTAACGTCATACGGCAAAGGACAATTCAATTGTAAATGAAATATCTTCATTGCCAAATAGAGATGTTTTGTGTATGCTTTGTTGAGTTATTGATGGCTTCAACTATACAAATTGAACTCGAAAGCCCTGTAAACTTTTCTGTATAACTGTTGTATAATAAAGCCAGAATATGTCAGATATGTTGAGCAGAACCCATTTCATTTCGAACAAAGTATAAAAAATGGGTTTGATTTCATGTTTAATTCTGCACATTTTATTTCAACTCAAGAAATGTGTCCAACATTCTTACTTAACCCCTGTATATACCCCAAACCATTGTAAGTCCTTTAAGATCTTGCACAACAACACTCGGGTAAGGTCTTGTAAGTAGTATCAGATGAGAAAGTGAATACGTAATGTGGTTTTATTTTGTTTTGCTGCAACTATATATCTGTTGAGTTGCGTTCAGTCGAAGTATGATAAAATGTGGCAAAGAAATTACCCACCTATTACTCTAGAAAACAGTTTTTGCTTGTTCCGATGCTCATGGTTCACATACTATAGAGGGCACCAATTACACGCTACCAAATTACGACCGTACCCGTTCGATGTACTCGGGACAGCAGTTCCATTCCACGCCATCAGACCAGCAGGAAGGAAATCCGCACCTGACCGCAGAGACCATAAATCAACAACGATAATAAATGTAGCTACCGAACTTGTCGCTTGCCTGAATCACCAATAAAACACACATACACACATGAGCCTAGGAGGGACACAAACGAATGGGCACGGATCGGTAGTGGAACTCTCCCTCCAACGCCGTTCCAATCCATCGACCATCTTGCTCGTCGCTTGTTTGATACCACGGGCACCATTTTCCGTGGTCCTAACGTTGAGGTTATTTTTCGTTGACCTCCCGCGAGGTCGTTTGAACCGTTTTGAGGTGTGCGAAAATAAATAAACATAACATTAGCCAACGGAAAAGCCTTCGTCGGAAAAATACGAGCCGAACAACACCCATGAAGAATTCCGCAAACGGGCGGAAAGTGGAATGCTATTTATGGAACGCTTCAGATCATTGTGGTTCTTCCTGCTAGCGATTTTAAATAATTTTCTAATGGAATTCTGGGGTGTGATTGTTTAAGTGGATTTGATTTTCTGCTTAATTAATCATTACTTTGTATCCTTAATCGTGTGATCAAAGAGCGAGAATTGAATTCGGCTTATCGCGCAAGGTTAGTTCGCAAGCTCTGGCCGCAAACTGTTTCTACATAAATTCTAGATAAGACAACCAAAGGACAGATTTGGAATTGATTTAGCACACAGAATGTTGTTGCAGCTTACGTGGCAACGCCTCACACTGAAGGCCATAAGGTATTCGATGTGTTTCGAAATAGACGAATTAAAACTAATTAATGAAGGTAAAAAAGAACTGAAACAAAGCCTTGTGTGGATACCGGCTTTAGAGTTAAAGTTTCTGTTCTTTTCGCTTTATTTTTTCTGCCACACAACACATTCAACCTGTTGCCACGGCCCACCACGGTTCATTGGCTTGCGCATTTGCAATGCGCCTGGTGCTAATGTCGTTGACGACGGTGTCGATTTAGCTGCCAACGAGTTCGTGGCGTGTTTGTGCAACAGCATTCGGATATCGCTTGTTTGCCGGGAGGGCAGCTCGCGGTGTGAAGCATTTTCCGAGCGGATGTACCAAACCGGCATGATGGGCGAAGGAGATTGAGTTTGCGCGCGGTGCTAACGCCTTCCGGCAGTATTGATGCGTCACGAGCGTGCGAGATGAAGTCGGTTCGTTGTTTTCGTACATCTTCACCTTGCGATGTGTGATCTAAAATGTTGATTTTCGATTATCGTTGCAGTTTGGTAGGTCGGCGTGACGTTGTGTTACACAGGGAAGGGCCTCAATCAGGGGAAAATCAATGAAGCCGTCGAAATTAAATCACTTCGACAAATAATGAAGACGAACGAGCTGCACGCTGTTCGTAATTATGCTGCACGAATCACGTTGAAAGGTTTATCAAGAGTTTATTAAGAATCAAATTAAAAATTACTGAAATAAATCAAACACACACATTATGACGGTTTCGTTTTCGATTGATACCGAATGTCGGCGATGGTTCACCGTGATTACGTAAGGCGAGATCCATGTGAGACAACTCACATACAATTCATCAACCTGATCCTGTCTGAAGTCCCACCGCCCTTGTTGTCCCGGTGGGTCGTTGTTTACGGTTAGGTTTTCGGAACAATAATCTCATTAATTGGGGACCTTACCACACGGGGACTCATCTGCTCCCAAATGTCATCAAAAAACCATCAACAAAAGACCCGCCATAATTTGGCCGGTTCGGTCTCTGATTGACCCTTAAAATTGACACAAATAATCGAACGAATCGGGCACAGTTATTGGAGATGGTCTGTTTTATGTATTTTTTTTTGCTTGACTCGAAACTCGAAAGTAAGGACGCTTGGATGTTTATGTTGGCCGTGGATCGCAGAGCAGAAAAACAAAGGTAATATGGCGTCCTTGGCAAACGGTCCGGGACAAATGCGCGGTCGCCTCCCGGGGGTGATTATGTACGCGGATAAGCTGACGCATCGGGCTGAAAATCCCTCCGAGCTACCATTTGTTCCACTTGCCGCCAGAGGGGCATCCAAAGGAGATGGAGCAGTAAAGCCGCACACGCAGGCTCACGCAATCCGAACCGATTGGACCAGTTTGACCAGAGGTTTTTCATCGGGACAGAAAGGGCAGTGGGGAGGGCGGAAGGGGAAAGCAACTGTATGGGAATTTTACAGCCTCTTAGGGTAGTGTGTGTCAGTGTGTTGAGCAACATGACAGGTTGCAACATAGCGAGCAAGTAGAGGCCGTTTTTTTCTATTACTCTAGCTGGAGCTTCTCGTTTGGAAGCAATTTTGCTCCCGGCGTTTATCTTTGGTAGCCGAAGCTATCGTATTGGGTGTGACAAAATCTGCACCGTGACAGGTCGGAACCACAGTCGGTGAGGTTGATATCAAATTCTAGAAGTGACACAGAATGAAGGTTGAAAGGGTTTTTTTCTATTTTTGGAGGGCTGGTAATGCACTTCTCAGGTTGATTGGTAGTTGAAGTTGTCATTTATTTGGTCGTTCTAATTTGACAGATGTCAGCTGTCATCAGGGTCGAAGTAGTTCCATAAAGTACGCATGATGATGTTGTTAAAGTAAAGATAATTAGATAACTATGAAAAGAAGAGTAGACTGGATGATATATCCTTGGGTTTGTAAAGACATACAATTCTGATATTCTAACATGTCTTTAATCTTTCTCCTAATGGATGTGACATTGGGTGCTCGGTGCCATTCAATGGACAAATCGTTGTGGTACACTAGCATCGGCGTCACCTATCCGGTACATGTAGCATAGATGTGTCGTCTGAAAAGTGTCCGCTGATGTGATTGTTACCGATCGGTGTACGTGATACACCACCCAGCGGACACATTCACAAGACTTTAGATACGATTTTCTGTCGTAAATGGTACGTGAAATCCTGGCAAGAGGTGACTGGCGCAGGTGTGGTGATAGTTTCTTGTCACAGAGCATAGTGTTTTTTTACGATTATGTTCTCCATTTCGTATGCCGTCGCACGTATAGAAGTCTGTCTGTGTTTTTTTTCTTGCTTTTTAACTGCAAAAAACCACTGATGTTGCTGATAGGATGGATGATTTTCTCACTCGCTTGGTGATTCGCACGTCGATATCGATTTCGAGACGATATAAAATGATAGCTCCGGGGACGAACCCGATGACAGCGTGCAGTGCTAGAGGTGGTAAGGGCCTAGAGACGGGCAGTGCGTTGCTTGGGATGTTGGAGAAGGTCATGTCTTACAAGGCGCTTAATTGTTACTCTCGTTTCATCGTGGACCGAACCGCGGGACGAATTGTGGCGGGCGATGGTGGCGATGATGTTGTAAGGTCATGAGAATCACTTGCGGTGGAATGGAAGGAACTTCCTCCTGAGGTTGGGTTGGGTCTTACAGGGCGGCTTGGGTTTACCAGGTTAGAGTGATGTAGGGAAAGAACCAACATCACATGACGACAAAACGATCGTTATAAATATGCATGATGCCGTTCAGTTGCATTGGCCAGTGTTGTCTCTTGGGAGTACACGTTTGAGTTTATCAGATTTTATGAATCAGTCGAAATCAGTTTTTTCGTTACATTATAAGTTTAATAGCTTCAACTAAAAGAAATAAAACAAATTGGCATTGAGTAGCTTTTAATTTTGATTTTCAAATACCCACATTATGATGCATACCACTGTTAATGTTCTGATTAATCATAACTAAATAATGAATCATCTGTTGTAATGTGCGGGGTTTTTGTTAGGATCTTTTCTCACATTCTCACATTTCTGAACGGTTTTTTCTTTCAAAATCCCATTCTTCTCCACATCGAAATCCGCCCACTCGTGTATGTTTGTTCTTCATGGAATTTCCTATATTTTTAATGTTCACCTGCCTCTCGGGCTTGCTTTAATCTACGGTAAAGGCCCTGATGGAACAAAAAACCCGATGCCCAAGTGTTTGTATGACCGGAGGCTCAATCTTAGCATGGTCCGACATTTGAGCTCGGCTGAAATCACAATCCTGTCAGGCGAGATGGTTACGAAAGTGGTTTAGATTTGTGGACTGCTACTGCTACACTGCTTTGTTACGATAGCAAGTCTCATTTTTTCTGCCATTTCGAAAGTAGTTTGTGTCGGGTTCAACAAACTTTGCCCTACCTGGACACCACCTGCACGACATTGGATAGCTAGGTTGATGAATTGGTTCGCACCTGAGCGGATGGCGAAGCGCTGTGTAAGAATCTTGTTTCGCTTGGCAATTATGGTTTGAAAAATGTTTCGAAATGTGCTACGGATTTAAATCCGTAGGTAGAAATTAAAATTAAGAATACTTAAATAACATAAATATTTAGTAGAAATACTTAAATAACATAATATTAGATGTTTCTAGTAGAAAGCATCCATTGAATAAAGTTCCTTCAAGAACTTATGGGAGAAGAATGTTAGAATGACTAAGAATTTAAGAATGTAACTACTATTTACTGTTGAAACTTTATGACAAATGACGTTTAACAGTGCCCATCAAACGGAAGATCCTTCTCAGCAATTTCAAAGTGGAAGTCCAATGAGCTACTGCCAGGGAGCTTCCCATCGTTAATCACATCCAGAGTTACTATAGCACGATGACGATTGATTTCATATTGTTTGATTTTTAATTTACAAACTAACGGTTTCATCACCAATAACGGACATACTGACTATGACGTATAGCCAGCACGTAGACGGCACAAGAATGCTGTCAATTAATTAATATTCCATCGTTTTCCGTTGATGAAAAGCGCTGTTAGAAAGGATTGGCAGCAAGTGTGTAATTAGCATTAGTCACAGTGTTTTACATCGATCACCGGTGACCAGAATAACAGAAACATTTACTTGCGGTTGAAGGAGTTTCCAGTGACAAAGCAAAATTTTGCATTCTGCCCGTTTACAACATCTTCCACGTTCTGCCAGATCGGTTCATGTGTTTCTTCTCTTACTGTTTACTTTCAGTCATCGAGGACAGCGGATGCGGATCGGATATTTAGGATTTTCATTGTCAACTCTACCCTTCCAGCGAAACCGGACCTCATCGGTTGAAAGGTAGGAAGAGGAATAAAAATAAATCGAACCAAAAACAGGATCAACAGAACAGAATATGCGCGAACAGTGTGTAGCGTGCGATGGTGTCGAATAAAGGCTGTGCGTAAAGGCCAAATACAGGTGCAAGCAGGCCGTTGGTAACAAAAAAAAAAACAAGGTGCCCGTGGCAGAAATTATGAGCCTGACTGACGACAGTGTGTTGGACTGATTCGTGCGATTGGCATCGCATTCAGTGCAAAAGCGAGGTTCGTCGCTTGTACAAGCAGTTGAAGTCTTTTGTTTCGTATGCAACGCACTTTGTTCTTTTTTGGTGTTCAATTTAATAGTTTTTTTGTGTTACAGAAGTGTGTTGTGATAGTGTTTTTGAAGTGTTTAATTCTTTTTTTTCAGTTTCTTAGTTTATTTGTGTCAAATCGATTGGTTTTGATTGAAAGTGTGTCAACGAGCAATAGTGCATTCTAAGTGCTTTTGGCGTAGTGTGTCCTAGCCAGGTGGTGCGTGTAATTATAAAAGAAGCAAATAAAGGAAAATATTAAGTGCCTAGAGTACATCTTGAGATATTTTTGTGCGACAAAAAATCTCAAAGTTCTCCCTCTCATTCGGTAGTGATAGTGTGTTCCACAGTTTGATACGTGATAGTCTTTATAGTGTGTGAGCACCAACAAGGTAGAGGTTAAATTTAGGGCCCCGTTTATCGAGAGCGTCATATCGTTCTGTTGTGTTAAGCGGAAGCAAGTAACACTCCTCGCGATCAAGATGGTGATGTCACTGTACCGGACTATTAAGGGCCACACGGGCACGTACAAGCGGAGGAAGAACCGCGAACTGGAACGAAGGTAAGTGGAGTTGTCATTGATTGAGTTCTGCTTGATTCAAAATGGAATCGAATATCGATTCAATTGGAATGTTTAATTGGGCTCTCTTGTTTGTTCGTCTGTCGGGAGATGAATTACAATCATGAAAGTGAAAGTTCACGCTTCCCTTTACGCGAAGTGCTGTGTACCTGGAGTCACATGTATGAAGTTTCCGGTCGCCATTCATCCGATCATTGCGTTACCATTTGGCGTAGGTTATGGATGTCTGGTAAGCGGTATTTTGATTTGGTTGCGAACTGATGCGTACTTCGTATTCGAGTGAAGCTTAAATTAAGCGCCAGAGATGGGTTCGAAATTCTATCAATTGAACATTACACAGCAGCGTTGGTTTGAAGGGAACGGTTGTTATTGGGAAGGGAAACATAATCACGATTCGAGTCGTGCGGAGGGTTTAGTGCACAGAAGGTGTTAGAGGGCGTGACCGCCGATGGTTGGATAATCATGCGAAGGGAAAGCCACGCCACACCTGTTGTGTTGTGGTATGTGAATTTTTTGGGCTCTCGACCTGTCCGCAATGTGTGTGTGGACTCTCGTGCGTGCGTATTTCAGCGGACGAATTATGATCGTTAGTGATGAGCGCGGTACTGAGTGAAGGCGAAGTTCCCAAGCGATCGTGTGTTTCCGGTGCTCGGTTCCGAAATCCATCTAGTTTTATGCACGCGGCGCACTGGTGGTTGGTGTGTTTGTTCGAGGTCTTAGGAATGGATGCATCCGTGCGCGAAGTATGGCGGCGCTCACAAATGAACGGTGGCTAATAATAAAGCAGGGTAGCAGAGTTAAATAGTTACAAGGTACATTTATGAATGTTTCAAACACTTTTCATTGCTTTTCACTTTGTGCTTTATTTCATCTGTCCGGTGGAAATGGATGCACGTTCGCGATCGCACCCATCGGTGTTGGATGGCAGAAGATGAAGCATTTGTGCGCAATGTGTTTTAGATTAAATCAAATTATTTGTATTAGTTATCCAGTTGGGAGTGAAAACGGTGAAGAATTAAATAGCAACATGTCGTTTGAGATAAGATCGCGACCAGTGGCTATTGACGTTAATGTACATGTAGTAACAAAAAGGTGTTGAAATGTGTGTAATCAATTCAGATCGTATCCTAATAGAAAGAGGAGAAAGAAACAATATTGTAACAGTTTTCTTCGGTATGTCATGAAAGATGCATTATATGTTAAGCTGTTGCTAAATTAATTCAAACGATAAATGTTCATTCAGGTTTTGTCAGTTTTATAGCGGAATGTGTCTGAGTGTGACACAAACAACTAATATTCCTTTGGCAGGTCATAATTTTCTAATTGTCCAAGCTCGACCAACTAGCAATAAATTATCATGAAACTTAAGCCGTGCGTGTGTTGGTTAGCAATATCATCATGTCAGTAATGAAAATATCTAGACCACCCATGTTCATCGCACTTTCAACGTGCACGAAGAATGTTTTTCCACTTGAAAATGGCGAAGTTCTTAAAAAAGCGAAATACTTCCGAGGAAAAACAAAATCACACTGACACAACCCATTCCGGTATTGGGTAGCGTCCCAGTAAATAGATCGTGTGTGGTTTTGCTTGCCAACATCATCTTCGAATACGATTTATGTACAGTTGTGTGTGGTCTTAGAATCATGAGCTGGCGGCACTTGAATCTGTTGCGATCTGTCAGATCGAGGGGCTACGAGCGTAACGAATGATCCCGCTAGGTGTACATTTCATGGAAGATGATTCCGTCCATCGTTTAGGAGTGAGATTGTATCTATTTCCGTATCATGCTGGTGGTTTTCTTTAGACTATGTTGTTTATTTGTTAATTTTAACCGTTGCACATGGTTAGGGAAAATTTCATTAGAATTTTTCCTCAGGTTCCAGGAGTGTTTGACAATAATTACCGCACAAACACTATGGGTTACATTCCTGCTGTCTATTAGAACATGTAGCAGTTAGTGAGCCGATGTTCTCGCAATGACAGTGTGAATGTAACAAATTCCATCGAATACTTACATCGCTTTGTTCTGCATCCAGCGCCATGCGATTGTGCCGTACAAATTCTTACAAAACTCCTCCATTTGCCACCTGAGCGAAAACTAGTGTGACAACGATCTGGCAACAATGTTTAGATCGCGCAGAATCAACATGCCTGCCCAGCATGCTCTCGCAATGGCAATTCCTATTGAAATGTGTAGATCTAGATCTTTATGGTATATCGATGAGGTAACGGAACGCGTTCGATGTAGTACCGGGCAGTGAATGTGCTGCTCACGACTTTACATGTGGTCAACAAACCCATTTCCCTCCTAACTATCAAGCAGAACCCGTTTCATGCCGGTGCATCGCTGGGAAGTAAGATGTGGGCCATCGGAGGACCTTACTCCCCCCGACGATTAGGGGAATGTCAAGGGAAATATTCCAAATTTTATCGCTTCCTAAATCGAACGACATCCACGTCGTTGGCACGTTGAGGAAGAATGCTGGCTGTGGTATTGTTTTGCTTGGAAAGCAGGAAGGAATTTCCATGGGTAGACGAAGTTTACGATACGGTTCAACACATAAATGAGCGTGTCATTCGCCCGCCGAACGGCAGCATCGATGTCGGCGAGAGATGGCAAGTCTCTAAATCGCGCAATGTCGTGATTTGGGAGGATTAAATGATGCTGTCATGCACCGCACTCTAGCAATATGATCGTGTCGTTCAAATATTACTGTGTAGCTGTTTTGTTTTGCTTGATGGACGAAAAAATTGTTTTCGTTGATACTCCTAACTTCGAGTGACTTCATGTGTTCCCTACCTGGAAGGTTAATGCTACTGACATGTTTATTTATTCAACATACGCTAGCCGTAAATATCTTCATTGTGTTCTAGCCCAACACCCACCCGAAACCGTTCAACATGATGCTGGTATTACTCATCAAGGCCGCAACGAAAGATTTCAACGCGTCGGAAGCGACGAACCTCAGTCAGCCTCAGTACGGTACTCAGACACTTTCGGCTGTAGGAAACACCTACAGCAACACCGATTGGGTTGGAATCTTTGTAATGAGACAGGTGACTGTGTGTGCTGCAACGCCGATGCAATGCCGTGCGGAGGCGGCACTTGACTCAGCTCGATGCAAATGTCATAATCATCGATGTGATGCGATTGCTCAACAAAAATGTCTCTATCGACTGATGAGTGCATTGTCCTCGTTCCTTTCCTTCACTCCTATTCTGTTTCCTCCCCCCAAAGAAAACACCCCCCCCCCCCAGACGATGGATACACTTCTTGGGCGTAATGAGTGGTCAATTTAACGCTCGATTGGGGCGAAATGTTCCGTTTTCGCTTCAATTGATGACTCCTCTTTTCCATGAGTGGATGTCTGTGGAGTCCGCGAACGAAGAAAACCGCGTCACGTTTTCATCAAAACGTTCAGCGCATGCGCGTTACTCCCGAACATTTATTTGGTCGCTAATGGAGCGCTAATAGTTTCAAATAATTTGCCCCATTATACGGGCATCGTGGCAAAGTCTTCTGTGCAATCGTTTGCCGATAAGACGGATCACACAAACCGACGCGGAAGCATTGCTTCACGAGTCATAACCAGTGCTTTGGGATTGGTTTTCTCCTCCTCCTGGGTGGCGGGCTGAAATGTTTTCTCTCCGAAGCCAAGCAGCGCGATAAGACATAGTTGGAACTGGAGCTGAATGCATTGCATTTAGAAACCGATTTAAATATCTCAACAGTTGTTGCTGTTGCATACGGTGCGGGCTGGAACGGAGTGAGAGTTTCGCGCCTTCGATATGCTCTTGCTATCAAAATGGGGAAAAAAAAGTCAGCCAACGGAAACGATGCCAATCTGGTGATTGGCGATTGTGTTGTTATTTGTTTTTGCTTCGTCTCATTTCTCGCACCACGACTCTTTGTTTTGTGTTGCACCATGCTTTACGGCGCAGTTGAATTCTTTCTCGGTGCTTGAAAGCCTTGGAGGGAAATTTCCATCCATTTCGGTCGTGTGCTTAGTTTGCCGGAACGTTTTCGGAAGCCGGCAAAGCTTGGCCAAAGTCAAAGAGAGTATCTATTAACGACGATCCAATTTCGAGCCGGAACAGCTATTATCGACAGCGGCGTTACGAGCTAAATTGCTATTGACGGCTTGATCTTTCCAACGCTCCGTGGGTTATGCATACAAGGAAAGAATCTCACGTTTAGTTAGGGCGTTTCGTATGCATTTCTCCTGCTCTGTAGCGAAGATATTAACGATGGACGATGGTATCAATTCGTCTCATCGAGCTATTCCATCAATTTATGGTTGTCTTAACGATTGTGCTTCTACAAATGCCCGATAACAGACTTTCAAATGCGGTGTCGTAATTGAAAGAAACCAAATTGTTTAAACAGAATTTACGTTCAATGTTGGTGCTGTGCGTGCTGAAAGAAGAAATGTTGTGGATGTGAATGATGAGCCAAAAATGGGGGAGAGAGAAAAAGTAGTAAAGCTTAAATCAAAACAAAATCGAAAGGTTCGTCGCTTATACTCAAGGCATTGAAATAAGTCTAATAATCAAAGCATGCCATAAACAACAATAATTATGTCAAAAATAACATTAAACGGAATTACTATTTACGCTTGTACGATAAAAACAATCATAACAGGTGCATAAAACAAGATATGTTATAAATTTTACTGAAGCAATTTGATTAACGGCGACTCAGCACGCGTCTCAAGACGTAGACGTAAAGCGTTCTGATTATGCAAGAATACTCACACAAACGGATATGGCTTGGGGACGGAAGGATAGGCTTTCAATTGGCAATTTGCAGCAACATTCTGGCTGTCGTCGTAAACAATCCGTTGTGTTCGGAGCAAAAACAAGCTCTCGGCTCTCAATTGCATACTGTTTATTGGCGAAGCCTCAACCTAGTACCGGTGGGGAAGAGTGGATCGCTTCCTTTCCCTTTAATGCGCCACATTGGCTCACCTAGATTAGCAGGCTGTTTGCATTTTAATACCAAATTGCCTAGCAGCCACAGGACCTGTTGTATAAGCCTTTCAAATGGGTAGTATCACACTTGTACAGTGGGTATAATCGTATAACTTGATGGTGGTGGGTGGGGATATACAGTAAATCGGATTAGAGTAAGTTGATGGCTCTAAAGCTATAGTTCGGTATGCAAACTTCTTACACAAATTACTAATTGATAACTTGTTATTTTATTGGCAATTCTTAGTCTTAATGTTCGATTACGATGAGCTCAATTAGCAGAATATCGCCTTGTTTTATTGTAAAAAATAAGCTATAGTGCTTTTGGCACTCCCTGATCGATCTTACTGGGCTCGGTATAACCTTCTGCCACCGTGACATTGTTCAGCATGATCATCAATAGTCTAGCAGAATTAAAAAAAGGTTCGTCGTTCACATACCCCGATGTTATATTTTTGCTGCGAAATCAACGTGGTTCCACACTTCACCCGATCTGGTCAAAGAATAATAAATAATGTTGACATGCGGCAGAGGAATCGATGCGACACTTGATCTGAGCGTGCTAGGAACCGATTGCGCTGAGGTGAATGGGGTGACCCACCGGTGGATCATCCACCGTAAACGATGGAAAACCATTAGACATTACGTTCTCAATGCAAACGAACATCTGGTTCGTAGATCTATCGTATAGCGCCTCCGTTACAATGTTGCAGCGACTGCTGTACCAGTGCAGTTTTATTGACACCGGTGCAATGCCTCTTTTTTATTATTAGCATAACGTGTCGTGTCGTTATGTGTCTCGTCGAGTGTTCTAAACGACCGTAACGGTGGCGATCATCCGCGTAATTGCTTGTGATTCAAACCGTCCCGAAAGATAATTAAGTGTAGCGCAAAGAAGGAGAGTGCGATCAAGGCCGATCGAGTCGGTGAAGATGATGTGAGGAATTTTTGCGAAAAGCGACCTATCTGTAGTAGAGGCTTTGTGGAGATGGTCTTTTGATGTTGTCTATCGAGCCTTTGAAGGTGGCTGATGTGAATGGTGGCACTGATGAAGATTGACATAGACCTATGAAGATGATCATTAGTTTTCATTAATAGTTTAGAGCCTATTTGTAGATGATCTGTATCAGCAAGACGTTTCAGATCAGGCAAAGTTGATGAAGTTGGTCACTCTTTGTAGACTCAATCTGTTTTTATTCAGCAATCCTGTATCAGCTGCATTGAAGTATCAATCGAAATATTTACCATCGCGGGCTAGTCGTCATGAATATTTAACGCGAATCAATTTCAGCTGCTAATGTTGCGTAACGAAAGCACTTGTAATGTATCAGAAAGTGAGTGTGTGGTTTTTCATTGTTGTCTATTTTGCTACTGTAAGCTTCCATTAATAAACAGCTTCAAATTGAATATTAATTCGCCCCTTCAATCGGTCTCTCATTATTGGGCGCAAACTAGAAAAATTGACCAAACCAGCCGAACGGGAAGGGAAAGGCGACAGGGTCGGCATGGTTGTTGCGTGTTTTACATACACCGAAGATTTGTAATGCTAATTATGCGCAATATTTCATGCCTTGTCGTGTCCTGGTCACCTGGCAGGGGTGGTGAGGTTGTGGCGTAAGCGTACCGGTGCTCAAACAAAAAGTGAACGGGAGGAAGTGTGGCGATAAAGAAGGGCTTTTTGGACGAGTTGAAGCGATACGGTGCGGAAAAACGAAACCGCACCACCGGCCTTATTTATTCACGGTGTCGTCAGCAAACGAAGTGTCGGCAAGAATCGTTTAAGGGCTTTCGAATTTCAAGGCCACACCTGACGGTGTTCACGCACATTGAATGTCGATTTCACCCGCTCTAGTAGTTGCTCCAGTTCTTGAGGTATGTTCTTGATGCAAAACATAAGGGAGCTTCTAAGATATCTTGAGATACCACCCGGATAGGCCTGTTAAAAAAGGCTTATTGTGGGCAGAGATTTAAAGCTAAAATAGCTTGTAATAGGAGAAGCAAATTAGTGCCGGGTTGTTTGTTGTGTTGATTTGCTCATGATTGTAATCTTTAAAGATACTCTGGAATGCTCGAAAGAGCCTACTCCTTCTATATGCTAGTGAGCTAGAGGCTAGTTACGCTGTCAACTTTGCCCCCGGCCCGTGGTGAATTATGATTGACAGTAGAATCGCGCGCCCAACAGATGGAGCCACTGGGGCTGTCAAACTGTAGTAAACCTATCAGTGTTGCCAATTAGTAGGTTTATGATTATTTCGCGATCGCGTTTTGTGGCGTGATAGACGTAGGATCGTGTAAAAGCCGGTAAGACTTGAATTGGGAGGGCAAAAGTACGGAGAATTTAATCATTGAATGAAAGAAGCTTGACAACAACACGACAGCTGGATTGAAGACGCCCGCTGATGGACATGCGAAGTCACGAGTCAGTAACGAACGTATTTAAAAATATCCATTCCACTCGGTGGGTGACAAAATCAGGCGCCCATTCGTTCGATCTGCCTGCTTTACGAGCGTGTAGGAGCTTCGTATCTCGGTGTCGGTTTCATCTGTCTCTCCGCTTCGGTCCTAATTGAAAGGGCGAAAGAGCCCAACCGAAAACAACATCAGGATCAGCATCAACGGCTGACATGAACATGGAAGCAGGGTAGACAAACGAAAACGAAAACACGGAATCTCGTCCCGAGAGAAGTGCGTATTGCTGAGTAGTTTCTGGACGTGAGGTCACTGAGGTGGTGTGTGTGTGTGTGGTACGACATTCGTACTTTACAACGTTGCGCGCACTGTCTTATCAGTGGCGTCGTATCTGGTAGAAATTTCACCTCCAGACCATGCTCCGGCCATCTCGGGGCAGACTTGCAGCACAACATCGATTGTGCTGTTCTACGTCGAACGAACCTTCAATGTCCGCTGGAGGCGTGCGTTCGGCACTAGCAGATTGGAACTCCAGCAGTTGGCTGTGCTCGGTCCAGGTTCTAGACATCGTGGGTTGACTTATCAAAAAGGGTTCTAGTTTGTGTTGGTTGTTAGGTCCTGTGTTTTGTCTGTCCCGGGGTGTTCGCTACACCCACTGCCTGCTCAAGTGGTCCAGAAACTGATTTACAACCTTTACGCCAGGCGCTGCATTTTGTCTGTTTTGATGAAAATTTAATTGGCTTTCGATTTGCTTTGAACTTCGCTAGTTCTGGAGCCTCCGAGCACTGGACAGGCAAATGGACCGGTGTCATTGACCCGGTCGCTAGGTTGGATAGATAAACCCAGAGTCGCGACCAGAGTCAAAGTGTGGAGATCTGGTCAACCGGCTATGAATTGATTCGAGCCTATTTGAACGCGAAAGGTTCGCAAGAAAGCAGACAAGAAGAAGCGACATGATAAGCATAGCAAAAAAAAAACATGAAACACAAAGCTCTCGAGATCGGATGTCATCTAACCGCAACGAGGGACGTAGAAACATGCAACCCAACGGTGGTGGTGGGTTCATCGCGCACGGATTTCGCACGGTTTGCAACAACAATCGCCAAAATGAGATGCTGCCGTGCTGGAAAGGGAACGGTGTTGTTTTAATTAACATTTACTTTTCCTTTTTGGCTAGCTACCGATGGCAAGCCTTCGTTTACATCTGCTCAATTATTCAGCCGGATGATTTAAATCGTTTGATAGTTGTGACCATTGTGAAGTGTTTGTGGGTTTATTTCGGGGGGAATGTTATCTAAGTTAATTTATTTTGCCAATTATCATGCATTATTTCCATGCCTTGGTGTATTATGGTGGGGCTTTTTGTAATAATAAACAAAAAAGTTCGTTCATCTATTGTAGTCGTTGCAGACATAGTACTTAATGAATGGCTTTGTACTGGACACTCAACTCTAATTTTAATTTAATATTCATGTTGTTGCATTGATTATTCCATGTTGAAACAAATATTACCACCTTTTTCATATCATCATACATATTGAAGAATCTTCCATTTGCAGATCATTAAACATAAGGCTTAACTGCTACTTTCTGTCACCGTTCGTTAATTTCTGTCACCACTTGAGCAATAAACTATCTTTTTTACTATCTTTTAACTATCTGCATCTTCGTTTAGAAAAATGATTAAGATGCGTTCGGTTTATTGCTCCCTATTACTCCATTTTTCATGGGAAGCGCGCTTGCTGAAGCATGATTTACAATCAACCTTGCACCGGTGCACTTTTGCATCACCGAATATTACGAATATCTCGTTATGTTGCAGTTTTCGTTTAGTAAAGAGGCTGTTATCGTAAAAGGGTTTCATCGAAGCGAAAGTGGCACTCAAATTTGGGGGGAAATGATGATCGCGTATCATTGCATCAGTCGAATGTACGGATTCGTCTAATAGACATCCCTCGCTTCGCAGGGTCGTAAAGATAAAAGTAATAATTCGTTTTCCATAATCAGTGTAGCGTTTTATAGCAATTTTGTAAAGTGAACGAGCGTGTCGAGAGTTGATAGGATGCGTAGCAGGAAACACATTGTACCTTCATCGATATCACATCGCGATCGGGGTGAAAATATTGAAGCTCATTAACGCCAGTGTCATTATCAAATCACAATCACAAGATCTGACCATTGGGAGTTGCGTAGAGTGATCGTGTCATCTCTACAAACCCGTCCACATCGACACACAAGCTTTCCTTTCAATCATACCATTTCCAACCACGCTAAATGAAGGGTGTTTACGGCTTGCCAGCGTGATCATGAGCGACAGAGTTTTCCTTTCGAAACTGTAACGATTGGAGGTGATTTCCTTGTTTTGGATGTGGCCAGCAGAGGAAGGGATTTTCCTTGGGTAACGATTAAAACCACATTAATCGAAGCTGTGCATTTTGTGTGCACTCTACCAGCATTCGGTAAACGATTGCTTGAGTCTCGCCACGGAAACGATCATTTCTTTTCGGATCGCACTCTTTCGGAAAAAAGCGTATCGATTGTTTCTGGACCATCAATTTCAATTTCCAAACTTTTCCGATACGTTAATGTGTTATGTGGGTTTGGAACATGGAACCGAACAGTTGCATGCATAACAAAGTTATGCCAGTTGGTCCCGAATCATTGCACCGTTGGTGTGTATTGGGTGATCGAGGGGGGCCCGTAAGCGAAATAGATGACAGCGGTTCAAACATTTCCGTGTGTCGCAGATGGCTGCTCTTTGGTAGCGTACTGAAATTACTTTCTCCCGTTAATTATTAGTTTCGATCGTTTGTTCCATTTTGTAGCAACGCGTATGTTGATTTCGATGTGGAAAGGTACAAAAAAAGGTAGAAATAATCTTCTTCCACAGTTGTGTTGAATGGTGGCAATTTTTGTAAAAGTTAGCGAATTATCTTTCACCCTTAATTTTACATCGTTGTTTTATATTTTTCTCAGTTCGTCACGAGATGATTCAATTAGCTCACCCCTGTCGCTAGGTTCCCTTAAATTACATAGCCGAATGTTATGTAAACGCAGCCTATGATGTATCGGCGAGCGGGGCGATTTAAATGAATGCCCAAGAAACGAACCTCATCCCGCTTCACATCACTAATCAATCGACACGTGCTTTCGAATTTAATATTTTTATTTAACACGCGTACTCACCGGTCGGTAGCGGATGGATGCTTTCTGCAGTCTGGGGCTGTAACCACCGCTCTAACCAATTCCGAACTACGTCCTTATCGCACACCGGGCAAGCAATTGGCGAGGTGTTGGTCGACGTTTAAGATAATTGAAGGCAATTTTCGGCCGACCCATCTCCAGCGGTGGTCGATGGTTGCTATGACGCGTTAGAAGCATGGCAGCAGTCCATTTGGCTGCTACTGTTACATGAGTGCGAGTTTCTGAGCGTCGTTTTTTTTCTGGCGTTGTAAATAGTACCTTCGGGTGATGCTTTTACCAGCAGAGTGGCGAGAACGATGAAGTTGTGGCGGAGTACTGATGACGGTGTGGTAATAATGTTGATTTCGTTCAAAATGACACAGTTTCTGGTAATGTATGGAACGAGAAGATATTGTATCAAGCTGAATGAAGAATAACCTTTTAGAGAAAATATACAAAATTTAAATATTTCTATACAACGTCCCTCTTTTATAGGAACTGGTTCTTAAATATGGGACCAACCTATTGATGCAATTTTGGCAATATCGTTCATATGATAATTAGAATCACAACAAAGTGCATAAGTACCCGAACAACTTGATTTGTCCATGCTCGTTATTGTCAATATTGGAAGCCCGAGGTGCAAACAAATAAACCATCATTGCGGACGTAATTGAAGAAGGTCGTTCGGTGTGATTCATATGTCAGAAGTCCACATGAACTCGACCATACGATCGACCCGTATTGCTTAAGCACAGAAAAAAATAAATAAATACACAATGTACATAATTTGTCCATTGTGGTTGACTACACCTGAACGACGACTGTAGTGTGATAATGAGTTAAACACTCTTTTTTGTTATTATTGTTGCGTCGATCGCTTGCATTAGCTCACGTATTCACCTGTACACGCTGTAGCTGAAGCTACGGCGGGGTTCGTCGCTTGCAGTTTTTTGTTCTCTCAAGATTACGTCTTCGCGTGAAAGTCTTCGCTTTCGAGTGGGACAAATTGTGCGCGAAAAGGAGGGAATTGATGATCATCATTTCGATCGGGGTGGGGAACTGTTTGATGGCGAACCTTACCAAACCGGCCAATGCAAATGCACCGAAACAAGGCCGACAGGTCAGGTCGCCCTCATCGATCGGCCCGATCGGGTGGTGTTCCGTGCGTATGAGGGCAGTTTCGGAAAATTGCGCACGTATGCCGTCAACAAGCATGACACATGCATGAAAGTGAGGTTCGGACATTCGGGTAAGGTCAGCAGCAATGCCATCGGGCATTTGCTAGGACCTGTTAGGTCGGGAAAGAACCGAAACAATCAATGTGGAAGTGGCCGGACAACCGGCAGCTCTTGTTGTAAAATGTGTGTAGATGAAATCATCACATTTGAATATATGTGAACATAAAGTTGTTGTTCGGGACATTTTTGGAGGTGAGCTGGATATTATCGACCGTTGTTGATGTAGTTCAATTTGGGAAGCTTAATGGACAAGAAAACTACATTTGCATGTTCGAAACCCATATCACTATGTGTCAAGGTAAGGAGATCGATAAAACGAGAGCAGGAGATCTTCCTCTAAAGCAAACAAACGATTATGAATATTGGGTAATGTTAAAAGAAGCATTTTACATACAATGGGTCATTAGGGTGTGCGATTTTTTTAAATATGAACAAACCAATAATTATTGAATCTATAATCGCACGCGAAGGAATCTGAAAGTTACATAATATACATATGCAGTCATAAAAATTCGTTTAAATTTTCAAAAATGAGGACAAACCGAGACGCCACCTGGTTGACGCAACAGCCAATAAACAACAAAAAACTTCATCATAATGCTAAGCGCAACACAACATCCGCCGTCCATACCGATCCAACCGCGATTGAGCTGAGATTCTTCCAGTAGAGATGAGTGTTGAATTGATGGTAATGGGGAGCCAAATTATGGGACAGCTATGTATGGCCACAAGAAGCGAAGTCAAGTACGGGTGAGCGTTGTGTGTGTGTTTTTACACCCATACTCGTAAAATTCAATCAATATTCCAGGTCTGCGGTTTCGAATAGGATCATCGATTTGTGATTTATTTGATTGGCGAATCAGAAGTGAAAGTTTGCGATGTTGTGGTTGGCAAAAGCGAAACAAAAAAAAAATAATGATTCAACGACACATTCTGCAAACCCATGATTCCCGACGTGGTAACTGATCATATTTTTGTCGTAAACTTTTTTTTTGAAAACGATCCTCAGTACAATGGGCAGATGAAGATGAAGCAGTTTACTGGAACACGCGCATAAATCAAAGAATTTTATTACAAAATCGAAAAGAGGGAGGAAAAATTGTGCGCAATCGCTTGCGCAAGGAAACCAAGGGTGGACAACAAATTTGCGAAGGTGACAAGTAGCGTGTTATTTATTGTCGCTACATTCTGCGCACGGTGGAGCGAAGCGTAGTGAGCAAGGGATGCACCTCGTGCAGCAATTAAGCTTACAAATGTAAGCAACTTAGCGGGTACAGATTGGAACCACCGCCAATTGAGATCTTTGCCGGGAGATAAATAATTAGACGGAACGAAAAAGATAGGTAGCGATTAATGGTGCAAAAAGCGCTGCGGAAAATTCTTCCTTTTTTCCATGCAATTGTGGCTGGATAGGGATAGTTGGGGATGGTAGGAAGTGCTTCTGCGAATTCTGCAGTACAACAACATCGATCTTTAGCCGACGTGGACGCTTTGCGGTACGAAATTCAATACGCGATAAAACAAAACACACCCTCTTGCCGAAGATGCATCGTGTGATGCATTTTTTTTTACTGTCCGTCGGCAAATCGGAGACGAATCGGCATCGGCACCAACACCCGGCGCACGGAGCGGTTGGTAATGTAAATTGTTTAATTGTACTTAATTAAATTGTTCGCTCCCCGGCGTGAGTGAGTTCCCGCATCGGAGAACGATCTCCCTTCCAGTAGGTTCTTCCTGCTTGCCGAATGACGATGTGCTTATCTACGATCTAAGCTACCAAAAGGCCGATGGCCCCAGGTCGCACCTAGACGAAGGGAATGGGCAATAGCGATGTGCGATAAATTAGTACCAGTTTCACGTTGTGCGAAAGCGATCCACTGTTCGCGACACAATAAAAACATACCACATATTCTGTCGATGGCAAAGCAGTAGACAACAGTGCAACGAGTGCGGGAGGTTGTATTTTTATCGCAGGTTTAAAAATATCCCCAATAGCGAAGTCGGCATCTCAGGGCAGTGGACGGGGAACCGCACACAGAGCTCTCAGCTGCACAAGAACGCGCGGGAGTGGATGATTTTTCACCATTTATCAGCAATTTTTCCGCACCTTCCCCTGCAGGCTAATCCTTGTGCTGGTGCGCCAACAAAGCCTCATCATCTGGTGCCACGGTGGATCGCAGCATTGTCGATTGATTCTTTTTAAAGAGCTCCGCTCCGTTCGGTTGTATGCACACGGGAGAAAGAGGAGCTCTTGGACGGATCGGATCGAACGGATCGATTGGTGCCATGTAGCAAGCCTTTGAAGTGGGATTTACAATAGACATTAAAAATTTCTGAACGAGAACAAAACACTCCCGGTTGAATGCCTTTCCGAGGTTTGCGGAACACGTCCGCGGTCCTTGCGGTCGGGTAAAAAAATCCCTCGGGAAGACTTTCGATATTGACGTTCGGGGAAGGTAAGGAGAGTAGCAAACAGTTCGACCTTGCTGTGTTTATCGTGGTCCCTTTGAGAGGGACTTGCACTCGTACGGATGCATTCTGCTGAGTCTGATTGATCTGAATCCCCTGCGAGAATGCGTCAATCTGGCCCGGTGTCTGCCGGTGTGCGGTATTTTTGTGTTATTGAATGTAGTGGCCTGTGTTGGAGAAGCATCAAGAACGCAAATAATGGAAGTTCATTAAGCGCAGTTTATTCTCAAGATCGTGATGGATGTTGTGGGCAAGATCGGTTCGTTGTAAAGAATGCTACTAAATTGTTGTATTACGATTGCGAAAGTCGTAGGTTAGAATCCTGGTATATTAGGGTACATCAGGGAAACTTTACAAATTGCTATCGACAACTCGTGTCGTTTTCGTGTACAAATTGACACATAAAACTGTGACTCTATTCAACACAATCTTCAAGATCGTTATCCAAAGTCCTGAAATTGATGGTGGTACCCAGTATACTGATGACTGATGGTGCCTATTACTGAACAGTTAGTGAACAAACCTCATCGTAAATTTCGCTGCATTAAATCAATTCCTTTTTCGGGATCTCAAGAAAGCAAACGGGGTAATGCACCAGACTACTGTGAGGTGTAAAGCAGGTGTCGGGATTTCCTTGACGCAAACGTTAAGAAGTTACTTGGGATTTATAATCTTGATCTCTTCTGAAAGGTTGGAGCTGGGGTATTGCTACTTCGAGCAGCTTCCAGTGCGGTTGGTATTAATGCCGAGAAATCGATCAATACCGACTACATCAAGTACCCTCAGTGCAATCAATCTCGTGTGATGAAGCGTTTCATTTGCACGCATTGATGGAGTGTCTCTTGGTGAGGAGATTTAAAGTAAAAATGGCACATCTTTTATTCTCTGCGCACAACAATCAATGAGGTGCCATCTTTTTTTTATTGAAGAGGTTCAGTTTCTTCTTCTTTCTTGCTTTTTATGGAATAGTTTTATTTTTTATTGCGATTTTACATGAAGTTTTAAATTCTCGTGCCGATAATTGCTTTAGGTGGAAGAGTACATTGCTCGATTGGTTGCAATCACTTAGTACATGACAGTCTGCAATGAATTTAATTAAAGACTATCAAACTATCAATGCAATTATCTTGAAGGAAGACGTTTATGATACGCATTTTAAGTGCTAAATACCTGGCAGATGCATCTCATCGTTTCATCTTACTTGTTGATTTGCAAGAGCATTTGCTGATGATGAGCTGATGAACGATACGAAAGGTCTTTTGCAGATGGTATGATTTGCTGTTTTCCACTGCAAGAATGCGTGTATTCATTCCAAATAGTAACTTGGACCCCCTGCAACGCTGTAGATGGTTGCGAATAAGTCCACCGATATGCTACCGGACTGGGCAGTTAGCTAAGCAAAGGGAATAATAAAGAATAAAGCGTGGTTCCCCATGGTCGGTATTTCCATCCCGATCAACGATTTCCCTTTTTGGAGTGGAATTTATCCTGGGCGCTTTCACTCGATTGGTCAATATGATGCAACGGGGTTGTCGTTTGTATGAAGATCATGGAGAGTTGTTGGGTGCGATACTTGTTTTTAGAGACAAAAATGTTTCCCGCTGCGAAATGTAGACTAGTGTATGAGTGTTTGCTCTTTGTACTGTAACGAACAAAGGTCTTTTATGCGGTACTCTCGTAGAATGAAATTCACATGAATATCATGTTTTGGAAATTGGATTAGCATAAAATTTCATCTACAGAATTCAATTTTATTTTTGCAGAAACATAAACGGACTTCCCTGCGGCTAACATATCCCATAGAAGGGATTATGTCAAACCGTTCACAATGGAAAAACACTTTCGATCGAAAAAAACCAAATCCCATCGAGTTCGCTACCACGACGCGGGTGTGGCGCACTAAATAAGCTTACGATAAATGACAGCCACCCTTAAAAGCTTCCTCAGGGTTTCCCGCGCTTCGGATTATATTTCGAGTGCAGCGGCTTCTTATGATCCGACACGCTCGATCTGGCACTCAATAACGTCTAGTGCAGCAAAACACACATACGTCCAGTTGAAAATAAACGTCTACCGCGGAAATTCCACCTAGGACCCACACGGGCACGCTTTTTAATCGTTTTGCTTACCCGGCCGGCGAAAGTGATTAATCATGCAATCTAGCACACTTGGCGCTGCCAACCTGGAGCTGGGGCAGCTGTTCCTGTTGGGAGATCGTACATCACACACAGAGACGCGCGGTTCGAGGTTAAAAAGGCAAACATGCAATAAAATAATAGTCACCATCGTATATTACCGTGAAAATAAGGGGTTCGTCGCTTGCGGGTTGCAGTGTCTCGGCACCGGGCCGGGATTGTGCTGGGAGCGAAACAATGGTGGTCCGTATGGGGATTTAATTAATTTCATTTTGATTGAAGTCAAAGGTGAGAGGCGCCGTCGGGGCGCTCGAAGGGTCCCACGAGACAAAGACATTGCCCTCAGGATATGTGGACATGAGGGTACATGAAGGATTTCGTTGTGGTTGAAGCTAAATTCCTGGCTGACGTTAGTAAGGAGCTTGATGGAAAATATCGGCTTTACACTCTTTGTCATCCTAGCTCCATGGTTTACGCATGGAAGTCGATTTCTTATAGTGACGTTTAAAATTTGAAATTAAAAAAAAAATCTGGCATTTGGGCTTTGCAGTGGCTCTTTGAGTTACAAATATTGTAACAATATTCTCGAATGATCTTGGGTAAAACGAAGATACTCCATAAGCATGATTCCCTTCATGATTCTATTGGAATGTTGAAAGGCTACTCTTTTGGAATTTTTCCACCTAAACTCGATAACGTTCTGTAGCAATGTGCGTATAAATTGCGTACCGTTTTGCAGAACCGTCTCGTTCTGGAACGCAAAAAAAATCCGCTTTGTGACCATAAATTACACAAGAAGAGCATTCGATATCACCCCAAGCTGACCCGCCGACATGTGCATAACCTATAGGGACTATTGGAGTAAAAATAGCTTTACGAAGGTTAGTTGGGACAGTTGGGTTCTTTTTTCCGTTCGGCAAGTCTTAGGTTATCGGGGGAGTATAATCGCTCGGAATGTTTTGGTGGGGACCTGTTGCATGAAAACCCCTAGTTAAAAGGGGGCTGAGAAATAATGACCATCATTCGCTTCGGATGCCTTTGACAAAAGCGCATTGCGGAAAGGGATGTACGGTGGTAAGGAAGCAAGTAGAAGAAAAAAAAATGAAGCAAACGAACTCCAAAGTGAGTCACAGTCCGTAGCAATGAAACATAAATTATCGACCCTAGCATAACTCACTACACTTCGATAGCGGAGTGGATAATTCAATATGTATGTACGTCCTGCATTGCTCCCCTTACCCGGTCCGTTGCACTGACGACGCCACCCGGCACGACACGCTCACGACCTTTAGAAAAGGTTCGGAACGTTAGGTCCAAACTACAGACAAGGTCCAGAAGCGAACGGTCAGTAGCGGGCCCTATCGATCGCCCTTATTCAACCCCGTCCGGTGTCCTTTCTTGGCATGCTGCCTACGATGCATGGTACGCGCAGTAACTACCCTGGTGGTAATGGAAGAAAGCGCTATGTCCCCCTCCCGTGGGTGTGTCAGGCGCCTTTTGCATGTTTATTGATCTTGTTGTTGGGTAGTCGATTTGGTCTCCCCTCTTCCTCCACCGAGCTCTGATGAAGTTGGCACAAGTTTTATGTTTTTATTATTTTAAATAAATCGTTACAAGACGTCGGGTCGATGGGTCGTACTGTTCGACCAGTGTTTCTTTTTGCTTGGGGTTTCCGGTGCGCCAGGCTAGTTGAACACGTTACGAGCGTGCGAGCGTATGAATGTACTTATTCTTCCAAGCGTGCTCCGATCGCAAGATTCGGCTAAAAATCAACAGCGAACTGCATCTGGACCACGTGCCATTAACGATGTTTTGTTGGGTGTTGAGTTGCGGTTTTTGTTGATGTATGATACTTGATCCGTCACGAATTAAGAGACATTGATTTAGTTGTTGAATACTGAATGCATTATGTGTGTTGTTTAATATAAAAGAATTCAATTCAGCCAGTGCCAAAAAGATAAAGTCCACAATACACATTATTGCACAAAAAAAAAATCGGCAAATAAGAGTTTTCTTTTTCTACCAAGTCGCTCTTTTACACCATTCCATTGTCGTTCGCTTAAGGAGCCTGAGGGAATCGTTGGGTTTTATGGATTTTATGATTTTTACGATCCAGATCGCCTTCACCTTCGGTACCAAGGTGGAATTAGAACAAATAGACATTATGCTGTTGCTCCCGCAAGACTTGCCAATGTGTTCGGCGAGCTTCCTTGAAATCCTTAACGAATCGCGCCTACCCGGCGGGCGTAGTTCCTTGTCTCGTTGGCGGTCATGGTCCACAGTCAATCACTTGTGGATCACGAACTGATCTGACGGTACTGCAGACATGCGGCCCACGTTCGACTAACGTGACGAATTGGCCGCCTGTGGTTGGTTGTATGAATTTGAGCCAACGCCTTCTCGAAACCGGCAGCCATCAAGATATCCTGATGGTCCATCCTGATGGACCTCCGGTAGTATCCTGCTGACGTAGGTGTATGTTCGCCTGCTGAGTCATGCAAACCAGTAAGGTGTGTGCGCCAAGTAAGTGCTAGAACCAAGGTATCAGGAATCAATCTCCTCATCGTGCACACGAACGGGCCACGAACGGTGTGTCGCTCCGTAGGTCGTACCGTGAAAATCGTGACGCACAAGGGTATGGCCGTCTACGTCAGTTAAGCAGATACCCCAAGGGACACTCAGGAAGAGCGCGTAGAAGCCCTTGGAAGCAATTAGCTACGGGTTCTATAAACGAGTACGATTTGGTTCTTCTTTTGTCTTGAGCCCGGTTTAGGTGATGTTTGTAGCGTGTCGAGCGTGTTGAGCTCCGATACACCCCCGAGCGCGATTTGGGAGATATATGAAAAAACAGTCAGTTTGTGCTACGTTTTGTGCTACCACGCATAGAGCGTGGTGTGTGTTTATTGTGCATCGCTAGATCTTGGGCAGGTTTTGGAAAAATGTATACTTGTAGCTTCTCATCCCGACATCTAGTGATCGTGGCAGCCAAAGAAGATGTAGATCACCTCCAGAATTTGTTCGTTGGCTACATCGAGCGCACGCAAATGATTGGAAACGCGTAGTAAGTCCGGATGCACAGCTACCTCGCGGAGCACATAGACTATCAAGAGTAGTTAGGTAAATTTGTTGAGTGAAACCATACACTGTTGGTGCTTATCACACGACAAGCATGGCCGTAATATGGTTCAGTTAGTTGCGAACCCTGACTTCACGAATCCATCAAAATGGAAATCCATTCAAATCCATCAAAAGTAATTAAGTAAGTAAGTAAACAAATTCTCGTACCAAAGAAGTTCACAAGTGCAATTAGAGCCGAAACATGATAACGAAATCGTTATCCTCTAAATAAAATAAATAAATAAAGCAACATAAATTTAGCTTTTTTAGTTTCCAAATATGTTCTTTTCCTGTAGTTTTGCTCGCTAAGATAAACCTACGTGTTTATTTTCACTGCTCCGTAATTCAATTGCATTGGAGCAATGGAAGGGAATATTTATTACCATTTGCCCGCATATAAATTATGGACAGCAATAGTGCGCTACTAAATTTGTACCGAGGACTACTTCACGTGCGGGTAGAGTCGAAACGCAGTCGAACGTTTGACATCCCTCGAGAGATTGAATCGAAAAATCAATTATTGTACCTTATGGTCAAAATAGATGGAGGTGAAATGCTGGCCATACTGTGTCTGTTTGACCTGATCGTATTGTGTTTCCGTAATTGAGAAACTGCAAGCCACCGGCAAGGGGCTTTAGTTGCGGTTGGCATTCTGTCATGTTCGTACCGAATTCTCGCTGACAATTTAAGACTGTCAGTGCCGAACGGTGACTTGTGACGCATGATTCATAAATTGTGCCTGGTCAATGTCGGGAGATATGGACGCTGCGGTTCGCAACTGTAACGATCGTACGCCGGCAGAGGTTAGCGTAATGGACATTGGAAAAAAGGGTGGTCCATGGTGACGTGTGAGTCACGACTTGACCACCTATGTCAAGATCGTTGGTACTGTCTGAAGAACTTCACTTCCGCCCGTCATGTTCTTTCATGGTAAATTATGCAAACACGGAACATATGGGTGCTTAGTTTTTTTTCGTAAAATGGTACTATAACTTAATGAATAAACTGAAAGAACTGTATAATCCCGTTTGGGAGGATTTGTGACACACGTTGCAGCACAACCCTTAGCTGCATTATTTCCCATAATATGGAAAAGTCTGTTCAACGGTACCCATGCCATCAATCCAACTCGGTCATCCTTTATCCAGTTAAATAATCCCTCGCTTTTGTTATCTACTAACGGTTCGGAATGCTTTCTTGTCAGGTCTCCAGAAGCAGAATTGACAGCATATGTACATCATCTTTACAATCGGCTTCTACGGTCGCTAATGGTAAAATGAGGGCCATAAAAAATGGTTCTAATGACGTCTAATTGCAATCGATTGAATACACTGAACCGGGCAGAAGGTGTGCCGAGGATGATAACCGTTTAATGGTGGACCGATAGCAAATTGACCAGTTGGCAGATCTGCGTCGAGCGTTTTGCAACATTGTGGCACTGTAGTCCGCACTGGATCACTGTCGAGATGAGTTAGTTTATTGATTTACGAGCATATTCACAGCTGCACTTGCTTGATGGGTGTGAAACATGGCAACCTGATCATAAAAAGGATGCCTATTTTGTAGTGCTTGTGATTTTTTCCATAAAATACATGTTGAAGTTTTACTGTGAATCGTTGCAAACATTGCCTACATTTAGGCGTAGAGAAAAGTGAACACCGTTGTCAAAAAATGGGTTTTAGTCTGAACAAAGAAACAACCCAATTGGAACTGATCTGAGCACTCATGTAATGTTTGTTTGTTCTTGCTTCGTCATCTGCGCTATATAATTTAAAATGCATGAAGTAAATTAATCACGACCGCAACAAAAATTAGCCACATTTGTCAACCGCCCTAAACTGCAATTCGTAACAGCTGCACCAAATTCATGCAAATTGTACACATCGATCAGCATCTGAACTGCAGCAGGATGTTTTACCCTCTAGATATGGAATCACATGCAGGAACGGTGTCATTTATTAAACTCCTACGTCGGGGTAATCTGTGCGATCGGTTGCCGTCCGTTTAGCTGGCAGCACAAACACTCGCACCCCGTTAGCACTCAAACGTTTTGAGTTGCGGGAAATAAATAATGGTGAACCATTTTTTTGGACATTTTATCGCTTCCTGAACTGCCGCTTAATTGATTCCCGTACGCCATGTGGTTCTGTTTCTTGTTGGAGGTTTGCAAAGGTTTTTCAATCCATTTTTATACTACCAAATCTCTCAAACGCGCTGTTATTCCCCTTTCACAATAGTATAATGTGTATCGCACGGTCCAAACAAAAAATGCATCGTTCGGGCGTATAAGCAAATTAAAATTCGATTTTTCAATCCCAGCACGCCCAACATCGCCCGATACAAGATGATCGTGCGTTCTCCCGGGCTTAGGCGTCGTTGGCGAGCATATAAATCAGCACACAGCGTACCATTGAACTCGATCTTTCGGAGCTGGTATCTTTTTTTTTGGCGTGTGTGCACAAAACTAACGCTGGCGAACAAACTCCAGCACGTGTGCGATCGAGCCTATCCGGCATCATGCAGCGCAGCGAGCCCTTTTATGCTGCTCATCGATCGTCCAATAAATTGTGTGCGCTTTTCGACAGTTTTACGTGATTAAAATTGGGTTTGGAGTTGGAAGAAACGAAAAAGAAGGGTTTAGCTTTGTGCGTATGTTTGATGCTGCTGGTCCTTGTAGGATTAACCGCCATGAGGATTTGTCGCTCGTTAGGGAGAGAAAAACTGGGGAGGCCTCTTTATTTTGTGAACGTCGATCGTCGTGAACGATTTGCGCGAATCCTGTGCTCGTCTGTGCAATGCAATGGGGCGATGCGCAGTCCCGAAAGGGAAAGTTCACAAAACGAAGATTTGGACGTTCGGTTTTGGGTGGCACTCGTATATTACGTCAAATTAAGTTGCTCAAAGCAATTGTATGAGCGAAGGAAGTAATCGATAAATAAAATTGCTTTGAAAGAGCGCCTTTGGATGCGTTTGGCATGGCATAAACTAAGGTATTTAATTTTTATTAACTACAGGCACGAAAGTAAGTCACAAATTATCTCTTAAGCTGTGCGCAATAATATGTTTGGTATTCATTTTGGTTTGTTCACATTATTTGCCATATGCTTGTACGATTAAGAAGACTTCAATAGTGTGGTAGTTATTTATTCTGACCTCCTTATGTTAGGTTATGTTATCTTATCTTATTCATCCCTAGTTCTGGCTTTTTTTTTGAAAGTTGCATCAATGAGATATTGTTCTCGGAAGAACCCAAAATCGTAACGATAGTGAGATGAAGTTGACCATTAAAACAAGGTCAAGTGTGGAGAATGGAAGACAAATAGACGATTACGGTTAACCTAAAGCATACCGTCCTACATCATGCACTCGAATTGCACGATGCGCTCTGCACGAAATAGCAAACATTTAGGCGCCGATGGTGGTTGTGCACCCTCGTGCGTGAAGCGAGAGTTTCGAAAAGTAAACGTCGTGTTTTACCCGTGAGTGTGGTGAGTTTATCACACGGTACGCTTTTAGGCACACTCGCTTTTTCACAGTTG
Source organism: Anopheles moucheti (assembly GCF_943734755.1). Lineage (NCBI taxonomy): Eukaryota > Metazoa > Arthropoda > Insecta > Diptera > Culicidae > Anopheles > Anopheles moucheti. The sequence continues at coordinate 89,724,947 of NC_069141.1, forward strand.
AACCGTGTGGTGAGTTTTTTGAAGCGCTTTCAAGGGAAACTATATGGTAAGCCTTGCACTGCTCCTCACACGTGTTTCTCGTCGGCAAGATTCGATGTTAGTGAGTATAATCAGCATGATTTTCACCACGGGATACCTTCGCACATGTCCTTGACGATTGGTCCGCGATCGAAGAAGTGCGGAGGAATGTGCGATCTCATCGTGTCAACGATCGCATCGGATGCGAATGCACATGCGTGCGGTGTGGAACCCAGGCAGGCAAACCAAAAGGAACGTTACGCCGTCTTTTCTTTCGTGTCGCTTCGACGCCGCTGGACATCGATATCGAGGTAGTCGTAATTTATTAATTTCTAATTAAAATGTTGTTTTGATTACTGTTGTGCAGAAGTGCGAGAAAACGACACAGAGCGCGAATGCAGAGAAAACAAGAATCGAAGTGAAGCACGCTTACCGGGCAGAGACGATGATAAAGGTTCTGCTTAGGGTGTTTTGCTTCTTTATTTTTTGTCTGGATCACGCCTCTTCGATTGGGCCGCAGCTACCAATCATCAGCAAATCGCAAAAGACGAACAGTGGTTTCCGACAAATCGATCGCGGATCTGTCTGTCTTCCTAACGATTCTTCATTGGTGGGGATATCGGTGTGTGTGTGTGTATGTGTGCTGGTGCAGGAAAAAAATCCACTAGTTTGTTGAAATACGATACTTGTTGATAAAAGGGAATCTTTTCTTTAATTCCTTTGCTCGGTGTCGATCGTACCGTCCCTTGCGATGGCTTCCCGATTGATAGAAATTTATGAAGGTGCTGGAATACCTGCAATCGCTGTGAGTGCGTATGGTACTAAGATCCAATGCATTGGTTTATTGAAATGCAAAACAACCGTCTGGACAGGGAATTTATTGACCGTCGAAAAGAAAAGGAAAAAAAGTGTTGGGGGTGAACGATGTAGACATCCGTCGCCGCAATTACCCATCGCGTACAAAGTAGCAATTGTGTATTCAGATGGATTTGATGCATTGGATGCAAATCGTGAGGAATCCGAGGTGTACAGATTTTAGGTGCTTTGAAAACACTTTCAATTGAACGATTTATCATGCGTTACGTTTTGTATTGACAGTTGAATTTAAGGAATTTCAAACAGTGACATATCATGTGAAGTGTTTCGAATCTCCCGGCTTGCCCGTAAGGCGTGTGCATTCTTCAATGGAACAAGAATCTTGGATGAGTGTCCTTATACAGAAATCGGCACGTTCCCGACAGCAAACCAATTAGTACTATCAGGTAGCGCTGACCATTGCAGTACTACATTAGACTTGACCAGCGAAAAGTAAGCGACGAACCCTTGGGATGAACCCAATTGAGGTTGGAAAATCTGTAGCTATGAATAAAGATTAGCATTTCCATTTCGTGTTTAATCGCTTGGGACTAGCTACCACACACTCGCAGAACCTCAGGCTGGCAAAAGGTGAGTCTATAAATGATTCTTGCAGAAGACCTGAAGAAGAATAAAACCGACACGATCGAGCGACATCGGACGCTTTGCAGAATTTACAGCTTCATTGTAAATAAAGCGAGCAGTAAAAGCTAACCACTGGCCAGAGGGAACTCGCTATGACCGAAGAAACTTTCCACCAAACAGCCACGGCCGAGTGTTTCAATCGTATGTCGCGTCCGTGTCTTAATCGATGTATACGAATTGTTGCGCTTTATGTGCGGCGCAAAAGAGTTATTAACATTCTTGCCTTATTCGTCGCTCGAAAAAAAAAATGCAACTGCAGCAATGGCCATGATGTTTGCTACTAAAAATGGGATGCGTTTTTCGATGGAGTGTGTTTGCATTTCGTGCGTACGTTCGTTTTACCGTGATGTTGTCGTGTTTTTTCTTCGCTCGCTTTCTTAGTACGATCAGTCTATGATGTTTAGCTATTGTATTACAACATAAATAACATCCGATACGATTCCGCGTGGTGGGACTTCTTTGGTCTCGTTGCCGGTTGCATCGAACGGACGATCAATATTTATGATACTACGAAAGGCATTGGAAGTGGAGGAAGCGAGATACGTTGTCGTGCAATCGTGGGGTTCATTCTTAATACAATGAGTCGCATAGGTAAATGAAATGGAAAGAAGTAACTGGTTGTAAAAAAGGGCTTTTTCAACTTAGTAAAGAGCGGGTTCAGCGAGTGGGTAATGGAAATTAAGTTTATGCAAAAGCAGGAATCAATTAAAGTCCTTTATTTATTGGGCATAGTTTATTTATTTGGTGCACCGTAAGTCTCTTTTTCCATACGAAGGGATTTAGGTGCGTATCGAAGGGGTGGAGCTTTTGCACAAAATGTATGCTTTTACCAACTTCAGGTAGTTAAGGAAATGGAAGCCTCCTATAAATTGGACTGTCGCATAGCAATTGTTTCATGTTGTGAGCATGTTACGCTTACCCAACAGCCTTCTGAAGGGCAATATTTCTCAACTGAATTCCCAAACTCCTAAATCCCGACCTTGAAGTACTCCCACCAGCAGGTCGCTTGAAAGTGCGCTAAAGATTTCTTTTCGTGTGCATAAGAAACCGCCACGTCTAAAATGGGGAAGCCAGCGTACCGTGTAAAAACGCAAAACCCAACCGACCGCATAGACGACGAACCCGAACGGTCGGGTGCATAGACGAGATGCTTCTGTATGTGGCCAATTTTCAATGGTATCGCGGAATCATGCTGCTGATATCTGCAGCACAAAGCGTGTATCTGGCCACGGGACAGACATGCGAAGTAAAAGAAAAGAGTTTTTTTTTCTGTAGCAAAGAAAATGGTAGTAACAAAGCACAATGAAGCACGAACCACAAAAAAACACACTGTAATTTTACAAATAAGCTGAAGGTAAACGAAGAGGAAAAGGAGATCGTTGGTATGGAAACTGACCTACAATAAAACATATTCGCTTGTCATAGCTTTGTATTTCGCTTTCGGGAACGATGGGCTTTTTTGAGAAGCACAATAAATCATTTTCGTTTTTAACCATGACGTCACAATTGCTGTTGCTTGAGTACTGAAGGTAATTTTTCATTTGGAATTTGTCATTTGAGACACTTTTTGAAAAAGGAACACAAAATTCAAGTTCAGAATTATTTGAAAAATAGTTTCAAAAATTATAGCACGTCAATTAAGCACTCCGGAAGGAAATCAACTTGTTGCGCTTCCTGTACGCTTTTAAAACCATCGGTTATGTACAATCGCGTTAACAGCTCGTTCGCCAATAAAACAAAAAAAACCGCCCGTACAAAACAAACAGACGTTATGATTGAGTGAATACTGGGCCCAATGGATTGAGCTGAAACGAAACGAACCAGAAAACAAAACAGTCGGAACGACCTTTAGGACCGAATTCCAGCTGCACAATCATGCCGAAAACAATTCCACCGCCGGGTTCGCACCGTGTGCGCTGCTACGAATTTTAGCAGTGGGCCTCCCGCGTGAAGCTGTTGTTGCATCAGCGATCATTAGAGTTGGTGGCTTATGTCGTTTGATTGAATTAGCTACGATTAAGCGGGGTCGTTTATTTGGGAGTGATGTTATAATTTCTCGCGCTTTGCTTCCTTTGCGGCCCAGAAATCCCTTCAAGAGAGTGTTGCATTCGGGTTTTATATTCGTCTAAAAGTATTACCAGATCGCTCAGGTCATTGCTGCAAGCGCTTGTTAGGTTAAGTGCACCCCTTAAACAACCGATCACCTGTTTTTAAGGTGCTTGCGTTACGAACAATTACTCACATTGTACGATTGTTTGTTTGCTCCCTTTACTTAGTGGATGATTTTATTTTGATTCGATCGACCCCTTTTTCCATTAACAAACACTCATACATAGCTGCCTTGCACTGCAGCCAAGTCTCCAACTTCGAAACGTTACAGCCTTTCAGTTGCATACGATTTCCATCGTTCCACCAGCCGGTCGTGTGTGGAATTAGCCATGTTAATTTTGGGTGGGGTGCTAATTGATCTTCAGGCCACCCTCGCCGGTACCCTACCTACCACTACCTCGGCAGTGAATCCTGCAACCGGTATACTCTTTGCCAACGCTAAACACGTAACGGTTGTTAAGCAAACGAAAAGACGAACAGCCGGGCAAACAGAGCTATGCGCATTCGTTGAGCGTGTGGCATGCGCGCTTATGTTGCAGCCGATATGTATATGTTGCACATTCGGATAAATATTATTGTTTTAGTGGGGCTAAGCCTGGCAGCAGCAGCACCAACCGCGCATAAATCGAGGGTAAGGCCTGGGTGAGCCAATCTAAATCCGCTCTGGTGTTTCGGTTCGGTTTATTGATCTTGAGACGCTCCCAAGCTCTCAATTTATAAACGAAAGCATGTGGTGTGTGTTGGCGTGTTCCACAATTTCCTGCTGCTTTTGGTTGGGAAGGGTTTTTGGGGTGTTTTTTTTTCTGTTTTCGATCGATAGGTTGGTCAAAGCACGTGCCATTTGCCTCTGTATTCGTATTCGTGCGGTGGATAGGTGTGGTAAAGAGTGGATGCAAGCTGGAAACGGGTGCGTGAAGGTCTCAAAATCAGGGCACAGGTTGGGGATTGAGCTAGGAATGGAAGCTTACTGGGAGGTTTGAGTGCTTGAAAGTAGCCAAGGTTATGGGTTTTGGTTCGATAATCGGTGGATTGATGTCATAGCAGTACGTGTGGTTGGTTTAGATTGGTTAGAGAGTGAGCTATTTTTCGAGCTGCATGAAATGGCGACTTCCGATAGGCGAGAAATATTAAACAGCAAATGATACAATTATTAACTGACTAAAGTATAGACTAACGACTAGAAGGAATTTCAAGTATTTCCTGCAGGGCATTTCATAGAGTGTGAGAACGCCTTGTGCATATTGCGCAAGTTGCGTAATCTATGCTTTTAAATGGTTAAAATAAATTATTTATTTTGGTAAAATGCATGCTTTTGTAGTAAAATGAAATCGATAATAGATAACAAAACAATTAAACAAAAGTGCTTTATGCTGCGATGACATTCGAGCAGAGTAAGTCCACTGGCCATTAATCACTTGCAAACAATTGTCAATATGCATCCTGGATTCCTTTTGTGATTCTTTAAGCTCGTAAAATACTTTATTGTGGAGTGTCCTTTAAAATGGAATAATATTTATCGGCCCGTTCCAATCAAAACTGGTATTTCAATTGCCACCGCGCGATGATGACGAGGATGATGGACCCATAAACCAATTTGCACCTGAAACTGTTATTGGCCTTATTCAGCGGGGCTGTACCGCTTCCTCGATCAAAAGATTCCTAGTGCTTCCTTCCTTTTATCTAAAAGCTTCACAACAATTTAATTCAACGTGGTAAAAATCAATGTCCATGGCCGTGTGGTTGTGCGTGATTGCGCAGATTTAAAGCGGATTATTAAAAAGCATCCCCAACGCACCTCTAAAACAGCGGTGGTATGACAATAATTTATACGTCCCCAATCGTAAACCTTCGCGCCACTTGCGGTCGTCCAATTTCCACCCACAGTTCCTGTGGAATTTTTCCGACCGTTTACTTTTGTTGAGCTGGCTTCTGTAGAGGTTAGCACCGATTGTGAATCCAGGAGAGTGGTTTTATGCACTTCTCCATTTTTTTTTTGTTAATGCTTATTTGATGACCCTCAAGAACGGCTACGTTTGGCTCGTTTTAATGCCCCAACTGCCTGCTAGGTGCATTCGGTGTCACCTTAAACGTCATCATGCCATTGAAATGAAGCGTCGATTTACATTCCATCGTGGGACAAACTGGGGGCCGATGGTAAGATTTCGTAACGTGAAGAGATTTACTATCAATCCATTTTCATCCACCTCGGTGCTCAAACCCTTCTTCACCTGAAGTTCAGGTGCGTGCACTAGTTGCAATCGAAGGACATCACGTCGCATGATGGTGTGAAGTAGCCGCGCTCGTCGTGTCCCTGACATGTGTGGGTGACGCACCATGCATCCTCATTTAGCAGTGAAATTGGTGGTACGAAATTATTTCATCACCTACTAAGCGATTAATGGACCGCTAATAGCGCCATGTGTGCAGTGGAATGCTTATTTTGGAATTTGCACCGCACAACCGAACTAATGATGAGTTTGCGATGTAAAATTTAACATTTTTCCCTTTTGTTTTTTCTCCTTTTTACCCTTTTTCAGGTATGGATTGGAGCGATTTTCTGCGCAGTCTGTCATTTGTTGCAGCAAAGAAAAAGAGGAAAGAAGCGGATACATTTACGGCCTTGAATTCGGCTCATGCTATTAATAACCCTGCGGCAAATGAATCAGATCGTGAGTAGTAATGATAATTCCAGTTCCAAATGCTCGGGCCGAACATTGCTATCCATTTGTAACGTTGTGGGGAAGTTAATCGAGCTACATAGTTTGGGAAATCCCTGCACTACCGTGTCAATGTCAGCGGTGTCACTAGTGGCCGGGGTCAATGCATCTTGACTGTGGCCTACTTTGGTACTATGACGCTTCTTGGTGCTGAACAGCTGCGGCTTGGATTGATGAGTAAGTTTCTACTTACGTTACGTGAGCACGATCGATGAACGATGAACGAGGAGATGTGCCCGAGGTATGGAGGCGATGAGGTTCTTGGTGACAGAAACAGTAATGCATGATAGTGGGATGAATCGTCCGGGAAACATTTGCATCGCAAATGCGCGATGCGAAGGACACTGCCCATGGTCAATCGTTTTCGAGTAATTAGAGGTGTCCTTCGCTCGCGCTGCTTATTCATAGTTCGTAGATCCAGGATGTGAGTAGTTTTGGGAAATTCATTCAACAAGCGGCTCGAGAAGGATGAGAAAATGTTGTGTGAAATGTAGTTGAAATGAATGCGACAATTGAAAGCGGTGAGGTTGAAGCGTTTTGTTTGGGCTGAGCACCAGGATGTTCCCAATATTAGTTATCATTTAGTGTAAAATAGACTTCATCAAGAATTTACATTAAATGAAATTTTAATTGTACCTTTTGAGCAACCCAGTTGAGTTTGCACGAGTTTGGCTTAGATATTTTATTTTATTTCAGAAGATTAAAACAAGCTTTAATTGGGTATATCTTTATTACTTCGCTCATTATTATCCAGGGTCCAGGGTCCATGGAAACAAAATTAAACGCTATTTTTCGTACTTAAGCATTATTAAGAAACCCCCGAGAAAAGCTGAGAGCAATTTCTTAATGAAGTGAGAAAACTTGTAAGCTCTTCTCACCATTTCAGTTTAAAATTTCTCACCATCTCGAATGGTCGACAAAGAGCTTTTTCGTTAGCTTGAAACCGTTCTCTTTTGCTCTCTCTCAATTTGGCAGGGTTCGTAACCGAGGAATAACATGGAATGAGAAATACTAGAATTAAAAATCAACGCACATTACTGTCTCGTTGTCTAATTATTGAGTAGATAGATAACATAAGGAGCCTACAGCAAACCACTTTTTCAACTTCAGAGCTTAAATGTTGTCAGCTTACTCAGTTACAGTGTTTTACTCTTTATTTTTGATTTGATCTATTGATCCTTACGTGCTACACATAATATTTACAATATAGTCTGATATAGAGTCCTTGCTACTTATGACATTTGTCCTTCGATATACCGAGGTACCGAGACTCTTTAAAGTGATCTAAATAATTGTTAATACTATTGTATTGAGTCATAAGCGTTTATTTCTCGTTCGTTCACGGTAAGACATATATTGCTTGTTGTTCGAAATGCTAGATCTTAACTTAATATCTGAACTCTAACCGGAAAACCCCTGCATGAGCGATACGCAAAGCTTGTTGGCGTCTCGTTTTTACTCACCACTGCAAAGCGCAAAGCTCACTTTCTTGCCGTCTTGGTGAGACGTGAGACAGGCAGCGGAAGCAACAGCTCCAGCAGGGGAGCTTCTTAGGCGAACCGAACCGCTTAAGGTTGCGCAGCACGGGCCGCCCGATTGCGCGAGTAGTTCACTCGCGAAAGCTATCGAAGGCGCACGCTCAGCCGGTGCACACGGTTTGCCGAACGCACAGTTTAACCACCACCACCACCACCACCGTTTGGGTGCGTTTGAAGTTGGCTCATTCGCTAGAGTTTCTCCTGTTGGCCGTTCGGGATATCTGTGCTGTGGAGTGCTGCTGCGAATTCGTTCCGTTAAATTTCTTGCCGAAAAGGTCCTGCAGGACATCGTGAGGTGCATGTGAGTGAGAGTGTATGCAAGCGTGGTAAATCCTCGATCTTCGGCCCACCAGGAAAGCGGTAGAACCGTGTGCGGTGTTCCACAGCAAAAACGAATGTGAAAGTGTTTATGAATCGGTTGTAGCAGGAGTGCAGGTGCATGCTAGTCGTGTGCGGTGGATGCATCCATAGCAGCCGGGTACGAGGGAGAAAACAAGTGTGAAAAAAAGGGTGCGAGAAGCAAGTGGAAAACCCGAATTGTAAATTGGTGGAGAAATATTGATGAAATAGGAGAAAAATTGTCACCGTGCGTGCGTGCGCTGAACCCGATGGTGTATTAGCATTTCGAAGCAAGTGAAATTCGCAATTTGAATATAGAGGCAAACAAAAAAATCCGAAAAAAGTGATCGATTGACGGAAGGAAGGCACTTTTTTGGGAGAAGAAATCAAAGCTCCGCAAGCAAAGCGTTAAATTAATCGCTGGTCTACACCACTAAGAGTGTAATTCACTTTTAATTCTGCATCATACAGGTGAGGAAATTTGATGTTAAGCTCTTTGTCGATCAACTCAAAATTTTAAAAGTTTTCTATTTCCAATACGTGTTGCTTGAAATTTGCAAGTGTTATATTAGTGAATTTTGAAATTGTTTAAGCAGCAAATTTAAAGAATCGAAGGCACAACATTGTACAATCAAACATCCATCGCAGCAAAGCAAACAATCACGCTGCAGTTGCTTGCGATCGATAGTTGAAAAGATAAAGAGTGAAAATGTAAGTGAAGTGAAACACGTTTCCCTAGCGGGCAGATCGTCTGCAGCAGGGGTTCGTTCGTAGACAAGTGGATGAGCACTACCAGTGGGCTGTAACTTGTACACTGACCATTACATACAAGCTCAATGGGGTGAGCGAAAAAAAACTCAACTGTTTCTATGTGTGTTCCAAAGGAAATAATAGACCAGTCTGGTGTAGGGGTACAACGCATGTGTGAGGCAATGCAGCTTTGAGCAATGCGGAATGATTACTTCGCAACGAGGATCGTGTACTCGAAGAAAGCGAAAGACAGGCGTACAGGCGCACAAACACTATCTGCGCGAGTGCGTCATCTAATCCGGTGGCTTGAGGAAAGAAATGAGCAAGATGGAGAAAGCACCGCACGTGTGTGAGTGTGCGTATGCGTGATGGAGTCGATAAAGAGTTGAAAGGAGGGAGGCGAGCGCAGAAATGGGGTTGGGTAGATATGGTGTGGACGAGTTGTTGATTTTCCGCCTATATTTTTCCTGAAGATGCTCAAAGCTCTCAATGCTGGGCTTCCGTTTGTCACGCGAAAAATCTTCGAGGCTTCGACGCTTTTCAACGCTCACGCTTGCAAAACTTACCGCAAGAAAAGTGGCCGCTTGGTTGGTCTCGCGTGCTTACAATTGCTGTGAAACGAGAAAGACTTCAACGCTTCGCTGGAGAGGAACCTACCACAGATTTGAAAATGTGATGCTTTTGTTTACTCCACGAGTGGAAATTTGTGTCCGTTTCAGTTGACATTGCATTTTTTAAGTTTCAATTTACTTATACACCTTTAATTGGTTTGCACGAATGTATGACGACATGGTTAGTGTTTCTCTTAAACTTTTTTGTTTGAAGTTTGCAAATATAGACAAAGCAGAAGAAAGCTGCGGCCATCGTGGGTTTGTTTGCGTCAACCGTAGTTGGTTAATTTTCATGAATGTATTTGTGGTAGTGTTTTCATGTTATCATGTTTGAATTTTGGTTTAGACATAAGCGTGATGGCGCAAAACTTTCTAAAAACACACGAACCCCTGCATGGAAGGAAAAATCAAATAATGAGCCCCAAAACGCAACGGAACTGATCGTTTGTCGTTTTTTTTTTCAACGGGCATTCTCCGAATCAATTGATTTTGGTCGATGGTTTCACCTACCGGAGGGTGTTTCCTATTGAAATTTGCAGAGTAGTCGGTTTTTCTTTCGGGGTGTTGCCTCATTTGTCTTCAGTTTGGTGATGCTTTTCGTGTCCGAGAAGCGCACGTAACACACCGATCATTTCTTTCTCACGCCTTCTTTCTGCCGATCGCCCCTATCGGTATGGCTTTCGGTTGTGCGGGAGAAATTGGGCACTCCCCACCGCCTTGTCGACCTTTTTCATCCACACCGGAACATGGAACGACCTTCGAAGTGCAGTTTTTTTATACGTTTAGTTTGAGGAAGCACACAGGTGCAAACGAATCAAGCGCTTGAATCGCAGTTCAGTCTTCAACCTCGATCACCTTCGCGCGCAATGGAAGGTGGCTTTCGAGTGTGCCGCGAGTGTGTTCGGGAAAAGAAATCCATTTACGTACGTAATTTGCTGGTGATCGGGTGAAAAGCGTTCCGTATCGTTTTTCTGCTTCGCATCTGACGTAAGGCAAAAATGCAGGATGGGGGAGAGTTTAGATTACAAAATTCCGCTCCGCTTAAAATTCATTAGCTGAAAAGAAAAGGACAAAATCGTAGCTAGGTGTGTGTGTTTTAAGGTTAGGAGAGATATAAACTTAATATTTGACCACGCTCGAATGCAAATCAATGCAAGGAGAAGGTGAAACGTTGCCGAAAAAGGTGACATAAAACTGGGATAAAGTGTTGCGAAAGCTGCAACGTGAGAACGTGCCTCCCCGGGTTTGACATAGTTTCGTGACCGATAAATAGGCTGTGAAAAGTGCATTTTTCGACCCTGTTTCCGATTTTCGTTTTTGCAACCTGATGAAATGTGCGAAACCGAGTGAATTGTTGCAGCATCAACATCGCGGCTCGATCACGCAACACGGCGTGAGAAGAACTGTCACAAACAGTGACAGTAGCGCGAGATATGAAGCGAGTGGGTGATGGGCGGAGATAGCGGGATGCCGCGGTGTTATCATTTTGAATTTTGAGCAGTGCTTTACATTCATTTTCTTACTCGGTTGTACGTTGGTGGCGTTTTTCTTTTTAGCCCGGCGGCGGGAACAACATTTTACAACTCAACATTAAACGGCCCCATGCCGCCGGTGTGTTTATGCTTTTCCCTTTTGCGGTGTATATGTGTTGGTGTTTTATTTTTCACTCTCAGTTTCACTTTTTGATGTGTTTTTCGGTGTCTGTTCGAGATGATTTAATCAAGCGTTGAAATCATGGATGGAAAAGCATAAAAAAACACCTCGCAGTGCATAAACACAATGAGGCTGAGGTGGGAATGCAAACAGACTGGGAAAGAGAAGGATGGATCGGGAAGGGAAAATGGGAGAGGGAGTTGACAAAAAACAAAAAACCACCTGATCTGTAGCCTAGATTGTTCGTCACCGAGCACGTTCGTTGCATTGAAAATGAGATAAAAAATCAGCAAATCTGCAGAAGCTGAAGAATGTTGGAAGTTTGAAGATTTAAGCTACGTTGTTGTTTTTCGTCCGCACCGGTTCGGTGTCAACTGTTAATGGTTTTATTTAACTTTTCTCATCCACACCAGCATTCGTAGCCGTGATCGTACACGAATGAAAGTGTTATGAAATAAGCCAAGTCCCGCTACCGGGGGCCCTACCAGCTTGGGACGATGATTTCTTATGAAGAGTGAGATGACAAATGACCGGTGCGCAATTATGCTAGACATGGCGATGGATAAGAGTTAAATATTTTATAACCGTTTGCTATGGTGAAGTGGTGATACAACGATACGTTTCTATCTTATATATAAAATGGTAATTAATCCGCTTCAAAATGTTAGCAATATTTAGAGGTTTTACTCCCAGTGGAAGAAAATTCGATTGAAATATCTGTTTGGATTGTATGAACAGAGCCAAGTATTTTATGCTTCTAGTAATCGACTTACATCCGTGAAGATGGGGCCTCGTGGCGTGAAATGGAGAAGAGTTTCCAACCGTCTTCTGAATAATATTAACTATGCGAACAGCTTACCACCGCATATCGTTCGTAGCCTATCGGCAGGTATAGCGCTCGTATCGCACATTGATATAATCTCCAGCCTAGTCTGAGCAGGTTTGACAAGTTTCGATTTTCGTATGTAATCTGCATAATAAAAGCACCCGCGTATCACAAAATCTCATGCGAGAAGGGAAGATAGACAGAAAGCTGTTTTTTCGGACAAAACGCACCCGGTTAATCAGCATGGACCAACATCGTACAAAAGGCGAATCAATTCTGCATCTTATCGGTCTTCAACACATCCCTTCTAGATTTGGTACTTCTAGGTATGTCTGTCCAGCCTCGTGGAATGTGGTTTGATCGAAGGATTTATACATCCAGACATTGGAGATGGAACTAAAGGGCTGGATTTATTTTCCTTGTGTGTACTTATAAAAGGGGTTTATCAAGCGTGACGAAGTTGGGGCAACAGACTGGGCGAATTTCTTGTGCGATCGCCCGTCTGGCTTTTAGTGGTTTGGGAGGTTTTGTATTTTTTTTTGTTTTGCAAAATACCCAAGATACGGTCCAATCCTCCATCAGGTACCAGTTTTCGGTGCCGGTGTGATACACAGCATACACCGACATATCGACCAGTTTGGTTGCGTCAAGGATATCCAGATTTTGTTTTGAGGTCTCGTACACAAGGTATAACGAAGGTTGGTGCACGGTGTGGCACGTAAAAGAGGAGGCATATATTAATCGAAACCGCCTCGGACACACAGGTGACGATTAAACCGAACTGGAAGGAAATGGTAGAACCGATCAGCCTTGCTATCTTTTACTTTGCGTCGGATCCGAAATCCCATTTCTGAGCTGCGCAGGGAGAATGTACATGAGCTGACAGGCTTTGAGAAGTCTTAAGAAACTTAAGGTTGAACGAGAAATCGCCTTCCAGCTTCAGGTTAGGATGTGGTTGGATATATTGTTTCGGGTGATTGTTTATCATCAGACACAGGTTTGTGGTTCTATCGACGCTAATGTGGCATTGAAGTTGCCCGATACGGTCAGCATCGGGATAGGGGAGGTATTCGTGCAATATTTTCAACAGTGTGCCAAATATACCTGTCTGTCCTCTACACCTCTCAATTCCAACGATCTCAACTTTCTTAATGGACGTGAATTTGTGTTGTTGTTTTTTTTTGCACGGAATGTTGTGTTCGTATTCTGCACCGAAATGTCAGCAGATGACGGTAGATATATCAGCAGAGCTTTTCCAAAAATGCTTCTTCCTCTGCCCGTTGTTTTGTTGTTTGTTTTGTGAATCGGGATCAGTTGCCGAGTGCACTTTAGAGCGTTAGAATAAATAATGAGCTCCGGTGAAGCGAGCGTTAAAAGAGATAAACAGTGAAACGAGTTGACGGTGAGCAAAACCTCAAGAATTGGAAAATTTGTGGTCAAAGATACTGTTTACTGTCGGATACTGTCGGATGTTTTTTTTTTGTAACATTTAACAGAAAATGTATCGCCAGAGGATTACGAACACTGCACCGTAGTAGATGATTAGAAAATATTTGCAGACTTTTTTTTAAAAGAACAAGGAAACCTTTTAAGTGAGAAATGAAACGAAAGCGACATATAGCGACTGACTAGAGGACAAGAAGAAGTAGGGCGTCATGCTTATTGTTTATTTTTAATTTTAAATGGAATCGTACTCGTTATTTGACATTACTTATTCATCTTGTAAAAAATTTAAACCAGCAAAGAACATTTATGTTAATATAAAACTGTATTAATCAAGTTCAGTTAAATGACTCAAAGTTTGTGTTTGGATTGTTGACATTTGAAATTTCCGTTTAAACAAATGAATGGTTTCGTGAAGCAACCCACCTTTACGATACCACATTCTTCTTCAAAATGGCACACCGAACACAACAAAAGCAATCGTTTAAATGGTGGAACCATTTAACAAAACATTTTTCGTTCCTAATTGACGTGTAATGTGCTTTGGTGCTACCGTTCTGGGGACGCAGCTTCTTATCCTTGAAGACGTAGCGTTGAGCAAGCGACATTGCTAAAATTCTGCTTGGCTTCATAGTTTTTATGTGGCTAAAATTATTTTTAAATGGTTTAAAAAATGTTCTCTATCTCGTGGTTGTTTCAACTTTAACATGAAATAATTTGGCATTTTTTACACATTAACACTTGAAGTACGTGACGAAAGGAAATGGATGAAATGTTTGTGTCACTTTGTGCTCGATTGATTCGGCAGAAAATGTAACGATTGATGACTCAATAATGCAGCTTCATATGCTCGAGCTATTTGCAGCTCTTTCTCTTCCATGCTTGATGATCATCATTAGTAGATCAGTAATTGCAATGGCACCCTTTGTTTGTCAGTCTTGCTCGAGCGCAGGGCAGAAAGTGTAGCAGTGACAATTGTCATTGCAATCAAATCGTTGATCCCCTCCCGCAACAAACGCACGCAAGTACACTTTCTCGAGCATTTTCTCCAATACAATTCACCGGGCAGTACAGAATCGAGGTCATTCAAGCGAGACCGCAATCAGTCTCGACGATGACGATGGATCTGTCAACTTTCGATTTCAATTGTCGGAACAATTTCCGAGGTGTTTCCATTTCATCGGAGCTTCGCTTTTCGTTTTCGATTACGAGTTGTGCCTTGCGAGCGCAAAATGAAACGAAAGACTCCGGCAAGCGACGAACTCGATCGCAGTCTTCTATCTGTGGTTGAGCAAGAAGAAAATGGCAATTCGGTTCCCGTTTTTATCGTTTGCGCTCTACCAGCAGGAACGGGGTGTCTTGAATGGGAACCACGGAAAACGTTCCCGGGAAAGAAGGTTAGAGCGATGGGACCTGTTGTTCTTGGCTGGGCGTCACTATGGGGGCTTCATCTCTCGTTCGTTGCTTACCGTTCGTCTGAAGTGGATGCCTTGTCGCCTTTAGCTTGTGTCTCATTCACCACGAGCTTTATTGGGAGTGTTCATAGAAGGGGGAAAAAATGCTGGAAAAAAGCGTCTATGGCGGGAGAGTCGATCTAGCATGAACGTTCGTCTAAATTCACTTTCGTTTCAAATTATCATCTCCATGTTGTGAAATACCAGCAGTATGAATGATGAGGCTGAAGGTAGATAAACCAAAAATTAGCACCTTTTTGTAGACACGGCACAATGCAGATGATAATGATTATTATGGTGATGATGACGATAGCGCGCCACTTGGAGGAAAAATAGCTTCCCACCGAAGCGGTTGGCATTGATAAGTGCAGTCCATCACTCTCTATCTCGCCTCCCCGCACAAATCCAGTGTGTAATCAACGAAGTAATACCCGTGGGGTTCATAAAAACGCACGAACCCTCCCTGCTTCACGTTTAACACCCCAATTCGTATCCTGTGGCCTCCAAAAAGCACCGTTCAGTGCGAATTGTCAAACTGTAGAAAAGGTGATAATCATCATGGAAATGGCAGTGTCCTTGATGCCAACTTGCGAAGATTCGCAGTCGCAGGCAATGTGTGGTACGGTATGGTGCAAGAGTTTTTGGCAAGTGTCGCCCAACCGAAAATGTGGAAGGTGCATGAAGCCATCAAGTCACATTACGCTGTGAACGCATACTTGCTGTGAAGTGCAAGACGTAAAATTTATCAAAAAGTGTGCATAAAAAACTAATTAAATGTAAGATGTGGTGGTGGTGGTCAAAGGGTGCAAAAAAGACTTGAAGTTGTCATTGAACAGCAAGTGAAGCATGGCGATTGTGACAGAAGAATGCATTTGTGCGGCTGGCGATTCGTCTTCGTGACGTTTCATTTGTGACAAACCTTGGCCAGGGGTTGAGAAAAGATAATGCAAAATACCTCTTTACCTTGGACAAGGACGTAAAGGAAGCTGTACTCTTTGGGAATGAGGCTTTGAATGGTTTAAACAGCACGAAATACCCGCTTGTTCAATACAATCGGCGAGCTGTACGAATACTTTCACTTACATTGAACGGTTGTCCATAGAGGAGGGAAAACTTATCGATCGCATGCCTGAGGCGGTACCAATACACCGCACTGGAATGGAGCATGCTTTCGTTTGAATGGTGCCCTTTCTATTGCACCAACTTTCTTTGCGAAATAACTCGACCTTTGTCTTTGGAGACGATTCGATACGCAATCTACATTCAGGCGGAGAGATTTGCGTTTCTTGCATTATATTTGCATTAGATAAAACAAGCCGCATTCTTCCTCAAAACAGACCATTCCGTGTTTTCGTCTGGAAAACTTCAAAATAGAGGACCTTCATCGTCTGTATCACGAACTTAAATGTATCGAAAAGATGCAAAGTGTGAAATGAAGCACTGCAATAAAGATGTTTATCTGCAACGGCCAATTAAACGCTCCGAAAAAACGGTCTTAACTTTATCAAACAAACGTGAGGTACGGGGTTGAACCGGCACCCAGTCCGAAGCACTTTGGAGATGAAAAAGAATGCCGCTGTGTTAGTGCGGGTTGGAGATATAGCTTGAGAAGCAATTCAAATTATATTTACGATCTTCATTTGCAAGCCCTCGATTTCTTTTTTTGTTTTAGATTTGGCATGATCACACGATCCGTTAGTGTGATAAGGCTGCAGGAGAATTGATTCATTCACGATAATTTCCTGTTTTCAGGCAGTGATTATATTACTTACAGCTAAATTTGTTTTTCTTTCCTTTCCGATTGCTGGATGCCTCACTTAGAGCGTTGTCTAATTTGCCACATCCCAGGTGCAACGATCGCGGCTCAAATTATAGACCGCGTCAGTTGTACCCTACAAACACAGAAAGCGTGCAAGATCCTCGAGACCTCGAACCTTTTATCGCGGGGCCCGTAATGATTGCGCAGAAAACCTCAAATTTGTTTCCCGTTTGATTTATGAGGGCTCATTTTAGCACGGAAAAGGGTGTGATGGTGGACGCTTCAGCTGATCTTGTTCGATGGTTTTTAGCTTAGCGAGTTGTCCCGTTTGGTGTGTTCCATGTGCTCGGTGCGTATTTTTGACGAGAACGATACGTGTAAGCTGGTCTAATTTTTTTGGAGGTCGTTTTAAAACTTCCTTGCCCTCGGGACGCATGCTCCGGCGAATGATTTATTTCTGCAGCCGTGTTCTCTTCGCAAATGCAAACTAACCGCAGGGATAGTACACACTGTGGCAACTGTTTTCACTGCCAATTGTTTGCTTGAGCGATTTTGACGTTTATTGCAGAAGGAAATTGCCCCATTGGTGTTGCTCCCCAAACGGGAAAGAGATCCTTCGTTCGGGTTCAAAGCACGAGAGCTTTAAAGGTAGAACCCGACAAAAATATGGCAGGTTGTGGCATTTCAGGGCACGTTTGCTAAGGATTAACGATGTAAATGTTGCGTTTGAAGGAAAAATAAAATTGCTCAAAGGTAAAGAAGATAAGCGAACGATTTCATTTTTGGTCAATTTAGTTAACGACCTTCAGAACTGTTCCTGTTTTATGGTTGTTCTCGATGTTCAGGAATGAGTTTTAAGAAATTTGCCATTATTTGTAAAGAACGGTCGGCACCATACGGAGTTTGTTTAAAATAATTGAAAATTAAAATTAATTGTCGAATGTAAGATTATAGTAAGCAACAAACCTTAGAAGCATTTCTGTATGAACACCGATCAGTTAGTTTGATCGTTGTTCGAAACTGTTCGTTAAGAGCCAAGGTTAAGAGCCGTCTTTCTTATCCAGATTCGTTTATCGGTCGTAAAGAATGGCCTTTGGTTTTACTACTTCAGTCCAGAGTATTGCTTGGCGCCCTTTTTAATGGTTCTGGGTTTAGTTCAGCTTCACACCCAATGTTTTCTGTTGTTAAAATAATGTAAAGCATCCGTATCAGTTGATAGTATCACTGTTAGGCACAGATGTTTGCTCTACTAGATGCCAGTGAATACAAAAAACAAAGGCAATCCTGTATGGACCATAAATTAAATTAAGAACCAACCGTAAGCAGCTATAAACGCGCTTACAAACATATTTCACCCCAGACTGATCCGATTGCAAGCCTTCGTGACCTTTCCGAAAGCCGATGAAAGTTGACAAGGAGTAAAACCCTCTTGTGGGATCTGCTTTATTTTGCAAGAACAAGTATCTTAAGCACGAGAACTTGCAAGCAAAGACAAACCGGATGTCCAGCACATCCAAAACTTTGATCACGGTCCTGGTCATACTTCATCGCTTCGCACGGCACGTCTCCTGCCGTGTCGGTTTTGTGTTGCGGCTGCTACAAACACAGCTCGTATCAGCGCAAAGAGATCTTTTTGGGCGTTGTGGGACTTTGTTTTAAAGGTGATTTGGCATTGCTGTCGACAGGTTCGCAGTGTGCGTTTGCTTCACGACGGGAATATAGATGCTTGATACTTTTTTTTGCGAGTGGGTGTTTTGATAGAATTTTTAGGTGTTCTTGAATTATGAAAGGGATGCTTAAATCGTTGGTAAGAAAGGAAGGTTGCAACGTATCAGATATACTGATATTGTCAAGTTCCTGGCATGGATGGAAACATTGATCCAAAGTTAGATTGTATTGTATCTTTCAAAACACAATATAGAAGATGATTTATAGCTTCTGATAGAAGATCCACTTCATAGCTCGGCGTTGTCGGTGTTAAACGAATCAACGACGTTTTGTACCGCAACCATCATTAATCTTATTCTATTCGGGAGCATATTTCGATTTTGCAACCATAATACGATTAGTACAGTTTGTGCACAAAGGAAAAACTTTGTGGCCTCAAGACGACTGATTTCTTTTGGATCTTGAACTTTCTGTACGCGAATGCAGAAGATTCTGTGTAAATGACCTTGTCGAATGTGAGCAAAATACGCATTTCGCAACAAACCACGCACGGAAGAACCCCTCAAGTTCCAGATGGTGCACACCGGAACGGATCTAGCCGACGGGGACCAGTTGTTTTCTCCAAAAATGAATCCACTCAGTTCGTTCCTCCGGCTGCGGTTTGGTGACGTTGCGAAACGTTGTACTGTTGGATCTTGTACGTGGGATTGTTTATGTGGGTGGAGGATTGGATTTAGTGAGTAAACGCAAAACTTGTGAGAATGGGTTTGTTAGACTTGAACCTAACGGTACCGTGTGGATTCCGGTACACCAACGTCAACTGGTCGTCGTTTTTGGAGCTCTGGACGTCCCGGTGAGAACTTGGGTAATAGATTCCAGATGTATCCAAACTGGGCAGGATCATCTCTAATTAGCTTTGTAGCGTAGAATACAGGCGAAAATATGAATCATACTTGAAAATCATTCATCAACATACAATGATCCTCAAAAGACTGGATTTCATCAGTAGGAGGATGACTTTATTGAGGTTCTGGATCTACTCTGCAGCCGGAGATTCAGTGTAGATTCTTTCATTGGATGAAGACGTGCGCGTTGTTTTCGGTGCCAAATATAGAGAAGAAGTAAATTGGAATGTCAGAAAGACAGATTGGCTCTATTAGTAATGATTGCTGGAGTGATGAAGCTAGAACAGTTAGACATATTAACTTCCCAAACGTCATCTTGCACATTGTGGCTTGCCATTGGTGAATTATATCATCGCTCTGGAACACTTCGGACGTACAGAGATGTAGAGACCATGTGGATTTTTTTTTTTGCAAATTACGCTTGCTTTCGTGTCCGGTTTCGTACGGTTGGGCCGCGTAGCTTAACGATCCAGCAATTGGCGAAAATCGACTAAACGCTACTACCAACAGAAGTAGTAGTGGTACCGAGAGAAAACGAGTTCGCCAACATTTAGTGGTACTGGTTATGTTTCACTTGTTTCTTTCTTTCTTTCTTTCTTGCGCCGTGTTTTTGCATGCTCAATTTCATTTACTTTATTTTTCTTCGATTCGATATGATACAATTTCTTATGATTTCTCCGCCTTCACTCGGGCACCTCACCTCCTTTCTGCGGGTTCGGTTGGTTGGCGGTGAGCAGGTATGCAAATGTACGAGGGTCCGTCCGTATGTTGTAGGCGGTCGCACCGTGCACAATCTCCCGCTGATCGTTTCCTTTTGTTTTAGTTTTATCTGTTTCGGTTGTGCTGTTTTTTGGGTTCGTTTCTTGGCTCGATTATTACCGAATTTCATTTGCATATGGTTGGGTGTCTGGGGGAGAAGGTGTCTGGAGGTTGCATGGTTTTGGTCAACAAAGTCACTCCCTCTCCAGTACGAAGCCTTGGAATCACAGGGAGCAGCCACGATCACGATCATGTTGACCGAAGAAGAAAACGTTTCCCGTGTGCGAATGGTCAACCAAGGCACGAATACGACGGCAGCTCCAACTCCAGCGCAAGAGTGGCCAATTTGTATTCACATAACGCGACGTCGGTGGACGCGCAATTCGTGGATTTTTTTTTGCCTATTTCAATTCGAAGTTGATTCCGCTGTTACATATACGAGGAGATGAGGTGCACGGTGAGGGAGTTGTATTTTTTGCGTGTGTATTTCGGTTGCCAGAACCGTGAAAGTAGTAGTAGCGAAGGTAGCCAGCGTGAGCACTGAAACAGCCGGTGGCTTTTCACTTTGAGCGGTGTCTTGTTCGGCGCTGCCGGTGGAGGGAACTTACGTAGATGCTTTTGCCCTCGTTACCACCGGCCACGAATGTTACCACTTCACTATGGATCAGTTGGTAGCAGTCGGTGGAGGCCGTTGGTGGAGAGAAAGAAGAAATGTTGAGTAAAATGCGAATAAGAAGCATACATCAATTGGCAATGGAATATTTCTTCTCCCTTGGCGTACGCACGGAGGCACTTGCTGTGCGCTTGTGGGGTTGACTATGAATGAATGAAGTGAATGTTTTGTAGCAAACGTTAAAAGTGAAGTAATCTTGTTTCTCATGTTCCAAGTACTTTGTAAACGTTTCTGTCAAATTTCTAAAATTTGCTCCAATACATATGGTTCCGAATATGCTGTCATTTTTAACTCGAAACTCAAATTCCATACCATGTGAACAACGTTGCGACCTCTTTCTCTTGCTACACGAC
Organism: Anopheles moucheti; assembly: GCF_943734755.1. Taxonomy (NCBI): domain Eukaryota; kingdom Metazoa; phylum Arthropoda; class Insecta; order Diptera; family Culicidae; genus Anopheles; species Anopheles moucheti. Next base: position 89,746,022 of record NC_069141.1, read on the forward strand.
AAAATTATGCAAGGGGTTGGTTTGCAAAATTTGTACGATTTCCATCTTTGGCAATTCATGCCAAATTGTGTGATCGGTTGGGTAAAATGAGTTCACCCCGAAGCCTCGATCGGTCGTCGATAAATGGATCATCTGGCGATTTGTAGATGCATGAGTAGAGTGAGTTTGATGATGTTTTAAAAGCCGTTTAGCGACAGGTTTTTAGCTGTGAGAAAATACAGAATATTCTTCAGTTAATAGCACAAATAAAGAAGAATCTCAAATTGATTAACTAAATGTCAAATGTCATTTGAAGACACTAATGAATGTAGCGCTGTAGATTGTGGTTCAAGGTTATTAACTTGAAAATGATCAGTATGCTAATGTGGGTTGATACTTGCTATTTTATGCTAAATTTCTTCTGCCGTCTGTAAAACGATCCTTTTCAGAACATTAATTTAAAGGTCAAACGGTGTGAAGATGTTCGGTTACAAATGTCATCATTATGAGTCGCTGCTCTCAGTAGTGTCTCTCAGTGTAGCAATGCTGTGGGAATGTTCGATTTTATATTGCTTTTAGTTCAAATTTGTATCACTAAGCTGGTTAAAACATAACGAAGTTAAGTAATGTTGACCTTAAAAAAAAATATTGCGAATAACATCGAGAAAACTGACCTCGGTACATACAATCTGTAAACGAAAGTGAAATGCATTTTTGCAGCACTGCATAAACAATCCTGCTTTTCTGTATACTACGATATACTCTCTTACTCACACATTGATCTATCCCCGGTTCACTGTTGCCTGCACATGAAGCGAACCGAAGAAAGCCTATCGCTCTTCTCCATCTCTTGATCCATTCCCCCAAAGTTGGTGTGTGTCAGGTCCGAACCAGTTTTCTTCACTATTTTTCCTACTACGCTGTCTCTGTCTCTGTCTCTGTGTCTCTCTGTATCATTTATTCAACGATTTATTGCAACAACAGGAAGACAACCACAACTAGCGGCGAACTGAAACGGGTTTCGTGTCTACCGCAGCTCAAGTCGTCCAACGATCCTCATCCAGCATCGTCGTCAAGATCATAAAGTTGCCAACATTGGGCAGTAGCAGAAATTTTCATCGACCATTTTCATCTCCCCCACCAGTGCTCGGTCCAGTTCAAACGAGAGGTCCCCAAGGGGGTAAAGCTTTCAGACACACAAGCCGCAAACCACAAGCCGGTCAGTTCGAGTAGCGTCGAGGGCAAAAATATAGCATTTTTTAAATGCCAAATGCGCATAAGATTCTTCCTTCCGCTCTTCACGTAATCGAGCGGTTTGCATCAACGTATACGGCTTACGTGGATTTTGGTTCCGTGACGAGCGGTGCCGCTTGTCGACATTTATGCTAGTCGGCGCACTTCCTCGTTAATGATCGTGCAGCGTCTATGGGGCAGGTGTGAATGGCATCGAATGACAACTATCATAAATGTTTCGCGCGACCGATGTGTGCCGTAACATAAACGCATTGCAAATGGAATTGAACCCAAATGGGGGATCCCCTGTTGGAGCAGCTTGATCATCGGAAACTTGTTCCCGTCCGATGCAGGAAGAGGATTCTGGTTGTTTCCTGGACAAAGAGAGTTTCTTGAGGCAAAGTAATAACAGCTCGCCAGCCTAGGTCAATAGTAACAAAAAGTAATAACACACCAGTTATTGGAGCAAAGTGTAGAGGGTCACACAAATAATGTCAGACGAACATCTGACCCAGTCCAGATGAGAACACCCGATGACTATCAGTTGCAGCGGAACGAGTTTGACATTCAAATTTCGAAACTGCTCCTCGAGGGTCTCTGTCCTCAACGTGTGGATTGCCTCACGCTCGTCTACGTTACTGCTAATCAACGAAAATTACCAACAGTTGGCACCGGTATGTGGCCACAATGTCCAAACCAGTTCCGTTGGCGCAAAGGCACTAATGAATAAAATTTTAATTTGTCCACTCTTGTGACGCTGTTCGGATAATGAAGCCGCTTGCCTTTCGCGAGAAGTGCACCCCGCGCGTGTGTGCTTGTGTACGTCCGCGGCCGAACAAGGACATCGACGTAGGCTTGTTGGTAGGATTGATTAATTGGGCGGTTAGTAGAATGATTGCTAATGCATTAGACAAACTCCTAGACGACAAGCTTCAAGACGCAATGAGTTCAATGGATTCTAATGGCCAATGCAAGAGGCACCTATCAGTTGCATCAGTCCTGTCAGCAGCTTATCTGTAGTCGGACATTCCACGAATATTGCACCCCGATCATCTACCGTGCGTGTCAGGTTGATCGGTGACAATGTATGTGCATAAATTGTACGTCCTAAGAATGTAGTCCATGCAGGGGGCAGGAATGCATTTCAGAACAATCTGGATTTGGATCTCCTGACTGCTTGGTTCTTCCACAAAGCAGTACTTCGATAGAGCACGCGCTAAGACGCTGTTTGGTACAAAGAACCACTGCAGAACCAACCTTCCGATAGCGGCGTAGCATTGGTCATGGTTCGCGATAGAGTGGAGTAGGTGTGACGACGGTGGTACACCTTCGATGACTTCGACAACTTGCCGCTCCAGTAGAGGGCCCACAAACCCTGAAGTCGGCCGGAGTGGAGGTAGAACACCCAATTAAGTAGTTATTCTTGAGACTTGGAAAGGCCAAACCCCCGCTCCGGCACGAAAGGGTGCCGCAAGTGTGGCAGTTACGCCAGTCCCGATTGTGTGCCCCAATGAGTCGTTATTGTTTGTGGCTTGGGTTTTCGCAGCGATTTTGTGGCACGATTCATCTCGCGCGAGGTCTTGAGCACGGCTAGTTCGATTGTTTGTTTGTATTGACAACACTTTGGGGTTTGACATTAACATGACGCGCGGGCGCGCGCTCGAATGCGCCTCTTGGACGTTTTCATTCGCTCCCTCTAGCGGCCATTTCAGGGCTGCTGTAGCTCTCCAAACCGTTCTGCTCCCTGGCAAATGAGTGCATGTGGTTTCTGAGAGGGTTTTAATTGTGTGCCAGGTACAAGGTACTCAGTGGTCGGTGGTCCATTCGGTGGTTCGCACACTACGGCTTCTCGGATGCAAAAGGGCAGCAGGGCGCATGCGAAAAACCCGTTCACTTACTTTCGAGAGCACGAAGTGCTGATCGGTGCTGGTGTTAGTAGCAAGGGTGGCCTGTGATTCGAACACGATCAAGTAGTCGTAGACTACGCACTCACACTCATACAGCTACGCATTGTTGCGGAGACGGCAGGCGCACGAGATACACGAGAAAACGAAACTGAAGCAGTAACCACCGTAACAGAAAAGTGAAAGGGAATGCGCCGCGGCCTGGGCCTGTCATTCGCAGCGTTCGCCCTGCTGTCAAGGGAGCGCTGTCAGGGTTCAGCATTCTGCACAGGGGTACGTGCGTTCCGTTCGGTGATGTTGTGCTTGTTGCCATCTAGATCGCTCGCTTGGATCATCTGAATGGAGTCGGTTTAATCGGTTTTGGTTTGCTCAAGAACAGCAATGAAAAAAAAAACAACTCGCACTCTCAATTTAGGCGGGATGAATGGAGCTCAAAAACAAGCAGCATTTTTGCCACCATCGCCGTTTCTGTCCAGCTGATATAATCGAAAACTAGGAGTTGGCAGAATTGGGCTCAAAACGTCAAAGAAAATGCCTTCCGTTGTAGCGATTAGTTCAATCACATCATGCTCACGCATGTCACCCCGAAATGAACCTTCCAGCGATATGCAACCCAAGTTGGTCGGACACTTGGCACGGAGCGTAAAAATTGAGGTCATCGTCGTCAGCTGGCAAATGTTGATGGCAGGTTAATTTTACTCCAGAGGTCACTCGAATTTTGAGATGCCCGGTGGCAGTAATTAAAACTGCGCTCAGAAGTTCACCCAGTTAGCTTCAAGGAGGAGTTATTTAAAGTGGTCGTCTTGAGGTCGTAATTTTTTCGTTGATGTGGTGGCTTGTGCTCCTTGAGCGGGGGTTGTTGAGAATGTGTTAGCCGACCATTGAAAGAGGGCGTAGAAATTAAACGGCCCCCCAAAGAAAGGGAACAAAGTTACCGAAGCATGAAGAACAGTAAATGGACAAAAAGTCGCGAATTAGGGCATTACACAGGCTTTCAGTGTATGTCAGAAGAACACTAATACGAAGAACACCTTCTCGGTTAATGGTGGTGGTGACAAGATCACTACTGTTGACCTTTTTCTTGCCTCAGAATGATGTCATTAAGCAAGGTTTCGTTGCTTCCCTTTGCTTTGCTGGTACAGTGGAACGAAAGGGAAAGTAGCTGAAGATCATCGTTCAAATACATAAACCCTAGCTGGAAGAAGAAATTCAAGCATATCAATTTGATAACCGGCCAATCGTCTGCACCATCTTGATGAAGTTCGGTCAAGTTTTCTGCGTCATCGCGTAATTGTTTCTATTTTTGGTCATTGTGGTAAGGGCGTCATTCTTCTGGCGTAATCCGTTGCGCGCGAATGCAACATCAATTCATTCCGAAACCGTCCGCAGATTTCCCGTCTGTGGCAACCAACATCGGCAGCAGTAAGCGATGGCATAATGGCTGCAGGTGGGAAAAATTTATAATTTCCTTCCATTGAGCGTAGTCAACGACGGAGAAGTGGTCGGTAGGTATTATGAGGTGCATTGTTTTGTGCTCTGCTTGAGATGCTGCATACGATTCACATCATTGGAGCAATGGTATTGCAAATGAGTCTCAGGAATTCCTCGGGAAAAAAATGTATAACCGTGATCGTAAAGGTTGACATGTGGCGTACATCTTCTACAGTCTTTGTTATATCTTCAAAAACCATCTACAAAATAGACGACATTCAAACACAAACAGGGATCTGGCTGAGATTGTGTTGCTGTGTTGCCTATTCTTGCCATAGGTCAGGGAATGAAACTCGAAAATGGAGAGGTTTTTATTAATGTTCCTGTTGTTTTTAAGCTTCAAATCCTCGCCAGCGATTAAACGTCAGCTGCCGTCTACAAACACCTCACTGAAGTCGAAATACTTTGTGACCTTGCCAACCTTCTCTCGCTCCACTCTTCCAACTCCTTCAATCAACCACGTATCTCAACGATTGCACCAGCCCACCAGTGTGTGGTTTTCAGAGTTGCCGTTGCACGCCTCACTATAGCGAAACTAAAAGGTTGGAATTTTTGTTGATTGAAGACGTACAGATGTAAAAACATGGCAACAATTTCCACACTTCCGTGAAATTCAACTATGGAAACCGCGCCCTTGCTCGGTCATTCGGCTGGTGTTCGTACTTCTTTTTTTTTACTCCATTTGTTTGCATTGTTTAGTGAAGAAAACCTATCGATTTTATGGCTTTACAGACCTCCCTCCCCCAACTGCAGTGGCCATTGGCTTGTGTTTTGTGATCGTTATCCTTGGCAAACGGCACTGGCGTCAGTAATGGTGGTTGGAAAATTCAAACCCACCGTACCACCAGCACAGGCAATCGTGGCGCCCGATTTAATGCAACTTTTACTGCACCAGCAGTGCTGTTGTTGGTGTTTTCAATGAACTGCTGCACACAACACCTGTTCCGTCTGTCAAAACGCATCTAACAAGGGAGTAAGTGTGTGTGCGTATGCTTTTTTTTAAAATTACTATTCAACTCCTAGCATGGCTTGTGTCTGCGTTGCACGCCGTCGATTTCGTGTGTTTGGTCGTACGGTTTTTATGTACATGCTCGACTTTTACAATCGACCACAGAGTTAATTATGCGTGTTGCACGCTGTGTGAAACGCATGCACCACCCCTTTGCACGGTTGGGCCGGTCGGAAAAGGGTTATACTTTTTTCCTTCTTTTTCACTGTAAAATGGACGCAAAGATTGCGCGTCGGAAAGACAATAGCGCGCCTGATGACGATAGCGGAATTCGGAGCAATTCCACGGATGGCGGAAACGATCGTGCTTCACGTCCACATCCGGTCGTGATTGTTCACGATGCAGCGCACTGGCTGTACGATCGTACCGTGGCTTTTGTTTTGATCGTCGTTGTAAGGGTTTTCGGTTAAAACGCTTTAGCGGAAGAGCGTCGTAAGCTCACGGTCGTGTTAGGGACGTTTTAGGGTTTGCTCTACATGGTGTATTATGTTGAGGTGTTCAACCTTGATGTTTCCTCAAACGGTGATCGCGGAAAACAATATGATCGCGGTTAGACCGGGTGGGATGAAAGTTGTTACATTAGGTGCTAAATGCAGCTGTTTGGCTGCAGGAGAAAGCTGCTTCTTAAGAATTACTAATGACTTTATCTCGACGCTGAAATTGTTGCACGCATAAGCAAAATGGTTTATTAAGTTACAATCTATGCCGGAGAAATGCATTTTGTTCACACATACAAAACGAAGGGTGTAATAGTTACAGCATTCACTTAGGTTATGTAAACTGATGTGCTGGTGTGTCTGTAGGAGGATATTCGTAAAATCTTGGAAACACCGTAGTGAATATTGATAAATATGACAAAATTTGCAAAAGATGCGATAGCGATTTCTTTTGATTAATTATTATAAAAAAACAAATAAAAAACAGAATTCCATTACTGTCAAAATAAATACACTGTATGGTGACATTATACTGAATCTCTTTTATTCTATTTTCATTCCAGGTAAGCAACAAATCACTTGGAAGATAAACAACCAAATTTGAATACCAGTGGACTCTGTCACATTCATCAGTAAAAACAATACGTTCCACGGTTTGTATGTTCGGTAACATTCGCCAGTTATGGAAATATGATCCTGAGAACTTATTCTCACTTATGAAAGGTCAAGCAACAGGTTCTCGTCGATGCCGGGCATATACGCTCCCCTAAAGCATGGTGCTACACTCGGTATATTCTAATGAAGTCGTCGAGGTGCGAAAGAATGATATCGATCGTTTGATCGGAAAGCGAGATTGATTGACCAAGAGTCCCGGCAGTCACGACTTGCAATCGATTGCCGCGGTGCGCCCAATGTATCCTTCGGGCGATTGCTGTAGGTTCCTGCTGTGACCTTTTCCAACCGAGGAATAAATCACCCGCCATCTCTAATGATGTAGAAGATAGAAAAAAATGCATCTCAATTACCTGCCGGCGCTGACAGACTGACCGAAGTGATGTACGGCAGCATCTCAGTTTGCTGCCTGAGGGTTTACTGTGGAGGGACTGATCAAAACATCATTTGCGGTCACCCGATTATTAACAGGATCGTTCTCCGAGGTTCACGCTGGAAATGCTAGAATCTAATATGATCCAACACCACCGTGTACCTGCTATCACAGTGTCGTACAGTTCACCTGAGGTTATCGCTGGACCGCAAAGTGGAAAATCGGCACCAGGGTTTCGAGGTGTTGATGGTGGTTAAAGTTGGCTGTAGGCAAAGTGAAATCTAATTTCACCTGCCTGGTATCCGGCGATCCGGCCGAGCGGGTGGTGAAAATCCATCTGCTTGTGGTCGATTGTGCAGTGACCTCATCGATGATGGATTGAGGTGGGATGGAGTTATGGAATCTATGCACCGTTCCAAAACGTCTCCCCACAGTACATTTGACGAACATGAACGGGCACTTTAAAGATTGTGCTGATAGCAATAATGATAGGGACAAGGTATTTAAAGAAAAATCCTAATTGTACTACACTGTACTTTCGGAGGTACCCCAGACATCCATCAGACCAAGTCGGTTTCACAGCATCTCTTTTTCAGTACATTAATCATTGATCAAACTAACGAACAAAAAATCCTTGACTTGAAACATCGGGAAACATTAAATTCACTTACATTACATCTCGCCACTCGCCCACAACGACGTTAAGGCTCATCTCCACTCGTACGATGAATGAAATGTGGAGGTCAATACGATTGGTGTTAGCTAAAAAACAGTACCACCGCAAGCCGTACTGCTGTCCAGCGCGAAGATTTATGCCTTATGATCATTACAGTCTGCAAAACGAAGGGTTGTATGGAAAATTGAACAAAAGTGTACGAAAAAGCAACCGCTTGGACGAATGTTCGGAAGTGACGGTCGGTTCCGACCGGAAATATTTAGTTTAGGTGGCTTTTGTTTTGTTGTGATCAGTTGTGACTGCACCGCGTCCTTCGTGTGTTTGTGTGAGTGTCTGTGTCAGAGCCCTCTCTTTAAAAGCCGCCATTTCCGGTGGTCAGTACTGCCGCATGGCAGAACTCAAAATTTGGATCTTTGCACGACTCTTTTCTATGCCTATAGAAGGACTGAAGGAAAACAAATGTTGTAGCGATGTTTTTGCGGAATTTGATCTCTTTGCATAGGAACACATCTTCACGAGATGCGTTACACGTACACGTCGTGATTTCGATCATGAACGGCTGTTCAATCATCGGCGCATCTATACCACCCTCGGCATGCACGTGTGGTCACGTACCAGCAGCAGAAGCAGACCGTTAATAGCCTGCTCTAACCCAACCATTCAACCCAGCGTCACTCACCGTGACGAGCGACGGTGTGTTTCAATTTTGGTTTCAATTACCGCTAATCAATCACCAAATGGCGTTCGTATGCGGTTTTGCAGTGGCATGACTTGAAGAAGGAGAAGCCAAAGAGAGAAAGAGATAGAGGGAGAGAGAGAGAGAGTGAAAGAGAAACAGATCGCGGATCTAGACAGCGATTTGCGACCAGGGCCATTGCCATTTTTGTTTTACCTTTGTTGCCTCCTGCTTGACGAAAACAGCGGGTATGCCTGTACATCAAGAGGAACTTATCATGGTAAATGCAATTTGAATACAATGCAATGTTGGGCAGCATTAAAAACATGTACGCACACACACACGCACATATGAAAAGCCTGGATTTAACGTCTCCGATTCGTTGTTATTTCTGTTGATCTGTTCGGGCAACAATAACAAGCTGGTCGGTAATCCGCACACTCACTTGGCTTGGCTGTAAGCGACGAACCCACCCCACGTATACCTGTAGCAATCTCCTTCGCGAAGGCGTCAATTTGGAGGTCTTCGGTTCCGGTAACGGATCGGATTGCGAAGTCTCGCGAGATGTGTCGAGATTGTCGAGATCGCGTCACCAACAGCCGCCAGCAGTCAAACAGGAAGGCCTCACCGTGCACACTGACATCGATCGGGTTAGAACCCCGCCTGCAGCATCATCTTCGGTAGAAGCTGATCCCCGATCGGCGATGATGAAACTCACCGTGCGCACATTGTTCAGCGTTGGGCATCATCTTCGGTGAATCGTTACGCAATTGGCAAACGTGGGGGAATTTGTAATCTTCGGTCGGTTGCTTACGGATGCGTAGAGGTAGTGGTTGTGATGTGAACTATGCAACAGTGATTGTCAGAGTTCATCGTCTTTCTAATGGTGGATTGAGTAGGCAAACAAAGATAAAATTATCAAAAGAAAAATGTCAATAAATCTAAAATTGTTTAAATGAAATATGAAACTTTGCTTTAGCAAAGAATTAACTTCAATTTCTCACCATCGTAGAAAGACAGATCGTATCACTGCCTTCTGATCATCCGATGAGCATTTGCTAATGAAACTCCAATGTCATCTGCACAGCTCAATAACCTTTAGTGACACTCGCACACTCTCGCACGACGTGCTTTCGTAACTCGCCAAAATGTCGTTGTTCGGTAGATAAACAGTTGAACATTCCTCCTTGCCCTCAGGGTGAAGATTTGTAAGCATTGCGAGAGCTCCTACCGGTGGAGTCTACCCTTTGATAGGTGTTAATTAATCACACTTATTTGAATTATAGATGGCGTTAGCTCTTCTCTTTCTCTTCTGGAATACGGAATCATATAAGGATGATGTTCGTCATCATTATAACCTGTCTGGCTTCTTGTAGAGCAATGGCTGCTTTGATGGTACAATCATGTTATTGTCTGGGTGGATTGTTTTCTCTGGGCTACAATATGTGGCTAATTTTCTTTTACTGCGGGGGTCTCATAAGTATTTATCGCCAAAATTGGATTCTTTAAATCCCTCCATCACGATCAGGCGCTGGTTTAGAGTTTGCAGTAAAAGGCAAACTTCTCACGAGCCAATGAACTTCAGACGATCCTATCCACCTACCCAAGCAATTTATTCTAGTTCTTTTGCCACCATGCCGTAGGAAGTTTGTCCATCTGTCAATCCCTCGCCAAAAAGATAAACTGTCGACGCAACGAGAGTGGCGGGTGGGTGGCTGCAGATCGTCAATAAAATTATCCGCCCATACTGAGCACGCTAATTGTCGCCAGATGTGTGCGAGAAGGTCGAAGAAAGTCACCACGCAAGGCGGCAAGGCTGACCGGTGCTGGTTGGATCTTCGGATCTCCGGAGTGTGAGGTCTTTGCTCCCAAAGTGCTTGTTTTTGAGCAGAAAGAACACAGTAATAAAAGCTACGCCAGAACCACTTTAACGAGATGTCGTTGCAAAGAGGGATGTGTTTACAGCTCGGTTTTTGGATAAAACGAACTCACCCTTAAGTCGATACGCATTGCAAGTGGGTGCTAATAGGCGTTCGGTCCAGGCTATCGGCGGTAATGGAATCATTAACATAAAGCGTGACGACGCCATTTAAGGGGTGATTTATTTTTCGAGTTTTAATGTTTCTGCATCACCGTGGTGTGTGAGAATTTAGGGTATCGAATGTGACCCAGCAGCGGGCTAGAAACGTGCAAGCATTACATCATTTTTGCCAGCAATCGGTAGGAAGAACAAAGAATCTCTCATGCTGTGATTAAGGCAAATTCGTCACCGTCTGTAGTGGGATGCTTCGCTTATTAGGTCAGAACGATCATTACTCATGAAGAAAATTACTTTCTTCGTCCAATGAAAGCTACCACAGCAGAACCTCGCAGTGGTACAGAATATCTCCTGTGTCGTCCTGTGGCGATCGTGATTCATGCTGCACTGTCATGATGAAAGCGATGGAACTGCTTTGTGAGTGAGTCGCTGTTTGCTAATGTGTCAGCTACCGTTAGGACGGTATGCACTCGTAGCGCACTTGACCGATGCCGGGTGATTGATTTTCTACTGCGCAAGTCTCCCGAGAAGCACTGATTCTAATTGCTAGTGCATTTAAACGTTCTACAAACAAGAACCCGGATGTGGAAACATTAAGTGTACCCAGACCTCCAGACGGATATTACGTGCAAATTAATCTTTTCGAATAGATTTCTAAGACATAGAGGATATTTTTAGAAATTCTTGTTGACCTGTATTGAGAAAGAAAGACACGACAGAAATAGATGCATTGCGTTAACTCGAAGGGACTTTTACCGTTCGGTTCTGAAGCACTGTGCGATCTTGTTGGCAAACAAAATTTACACTTGTCGCTGAGCGTACAGTGTTGTAACAGCCCACAACCTGAACAAAACGATTCAGATGAAAGAGACGTTGTGCAGAAGACTAACAATCACGTCGCATGTTTTGCTCTTTACGGTCTCCTTCAAGAGAAACAGAATCCGATTGAGTCTCTTCTGGATGGTGTGGCTTGAATCCAATCATACCTTCACCGAAGAAAGGCGTAAATGGTGCGGGACAAGATTTAGCATCCCAGTAGTGAATCCCCGCGAAGGGACAGTAAAGAAAAACAAACATACGGATTTGAAATAAATGGATCGGTATTTCCTGTGTGTCAGCGAAGTTTGCACATTATGTTTGCAATTCAATTTCTCGGCAAATAGCGAATGTGCAAATAACCAGCGTGGTGCACGATGAACGATGAACTTGGTGAAGCCCTTCTTCTTTGTTCGTTATGGCAAACGAAAGAATGATGTCCTTTGCCTATCTGTAACTTATAAGAAGATTTCTGAAGATATTTAATTCTATGAACAGTCCTATTAAAGCAGTTTAAAGTTATACAGACTCACAATTTAAACAAATATATTAATTTTCGATTGAAGTACCTGCAAGCTGGCTGATCTGTTTAGTCTAGTGTACGATTATTTGTATTGACAATTTGCAACACCGCTGTCCTTCGACTACGAAGATCCGGTATCAGCGATATCTCTGTCGCCGTGTTGCCAGAAGCAGGAAGCATTTTATCAGAGTTCGATTTCAGTAAACGTCAATAGAACTGTCGGAAGGTTGATTAACATCATTAGTTTCCCATCGAGAAGCCTCTGGAATGTATTCACACCTTCAGGCTCGGGTGACGATAATTCTTCCCGAGCAGGCAAGTGGCAATCTGCCAGACTTTCAGGTGGTAAAACATGTACGAAGACGGAAACACCGGGACGTAAAGCAGCGTCCCAGAACTATCTATCCATGGTTTGCCCCGAGGGTGGCTAGAACGGCACGATTTGTAATTAATTGAACCCACCGTAGGCTGGCTGGTGGGTGTCTGGATGACACCATTAAAGCCCGAAGCGGCAACAATTAGCAACCTTTTAGACGAGCACTTGCAATAGTTTTGAATTAAGAGATCTTCCCCTGAAACGTTTATCTACAATGGTTCACGAAACAAACATCACTTTCTTGCACCCTGACAACACAATAACGCGATGGCACGCGAACGGCAAAATGCTCGCATTATTAATGAGTCCACTTAGAAGAAGCATCCATTAGCTGGGATCCCTGCAGCACGCGGTGTCTTGGGTGTCATAATGGGAGGTGTCCGTATCGTAGCGTCGTGCACTGTCGCAAGCCGCAAGCCGAATGGGAATCGTAAACGAGCGTCCATATACAAACAGTGTGGGAGATCTTATTCGAATGTTGACGCCTCTTCGGCATGCGGTGATGCTATTGATGCTCACTAGGCAGTGCAGAACAGATGGACGACAGATGGAACGACTGGAGCAAAAATAGTACGTAGGAGCTCAGCTGGAGTTGGGGATGCACTTTAAAGCATATCTTGGAGTGGAGGTTGGTGTATACGTTTGGAGAAATAATGTACAGTGCTCACTACCATATAGAGAAGCAACCTTGATTTGCTAATGTTTGGTTAATCGTTGAGCAAGAGCAAATATTATCTACATTACATGTGGGTGATCATGTTATTTCGTATTCTTTTCGATGAGGACGATTATTTCAGATAATAAATATGGTTAAGTGTTAATTGTCCAAAAATTTTTAACAGTTGGTATTTACAGAAAGGTCACGATTAAGGTAGTGCTTGAACAGAAAAGCCACAATGAAATGAGTGACGTTACCTCCAAATTTCGCATAGAAGTGTCATTTCTCTAACTGTTTGACGATTTAAAGGTACAATATTCTACATTGCATTTTAAAGAGATGTTACTTCTTGCACAGCACATGACCTTTTCGCGTTGTGATTCATCGATAAACCAAATAAAACCCATTGACACAATAAACATTCGATAGAGAGGGAGAAAAAAAACCGAACATAAGCGAATCTAACAGCTGTCGAAACAAATCGACGTCTCTCGCTGTGAATGTCAATCGGCCGAATTCACACACCCTTAAAACCTCGACGATCCTCAAAATCGGCGTGAGGGTTAGCGCGCGCGACTCGATCAAGATCAGAAATTCAACCTCGAGCCGGAGACTTCTAACGCCATGCGGAAAATCAGCCGTACCCAAGCGTCGACCTTTCTCGTTTCGCTCGTGGTGGATCCGTTTCCCGGTTTTTTTTTTCAACGACAAAAGCGACTGCCACGTTCTTGACATTCAGCGTCACCAGCAATAGACTGCTACAACCTTTGGTTTTAGCGCTGGTGCGTCAGGCTGTGGTTAGATGTTTACGAGTGAGAACTTGAGTAGACGCCGGAGTATTTCGAGTGTACGTAAAATAAGCTCTTGTGTGTCAAAATATGTCCGATTTTGTGCGGGGGATAATTTTTGTGATGTGCTAAGGCAGCTGGGCGATTGATTCGGGGGAAGCATGCGAACGTGGCCAAGAATGCATCTCGGTGGTACTTTAGCAGACCAAAGCGACCCGAATGCATTGTTTGGACGGGAAGTTCTGAGTGGTTTCGAGAAGAACCAAGGCTGCTGGAAGAGCCACCATTACCTCGCAGTCACATTCTCACAATTCTTCTCCGAGCTGACTACCGAATGCGGTCGTATTGCTGTGCCGGGAGGTTCAAGTGGATGGCCCGATGGCCTCACCGTTGGAGGCGTCACCGTTTTTCTCCCCACTTCTGAGGTCCCATTTCGTAATACTTAACCCGAGTGAAGATGCATCTTTACCGGCGTGCCATGGCGTACACCACACATACACATAAGGTCTCGTTGCTAATTATTCATTCAAACGGTGATCTAACGTACACGATGCATATGCCCTCCCCGAAACCTGTGTGGAGAACTGGGAAATCAGGTCCAATAGCCAACATTCTGGTGGAATGTTTTGGTTGCTACAACACGCAGCTTAACTTCTTCCAGCGATGGCAATCGGGGCATCGGTGATCTTTTCATGCGTTTATGTGTGTGCTTATAGATAGTGATCTTTCACCGAGTCGCACGACGTGATGTGTTTCCATTAGTAGGGCCCTACAAATAGAAGTACTGCAGTAAACCGCAGGCCCGTTGCAATCGGAGAGACTTATTTTTTCTATAGAAGACTATGCAAATGAACATCGATTTCGATTGAGTACGGGTGGGTTTGATGTTTGCGTTTCGTTTAGCTACGCACCGTAAGGTGACGTGAGGGAGATTACGGTTGTTTAACGGAAGGCATGAATCACGCCAGCGATAGAGGGCATGCACGCATGCCGGAACCGAAGCTTCCGGTTACTTTGGTGGAAGAATACCGGAACAGTTCCATGCTCCTTACGGTGGGTACTACGATTTATGAAAAGCGTTTCCCGAAACCCGTGTCGCATTGAGTTCCCGAAGGGACGGTTATTATTGGGCAAGTTATGAACGTGATTTATGATGCACTGTTAAGGTCCAATTCGATTGTGCACCCTCGTAACATAAGCATACAAAATGTTCGAGCAGTTTGCGCTTGGCATAGCCACTCCACAATGGCTGCCTGCATTGCGCAACGTCGACGGCTCCAACAGCTTGAAGATGAACGCATGCATTTCCATTATGCATATGAGTGGGACTGAAAGTCATAGACCACGAATGAAAAAAAAAATCGGCGGATATGCACCAGCCACCGAATCAGCGGCCCACGTGATCGCACCACAGTGAAAGACCGTATCGAGCATAATTGAAACGAGTGCATAGAAACGGCCGTTTAGTGTGCTGGCTGGCGAAGGGCAAAACAATAGAAAGAATCAATTGAATTCTCCTACTATTACCTGCCAGCCGGAACGATCGTTCCAGCACGAACCTTGACTCGCAAATCTAGCGCCAAATCGTGCCGGATGTGGTGGAAATTTCAAGATGGAAGATCGATCGATCCCCGCCCGATGACACCGGAACCGAACCGATCACGCTTCACTGCTACCGCCTCGCTGGACGGTGTAGTCTTTCAATGGACAATCGGCAACCCAGTGTGTACGGTGGCGTTAGTGAACCCTCCAGAGAATAGTGCACCACCGTGGCAAGACCGATCTACAAGACCGATCTGGCCCTGAACGGGACAGACCCGTCGCCTTGAGACGCCGTTGGCCATTGTGACATTCCGCGGTGGATGGCCTCGGTGTAATTGTTCACATTGTGGGGTCGACTTTTCGTATCTTCCAAAGCGCCGTGTGTTTCGGTGCCATGTTTAAATCGTTCCCAGCGGATTAGAATGACAAGGTTTTCACTCTCGATTTTCCACCGAAGGTAGTACCGTTTTAGTCAAGTGCAATTAGATGGCCATTTTGTCGAACCTTGATACGGGTAGTTTACTCGATTTTTCCTTAGTTGTACTATAGTTGTGGTACACAGCGTGAGATACACCAGTATTTGCAGGTGTTTTTGTAACTAGAATTATGAATAATATTTCACCAAATTAATGGTGCTAATTATTTGTTAATGCGAACGGCAGGCTTCTATTGCGAAGGGTATTGGATTACATCGTCTAAACGACAAAACGTGTGGCTCATTGTTTCCCACACGAAAACAAGAGCATTAATCATAACTGAATATTAATAATGCGAATCCTAATTGGGCACCCTAGCTCACCCGAAATGGTGGGCTGTTTTGTAAGTTAATATCCTCCCAACATTGTAGCCACAGGTCGCGAAATGTATGTCCTACCATTTGAAAACATGATACACCAACCGTTGTTATCTGCATGTTTTACGGCATTTGACACAGCAATAAAATGTCTCCTGTCCGCACGCAAACGTGCCCAACTTGAGAGTCTAAATTCGCTGAGCATCTCGCACCGACCACTACATGCTGCACTCGGGCACTGAGTAACTTATCTCGCCTGTTGACATTTGCAACGCATTCCATGTTCAAACGGTGACGGTGTTTTATTTGGAGGATGTTTTCACCCACTGCTGGGATTCTCCTGCTGAAGGATGTTCGCGGAGAGGTAGAAGTTAATTAGTCTCAAATATCCGGCACGTTCCTGGGAAGCTGCAAGTCGGTACATTTCTAACGGTGTTTGCACAGTAAAATAGTATGTTTTTCTCTTGCTTGGGAGGTTAAAAATTCTTGAGCTGACTCGGGAAACTGAACGCATCTGCAAGCTCTTCGGAGAATAATGTGTCACGTAGGGGGAAAACGGCCGGCATGCGTTGTACCGTTCCGTTGGCGGCGATACGTTCCAGCAGATTGGTTTGTTCCCAGAATGTAATCCTAGAAGTTGCATGTGCGCTTCAAGAGGTCGTCCATTGAGATGCGAGGCGAAAAGGGAAGCAATAATGTACGCTAACAACTCTTTTAACTTTGCATACGCCTTGCGGAACATGCAGAAACCATCCATTCCGGGTAGCGTGCCTTTTGTGGGCACCCTTAAATGGTGGACAAAACGGCCACGTTGGCTAATTGTTTCGTTGTCGTTTGTTTACGCTTCTGCCAGGTCCGTGGGCACGATAGCCAAATTGAAGTGGATCGAATCGGTAGATTGAGCAGAGTGGACATGGCATGGGAACCAGTACGGAGCATCGGAGCATTGTGTAGCTGGTGAATCTGGAATGATAGTTAGGTGGTTGAAAGTCTGGAACTAATGTCCAATTAGTTGTGCGATGTTGTGGGCAGGCATCCCCGTTCCAAGGTCGAACCAGCTCCAGCTTATGAAGTTATGTAACGCACTTTCCTCCGGAGATTGGACAATTCGCTGCTATTAGTCGCCCTGGTCTGAAGATAACACAGTTCTAACCTCCGGAAAAGGTGACATCTCTGGAGGTCCTGCCACAGAGACGCAGATGGCTTAAACCTTGCTTTTACCATCTTTTCTATAACAATACACCTCGGAACGCTCAGATAGCTTCCCTGCTGGCGCACAAATTGGACTAATGCGAAGCTGCACATGCAGTTGGGTGAGGCACATGCACCGATAATGTCCCTATATGGTCCGTTAGCACAAGCAAATGGGCAAAGTCTTGAGGTGCAGGTATGCAGATATCGAAGTCGAGTGTTGGAAACGGGTAATAACAATCATTTCTAGACTCACCTATGGACGCACTTCTATGGAGGCTCACACAAGGCGCGTTCTTCTTATTCACAGCGAGTATGTTAATCTGTAAATGGACAATGTATCGACGATGCAACCACTCATTTTTGCAATCTTACAAGAGGAATAAGGCAACCGAGATATTAACGAATGGCGTTAACATCCTTAGGTCCTGTTGTCTCTTCATTGCCTTCGATCATCCGATATTTTAGATTTTGTTTTTTTTTGTCTTTATGCATTAATTGCCTCCTCATTAGGCATGTTAAAATCCCGTACACAGCATCTGATGCAAACATGTCATGGAAAGTTTCTAAAAAACAAGAAACTAATGGCGAAGCACTGCGTTTGTTTTGATGAACGATGAAGTGAATATCGTGAATGGTGACGAGTGACGGTGCAAATATTGGTCCGGTCCAGTGGCCTATGTTTTGATCGAAATCTTTTCCATTTTCTTCGCAATAAGCGACTCACCGAACACCTCTGCTGCAGGTGTCGGTGGTCGGTGTTTGTGACGTTTTGGATTTGCGAAATGGAGATTTCTCAACTAATTTTTGCTTTCGATCGCACCCGCAACACTGCCACACGATGGGCGTTGACGCTGGATGAAGCAACACCGTTTGAAAACTTCATTTCCCACGTATTGCGCAGACCGATGGATCGGCTCTAACGCCTGGCGCAAGATGGAACGGTGAACAGGTGGTTTCAGCTGATGGTTGAAGCTGCTGCCTCGGTTGACCAAGCGAAACCGTTCGACACCACCATCCGAAGGTGGTGGAATTTTGTTGTGCTTTTTTTCATCGCTCAGTTCGATGCACCGTTCAGCAGCTTCTTTCCCACATTGGGGCTCATTTATGAATTTCCAAAGCAAAGATCCGCTAACCCGCGGTGATCGAGTACCGGTTGATCGTGTTCCGATGGACGGCGCATGGAAATCAGTTTTTTGGCGTACCGACTCGAAAACTCCATTAAGCGCATATCGGAACAGTAGACAAATGCAACACACATGCGTGATCGAGACAGGATTTTCTTTATCAATCTTGCCCGTAAAAGTGGAACGTAATCAATTCCACGGGATGAGATTGATTGTAGGGATTTTATGAAAAAGAGAAAGGATTCAATTTCGAGGGATTTGATGAAAAGCATGTTTGAGATATGCTTATCAGAAATTAATGCACAACATTGTTTGGTTTGAAAATGCCCTCGTTGATGACCTCCAGAGCACACGGCGTTCGAGGAGACGTCAGTTAACAGTTTACGCAACTCCCATGGCTGCCACAATCATGCGCAAGGCATCGGAACGCTTGACATATACGCAACGTTAGACGCTCGCACAGTATAGTGGGTGAGCTAGTCATCGTCGCCATCGTCCGCATTGTGAGGAGAGTACCTTTACAGCTGCACCTGCAGCGAACCGGCTTTGGGGTGGGTATTTTTTCCGATCGTTCGTTTCGATTACGCCACCCAAAGGCCCGATCGTCCGACCGCCGGTAAGATATTCGTAGATTCAAAGTGCGTATGCTGAGTACCTTTGACGGCGTATAAAATAAGCAAAGAATCCATCATACTCAGCTATATTCAGCAGACGCAAAACGTAGCAGCAAAAGCTTCCAAAAAACTTGCGCAACCAAATGTGCAAAACCGTGTCACATATTAATCGTGTTTGAAATTAAAATTATATCTATCCAATTACATCGGCAACGCAAAAGAGCTAAGCTAGTTTCTCTTCACTCTTTTCGCAGCTTGGGATCCCTAGAGGCCACACTGCCGCGTGAAATGGTGTCACGACGCAAAATATTGTCCCGCTCGCGGGACGACCTCAACCTGGACCAGTCCTACATCACACAGGAGGAAGAGGAGGACGTTTGGTATCAGAAGGAGAAGCTCTACAAGGTAAGTGACGGCTAGCAGTGTAGCAGTCAAATCGAGGGGGAATAATATTTACTTTTCGAAAACGGTTGCTAGCATTAATAAAATCAATTAACGGAAATATGGTTTATGCAATTTTTATGCACATTTTATGCGATGCGACGCATACGCGGAACGCATCGCAGTAAAGTGGCGTGTGATTTATTGAACTCATAAATAAGTAAAACATGTTGTGAGTGCATGAAATCGATACATCAGTAGTAGAATAATGAAGTGGAGGTGGAATAATTAGATAAATTTATATCGATATCATGCACGATTTTCATATAAAATCATATTCACGGCGTTGAGCTAGTAATTAGTAGTAAATTACGCAAGCATTCGACATTGCGCTGAGAATTGGAATTATTATTATTATGAAGTGTTTATTACTACGGGGCTTAGAGTTGGTGATGACAGCTGGGTAGTTTTTTCCGGCAGATGGCGCCATTATGTTATCGGTTGATTAGTTAACACGGGCGTCGGTGCGTAGTAAAATCAATGATGTCGGTGATGTTAGATAACACTTTACCGCCTAAATCGGGATGGTCGGTCTGTTTTGAAGAGTTTAAACAGGCGAGTGTCAATAAAATCAACACCACACATTCCGAAACTGTCATTTGTTTGTTTACGTATTCAAATCATGCTTCCGAACGCGCCGTGCGCTTTCTCCGGCCTTTATTTCCTTGTTCGGGCGTACGCCATTTTAGCCACAGTTCGTTCGCTTCACTGGTTGAACGTTTTATTTTTCTCGTGCCGCATCAATTCCTTCCACAAAACCGACCGTATCTCGTAAAGGTTCCATTGATTGGAAAAAATGCCACTATTAAGAGCCAGCCCATGCTCAAAAACGGTGAAGAAATGGCGGTGGTGTAGCAAAAGTAGGCACATTTCACTTGTCAGTCACAAGTCGCCCAGTTGGTCCATCGGGCTAGTCTGGACTGGACATGACAGGTTGATCAGAAGGTTACCCAATCTGATCGGGTTTCTGCGCAAGCTGCCTTCGCACAACTTGCGAATCGACTATCGATGACGATTCGTCACAAAGTGCCATGTTCACGTGAACGTTTTACTACTCCCAATCTTGGCTTCTCGCCACAATTACCTCATAGAAGTTGTGAACTAAAGGCATGCGCCCGAAGTAATCGATCCAACTGACTGCCCGGTTGCGGTAACGTGTGCGTCTCTGTGCTACAGGTGTTTGGCGTCAATTTTCCGTCATCAATAAATGCTCCCAATAAATCTTGTAACTTCTCCCCCTACACTCAATAACCCGGTGGTCTCTGTCGAGAAATTTCAAACAACTGAAGGGAAATAGTTGCACGCGTGATCGGATTTATTGTTCATAAATATGTACGCTGAACACCCTAATTACAGGAGGGAATCGATACGATTGGCAACTAGTTGCCGGCTCGTGCGCATATCGTGTCCACGACGAACCACATCCACAAAAGGGGCAGATGTAAATGAGAGATGGAGTCATGGACTTTAGCTGTGAATCACATTCTAACGCAATAAATCAATCGATCGAAACGCGAAGTGCGAGTGTAAGAACGAGAATTAAATCGCCCTTCAGGCGTTACGGCAGACGCGAGTCACGATCGGAACGCGTGGTACGCGAACACTGGTAGCGCCATCGCCAACCATATCAGAAGCTGTCATTACGCAATTAATTCGTCGAAGGAGAAGAGTACGAAAATTAATAGTTCTGTGGCGTTCCGATCGTGAAGGAAGCTACAATTGGACGTCTAATAATCTAGAACGTCCGATCAACATAGAAACGGAGAACGCACTAGGTTAGTGGGGGAAGTTTCCCGATATCTGACCGGTACAGGCCAGGGAGGACCTGCCGCATACCAGTTCTCGAAGTGGAGGACGAGTTTTCGCTTTCGTTTCGAGCTTGCTGCTAATATTAATAGCTTGTTGGGTTGCATGCGATTGCGTACCGTTGATTAGTTCCTCTACGTTCTTCTTCCCGCACCTGACCACTCACGGTAATCGATACGGAGGTGGTGCTCAGTAGGAGGCCTCCACCATTAAGGCACTTCGCGCATCGTCGCATTGAGTGTCTGTGTGAGGGGTTTCTGTTTTTTTTCATGTGGCCGTAAGATAATGATGTTCCTCATCGTACGGTTTGATCATTTACCTACTTCAAAACTCAACACCTTTACGACCTCCCTGGCCCATATACGATAGGTCACCCCATGGCTTCGGTGGGCTCGGTAAGGTGTTGCTGTAGCCAAGCGTGGCGAAGTTTGCGCAAAGCCACCACGCGTCCGACGAAGCTGCGGAAATAAATGATCGTGCAAGTAACGGCACCTCGGTGGAACGCATCAATGGGTTCCAAAACGTAGAAGAAAAAAAACAGCTTTAACGCACTTCATTCAATCGACGCTGACCTGTAAAGAATGAAGCGACCACGCGAACGGACCTATCGCACCAGTCTCTGACTGTTGAAGTCGAACCGAGGGACATCGTTGGTTAATTTGTGTTGCAGTTTGGGGATTTTCGGAAGGGTTTTGTGTTATGAATGACGCGAGCTAGACGGGGTTTTTTATTGGTTTGGGTCACTTTTAATAATCGACAAGCAACACTGCATGATATATTGTGGGGTTGCATGTAAAAATAAATGGTCACTCAAAGATCTTACCTTAAACACATCAGGATAGGGAGAAGATGCTTTGGCATTTCGCTTCAACGATCGTTCGAGAGTGATTTCTGCATTACGGCACGGAAAGATCCAAATCGATAGATGCTTCTGATGCAAACATGTCCACCTGAAACAAAGCAAGTTGTTGCGAGCGTATCGCTTAGCACGCGGAGTTGTCATTTGGAATTTCTCAAGACGGTATGGCATTGGATGTTTACCGTGGGGTAAGAACCGTTCGCTATGGAGACTACATATTAGCATGCAAATGAATCTGTACTCACTCACACGCCGCGTGATTGATTTTGTTTATTTATCTATTTATCCTCTCGATCTTTTTGCACCGCGCAGATTGCGATTGTATGGAGAAGGTAATCAAGTGTTGTTGAATGAAGTATAAAAACTTATTTAATTTAGTAATGAATTGTATGTTTTTATTATTCGTAATAATAAAACAATCCACAAAGTGATTAGCTACATTTGGGAATTTTGTTAATGTAAATAGCACCATCTGTTGTCAAACATTGATGATTATCAATTCCAGATGACATTCATGAATATGCTCTGTTGAAGTATAGTAGGCGATGACACGTTCAAGCGGGAGTCAACTACCTTCTCAAACATGTGAATGATTATTATTGAAATAGCTTTCTAATTGAACACAAAACTCATCATTGGCAGTTTCCTCACACAGTTTAGCGACGCCACACATTTCATCATTTACGAATCATTCCAAGCGCCGATTCCAACCGTTCATTCGTATTTCTGCAAAATGTCCATCCTTTTTTTCTGAAGCAGCGAAAGCGAGTGAAATTAGCCATCACTTTCATTCATTTTTATGCAACCAAGCGCGTCAACACCGCGAAGATGGTGACAATTTCCAGCTCGAACGGTTCCATTGTTGCACGGCACTGAGCAGAGCGCGCCTTTTTGCACTTTCTCGATCATTGAAATTGCGCCATCTGCACCCCATACTCCCGACTGGCGGAAGGTCTACTTTCCCTTTCGGCAGTTCTCAAGTTCACGCACACCTCGTGCATCTCGGCAGGCGTTGTTTGCTTGCTTTTTTGCGATTCCATTTATCGGCTCAATTACTTCGACGTAGTCCTCATTTGGAGTTCTGCTTACGCAATGGCAGCTTCAATTTTTGTCCCTGTCATTGCGCAATCGCAGTGACAATTTTATCTCATCTGCCGTTGCCTGCTCTGCAGGGAGGCACAAACAACGGCCGCTAGTGTTGGTAATGGGCGAAAAAAAGGCATGGCGCGGCAGGAAGATACCGATCAATCATTCGTCTGGTATGAAAGCGAATGCGGTTGGAAGCAGACGCACATTCCAAGCGTCTACGATGGTTCGTACCAATGGAACCAATCTTCTGCTACGCAACGGAACGATCGATCGCCAAATTGATTGGGACGTTGAAAATTTGATGAAGACCGTTCAGGGAGAGGCAACAGAAACGAGCCACAGAAATCGGGCGAAAGTACACGGAGTCCACGTGCTCGTTTTGGAGTGGTGTGGTTATCGCGGAGTATAAGGAGCATTTTTGGAGAATTCGTAGGCTCTGGTCCGTCGGAGACCGGATCCGTGATGGCGAGTAACAACAAAAAAACCACCAACGTTGGAAAACCGAAAAAGGGAAAGTTATGACCGTCTACCGGGGGCTCTCTTCATCGCCGTACGCTTGGCATCAAAGTCCGGAAATACGAAGTTGTCGTATGGCGGTGGTAGTGGATTAGCGTTGGGAGACAGTTTGGAATCCCGGAAGAAAGCCTCCCCGAACGCTGGAACGGGCCAACGTGCTGAACCGTCGCGTACGCTCATAAATCATACCAGCCGTGCAGGCTGCTCACACAAACCTCGATGCTACACACTTACGGGACAACCTAATGAAGAAACCGTCCCATGTGATAGAAAGTGTAGTGAAATCGGAAACGAGGGTGAAACATTTCAATCGTGAATTATCGCCATTTTGATCGAAATAGAAAAGGGATGGAAGCGATTAGTGTGTGCGTTAGTCTTGCAGGCGCCTTTGGATGTGTCGTTACGTCGTTACGGGCCCTGTAACGAATTCCAACAAAGCACTAAGAAGCGCTCCCAATTGTCCGGATTTGTGAGTTGACCCAATTTGGTGCACGCCTTGGCTGTGATTGCATGGAATGTTTACACTTAAGGCTGTTTGATAAATGAAACCCTAGCGCGGGCACGAGCGACAAGGCATTTTTTCTTGGGATCTTTGAGATATGTGTTGCAATAAGTTCAATTAACTTTCCCTGTGCCGTCGATGCCGTGCTACATTTCAATTGAATCGCGCTGACTGTCGTAACTGAAATGTTACACCAATGAGACATTGGGAGTGTGATCGAATCTGTGGGGGAACTACGAAAATCTCCTGCCATCATCGAGGCACGATCGCTTTCGTAGAAATATAAATATATCTTGGCAGAAGTCAATTTTTAGCTCTGGTGTGATGCGGATACATGTGCTCTTTTTCTATCGTTCGATCGTCGGTGACAGCATACGGTGGTACAGTGTATTACACCTCCTCCCATGGGTGTTCCAGCCAGTTTAAGGATCGTGAGCCGCGACCCACGCGATTTGGCAGTTGGGCTCTTTTAAAGACACTTCTAAAGCATGACGCCATCCTCCGAGAGGAGTTAAACGTATCGTTAGGTGTTTTAGATATAGGGCCTCGAAAGTATGATTTGACAGCATGACGTGATATACAGGTGACTGAGTTTAACTCTTACTTTTTCAATCCTGTTTTTTATGTATTGCTTTCAAAATTACTTTATTGTTTTTGATTACTTTTATTACTTTAAAAAAGCCCCTTTATAAAGTTTTTTGTATGTGCGAAAGAATCAAAGTGCAAGTTTGTTGTTATTTTATTTTTTTAAATGTATGTTTTAAATATATTCTACTTAAACCTTTTCTACCTTTAATTTACTCTGATCTTTTTCGAACATCTACTTATCTATTTCTTTTCCTATTCCGTTCGCTAATCTGAAGCTTTCGATTACACCAACAACCGTTAACTGAGTATCTTTAAACGCCTAACGGCGTCTGCCGTGATCCACAGTTTCGCGTTTCTACACCAAGCACTGCGGGATCCGTTCACTCAAATGAAAACGAAACCAGTGGATCGCTTGACGGGAGGAAATCAGCTGGGCAACTAGCGTGACGTGTGGTTTTCGTGGCCCAAGATAATAGCTCCAACCGCACACATACAATTCATTTAGATCGTTGTATGACAGTGGTATCTAATGACAGCAAAGGAACTTTTTTAGCCTACGACATATAAGTGGATTTCGGAACACGAGTCACTGGAGGAACATCTTCCGAAACAAAAGATCCATGTTCTGCATGACATTTCACAACACACGAATCTGTCCGATTCTCGATTGCGCAAGACTTCGTCCTTCAGATTACTTGTTATCCTAATAAGATTTGTTTGAAAGTAGTTCACCGAGGTTTGAGATGCGTTCCCACCTGCCAACACTAAAACTGGCAGGATCTTCAACGAACAACATCAAGCGAATGTCTACCCTTAAACACTCACGATTGACAACAATTGTAAGCGCACTGTTTGCACATCTCTTCTCCGGCATCGATCGTTCACAGCGTCGGTACATAGAAAAGGCCTCCTTTGTCGATAGTCGTGCCATTTGGATTGCCCTGCCCTTTCCGTGTTCTACGGCGGCAAAGAACTCTTGCCAAATTCTCGATCAGAACCCCAGGGCAGAGAACCTTCCGTTTCGTTAAATGTCAATTTCGCGCCAGACGGCGATGCATCATATAGAAGCGAGCAGGGCAATGATGACAATGATGATGCCTTAACGATCAATTCTCCAAACATCACGAACCAGCGGAGGCGTCGCTGATCTGGCGCGTTTGTAGTGTGGTGTCGGAGGATATGTACCTGCTATTTTTCACAAATGTCAGTGGGGCAAATTGGAAACAGGTTTCACCTTCGATTCATGTACTCCCCGACTAGAGAAACACGTACGGAACCGGGCAGCTTCGCAGAAGATAGTGCCGCAAGTCGGCAGAAGTGGCAAATTAGTAGCAAGTCCCGTTGGTGATGGGTGGGCAAAGGAAAACAAATCACCCGGAGATGCGATTCTCTAGACTCCACGCTGTGGCTCCGTGTGATCGAGACATCGTGAGAATGTGGGTGCGAAAAAACCTTAGAATTCTTGTCCACGCTGATGGTGCCATTGGACAAGTAGCTCAGAATGTCATTTGAGATTCCTCGGCTCATCATTGCCCTCCCGATCGAAACTCTTTCCTCCGCCTGGTACATCTACTCCTTTCTGGATTACACCAGGCAAGTCGAATGTGGTTACCCTTGTCCGTTTAGACGGCATATTCCAACGATTCAATTGACATTAGCGTTCTCCAGCCAACTGCAACATTGTAGCAGCAAAGTACTTGTGCTTTTCTGCTTTTTCATGGCAACCGCGTCAGTCGCTCCCATTGGGTTAGAGGTGGCACCTTAATAGCCATTTTACGGTTTTGGCGGCACAATATTTGTGCAACCGAAATGTCAAACCCGAACGCTTGCCAATGTGCTCGGAATTGTTTTTTCGTGCACACCCAGTGAATTGTGTAGTGAGCATTCGACACAGCATCAAATTCGGTGATCAGCCGGTCCCGCGGTACGATTTTAGAGGCCACCATACCCTACTAAAGGCCTTTAATGGGCTTTTAGAGGCTCATCACCAAACGTTACCATTTCTCAGCCTTCTCAGTTGTAACACGCAGCGAGTGTGTGCGTGTGTATGTTTACTTGCTAATGAAACGCAACATTGGAGCGATCACACTCGATCGCTTAATAGTGGGATGTTACATGCGATCAAGAGCAATAGATGGCCTAAGCAACAGGGAGGGCTCTCAGCTGTCTTCATGGAAATGATTTTTTCAAGTTTCAAGGACATGTAATTTTTATTGTTTCGCAGCCGAGCCGGTTCCTGTGCTATGAGCACAGTGTGTGTAACGGTTGAGCTAATTTTAACATTATCATAATTTACTTTGAACGGCGACGCGCGCTGGGAGGTGGACGCATTTTCTGTATCCATTTCGAGTGTTTTTGATACTAAGCTATGAAATGTTTGATGGCGGCAACACGTCAGAATTAAATGAAAAATTATTCAAGAATTATAACACGGTTGATGAAGATGTACACATTTTCAAATTAAACATTCAAATGTTGATGAAGCAAATCAGGGACGATGATGAACGATCTGCATATTGAACATATAATTCGTACAAATATATTTATGAGCGGAAGACTTATGGCTATTAGGAGTAGCTTTGTTAGAAACGGCATTTTGAGGGGAGTATAAACAAATTCGACACTCATTTCAAATGGTGTACAAAAATAGGTTAAACTAAAGGTCCCGTTGGTGATGTACACTTAACCTACAAAGTACTAACTATTATGGTCGGCTTTCATTCCGAATGCAAATTGCTGCCACCAATAGTGTTCGCTTGTGAGAAGTTACAGGTTACAACACTTGAGTCCATTAGCACGTTGTCATTGGCAACGTCTTCGATGCCCGCTGGCACTGATTCACCCTTGATCGATACTAAAATTCTTCCCTTTTTTACCATTTGATTGCAAACTACACCTCAGTTGTCGAGTCGCACGTAATCCTTCGCAGGGGTGCGCGACCCAAACCAAACCGAACCACCGTTAGGTGTGTCGATTGTCATTCAATTGTGGTCGACGCAATGCACAAGCATGCTGGCGGCGAATTGGGTCATCGAACGGAAGCTTCTCCCCTACCTAAAAAAACGCAAAAAATAAATAAATAATGCAAATCCGCCGCGCGTCCGTGATGAAATACGTGAACCGTCGTACTGATTGGGATGCCATTCCTGTCATACCCATTGCAGTATGATTGGGTTATCGAAATAAATTCACATTAGCATAAATTCTATCGACGTAATACTGCTCACCCTTCCGGACAAGCAAAAATCAAAATGACGCTGTCGAAAAAGAAGTCCCAGGTCCAGGCCAGGATCCAAACAATAAAGCAATAACCAAACTGCCGAACAGAAAAGTAAAAGAAATCTTACCACCTCCTTGTTTGGTGTGATCTGTTTGGAGCGTTTGGTGGTAGCGTGCCTGTTGCATCACGCCATCATAAATCTGCATTGTATTCTTTATGCCGCG
The DNA here is from genome assembly GCF_943734755.1 of Anopheles moucheti. NCBI lineage: Eukaryota > Metazoa > Arthropoda > Insecta > Diptera > Culicidae > Anopheles > Anopheles moucheti. The sequence goes on from NC_069141.1 coordinate 89,774,183, forward strand.
AATGCACCCAGAAAGCTGTTGAACGCCGAAGATCCTTCTCTGGAAGCTTTCTAGGTCACTGGGAACCAATTCCTGTTCGTTCTTAGTGGAAGCTTCAATGGATGTAATATTGTCAACAGATTATTTCATACCAAATTTATTGCTGGAAGAAATGCAACCCAGGAATAATAATAATTTGAAGGCTGCTGAATTGAGTTTTATTATATTTTATTTCAGTGGCAATTATGAAACAATCAAATTGTTCCAAGTTATTTGAAAACTTCTGTAAAGAAAAATTAGTTCGAGTTTCACGATTGTTACATATCAACATAAAAATGTCGAAAGTTGTGCTCGAAAGAAACAGAAAAATTTTCCAGTCAAATTCCTTAACCGCAATAATGCGATTACATAAATAATCACTTCCAACAAATAATGGACTTTTTTATTTGACTTCGACAATATCGGTCCCATACACACTTCCCATTGGCTCTCCCCTCCCCCTCCAGTGTGGCACTTATCCAAAAGCAAATGCGAAATGAAGCAATGGCATAGCCATAGAAGAAAGGAAGGAAGGCAAAAATTGGAAGCCTGCAATAGCAAATAGTACCGTAGAAATCCGGCGCGAAAAGCGTGGACAGGCCGACTTCAAGCTGTCGTTTAGGAACATTTGCTGCACGGCGGGATGTCAGCGCAATATGCAAAAGGGGGTTAGAAAAATGGAGCATGAAGCCAGTGAAGACCGGAGGTGGGTGGGGAACTGCATCCCAAGCGGCGGTACCGTTAATCGTGAGTATCACCTCGTGGTCTACAAAAGAGTTTAACGTGAATTGCAGCAGACACTTCATTTTGTCCCCTATTGCTGGCCGCTTTTCATCCGGGCCGACTGTGAGTGGCCACGTCGTTTTTGTTTGTCTCTTCCCTTCCAAACCAACTGTCCCCTCCGTCTCCTCCCACGTTGACCGATACGATTTCGAAAGAACTTATCCGTGCAATCGCTATTCTCGTTTCGAGTTCTTTTATTTGTTGATTTCACGGCATTTGGGGTGGTGGGTTAAGGGGTGTGTTTAGAAGCGAAGAAATCCTTTCAGCGTGTTATGTTTGTCTTAAAACCGCTCATCACCACATCGTACCGTTCTCGGACGCATGGGTTTGAATTTGGAATTCGACGAGTGTCACCTCCCCGACGTCGATGGGCCATCGACCTGACCGTTGTCTTCGCGGGTAGCTACTTCAATAAAATGATATAGTACCCCACTCTTCGCGGTAGGGCTTTGCTTGCATAAAATGCTTCCCTATGCTCCATGCTACTCCCTGTGATGAAAAGGTGGGAATGATGTGATCGCGAACCGAGTCGATGATCGTTAGATGGTAGCGTATTGCACGAAGCGCATGAAAAAAGCCACCATGTGTGTGGTTTATGTGCTCTGAATTGATAATTTATTGGGTATTGGACACATTCACTGAGCAGAGTGTACCGTTAATGTACAGTTTTGAATGCTATCCAAGCGGGTTTTTCGTGAGATGACGAGCAATCAGAATAAAAAAAAACTGCATTCCACAAGAAGAGAACACTCTAAAACTTATTATTTCTTCTGCAGCAATAAACTTGTGCTTATGCTTGTTTTTTGTTCCTGTTTTATATATTTGGTTAAAATTCAGCATATGTCTCTAACGCTGTTCGTTTGAAACAAAGACAAAAGACTTCAACGGTCGCACAAGCGACGAGCTTCTGACGAACGTTTCGGCTCGAGCTCGAGTTTGTTCTGCCAGCACGCTGATTGCAGGGACTCGTTGAAGGGCTTTGCTACCACCGCCGCAATTGCAGCACTTAATCTAATTTATATGTTTTACCACCAGCCACCGTCCTGCGAACGGGGCCGGGGCCTGGGTGTAATGTGGAGTGTATGGGAAAAACCAGAAATAACGCTCGATGGCGCCAAACGGACCGGGCAGGGCCTGTTGCAATTGCAGACCGTGCAGTGATAGAACGGTGGGGTTTTTCTTCATTTTTGCTCCCTATGCGCATGCACCCTTGGTTTGATTTGAAGCGGGCGATCGCATGATTCGCACACCAGCTCTAGGTCGAAACTTTGCACTGACAAAGACAATATGGTTCCTGGGCTCTGCCTTGCAAGTTGTTACACCCTCCATGGGGTGAGGAAATAGAACTGGCAGGCTTTCCGTGTGCCTTATGAGACTGTGCGATGAATGTGTTGATGTAGAAACGGAAAGGAAGTTGAACAATGCGAATAACTTGTATTTAGAGTAAACACACCTTTCTGTTTAGATTTCCTTGTGTAAAATGGAACCAGAAATGGAGTTCTTGATTTTGTTTACAACTGATAATAAAACCCTCGAATCGAAAGCAAGAAGCAAGAGCGATTGAAACCGAAAGCTTCTCAAAAACCTGTAAAACGACACGTCCGTCCATCCGAAAGGGGGTAGGCACTTTGGAGACCTTGCAAAACTCGTTCGACTCGGCGTCCGATCCGATCAAGTGAATGGCGTTTGGGGAGGTTGAATTTCTGTCCTTTTCCCCACCCTATTTCGCTCCACTATCGCAACACTGTTCGGTTGGTCGCGACGCAACAACCGGACGGCAGCTGCTGTTGCCCGGCGGCACAGCAAATAGTAAAAGTGCAAGAAATATCTGTAATTTAATATGCTCGCAAGGACGTTTCGGATGGACGCAATCGCTTTCGGGGAGGATAAGGAAAGAAGGGTTCAAGAGTTTGGTAATACGAGAACACGAAACCTGATCAGAGCGCCGGACGGGTACCGGTCGAATGTAAGAAGAAATAAGAAGTTACCTTTTGCAGCGGAAGTTTTGGTATGTACGTTTTTTGTTTGTTTATTTTGCTAGTTTTGTTTGTCGTATAGTTAAAACCATCCATTTTAAAATTTTGCGCAGCATATCTGCTCTCCAGTAACCGGTTACAGCACATTGAAGAAGCCTGAATGAACTCTTGTAATGCTTCTTTTGAAGCTTCCTGTTTGATACATTTGTCTGGTTTGTTAATTTTAGCATTATTTTTTAACGATTTGATAAACAACAAGTTTATTTTACATAATTTAATCTAAAGAAAGCCATAGTAATTGAAATGTTCAGGTACATGTCCGCTTTTCTTCATTAAAGACGCAGATATCTGCTAGCAAAAGCATTATAGCAATATAGTTTCACAATATTTTTTACGTGCAACCTTTAATGGCATGGCCTGCCTATTTCAACAGCATCTTACCCTATCGCTCTATCGCTTGTACAGTAGTACAGTAGACGACCTTTTCACGGTCATAACTGGCTCGTACGCCGGTCACCGGCGGCTTATCGAAAATCATAAAAAGGCATCAATTTTTTGTCAGTCGATTGTTATCGTCACCGACGGCTTCAAACCGGAATGCCTTCGCATGTGTACAAAAGCCGACAGATGATGAAAATAATAACGCAGCTGATGAAAAGGCGCGATTTGAGCACATCTTTGGCTAGAGCAATACTTACGCGACACAGAGTGATGTTGTTGTTTTTTTTCGGTTGTTGTCAATCGGTTGACAAATCCACCGACCACGGCATGTTGACATTTACACCGCATTTAAAGGGTAAAGGTTGGGGTGTAGAGAGATGATACGGTGTGCTTTATTATGTCTGCAGACGGCGCTGCTGAGGTGGAAAATTCATTCCGCTTACCCACACATGCGGGGTTGATGAATTGGCCGATGCGTAACCACTCGCGGAGAAACGATCACGAGACGAGGGAAGATTGAAGAAGATTTAACATTCTGCGCATGCCTCCGTGGGCCACCTTGGGGATAGCTTTAGAAAGGTGCTTCTGCTTGGTTACTTCGTAAGGGACAAATAAGCGACGAAACAACTGAGCGTAAGTTCCAAATCAGAAACAACAAATTTTAACATTGGCAGTATGCTTCTGAACGGAGGAGAATGTGTCCCTGGTGCGAGTAAAAGGTTGCGGGGTAAACCTTTTCCAACTGATGAGCCTGACCTATGAGGAATCTCGTTGAGCAGAGGAATAATGTGACGGGTAGTAATAGTTGAAGGATGCATTAGCGTTTAATTATGATCTCTTCTAGTGGTCCCAACGTAATGATGGCATTTGAAGCGAGTTCATTTAGGCAAAAGCATTAAATGTAGAAAAAATATATGTGTCTATTTAAAGACCGATTTAAGTAGCCTTTAAAGTTAATTTGGTTTGTCTAGTTTATTAGCGTGTAGTGCATTATTTTCAAAGTTAACATCTACTGATCTAGACATTACGTTCTTTTTTGTGAGCTTTAACCACGGTAAAAACAATAAAAATTCGTAAAAACTTATTCGTTCCTTTTCAATTACAAAAGACTTAAACGTCCTTTAAAGCAACAAACTAATGTCGCCTTCTGTCGCCACAGTTTTACCATAATTCTAAACATGATTTTTATGGGTTGATAGGGTGCAATAAGCCATTAGGCCAACATCATTTTTGTTACCACTGTCTGCAGATTTTAATGAAAGACACGACATACTTTCTCGGATGTGAACGAAATTACCATCATTAGACCAGATACGGGCAATGCAACCGGTGGCAAAAAAAAACTCAACCGGCTCTGAAGCTACCGTGAACTGGCCAGCTGCGTTGTTCAACATTGGGATCAATTTGTTCGACGTTCGTAATTTTCCCAAGCAATCTGTCGGGATCGGCAGAATTCTTCCTCTTTGCAACACACACTAACGAATTGTTTGGGTAATTTAGTTTGTGTTTTTTAAGTGATTCAAATACATAATTCATTTGTTTTTTTTCTGTTTCTTCACAGGTAAATTTATTACTCCAATCCCTGGGTGACCCATTCTGACCACACAAACCATCCTACTGAAACGTGTCTTCAACAGTAAGTCAACTTTAAAATTTTTCTCCAAACTTTATTCCTCAAAGTGAGGCCAAATTTCAGTCATGAACTGATCAATGAGCAAAAGCAATCGACAGCGGCATTATGAATCGATAATAGCGCAAGAAAGAGAAACAGCACGAGCAATGTAAACAGGAGAAGCATGGAAGAAGTCCGTTGTAGGCTCATCGATGTTGCATCGACCCCCCAGTGCATTGGTGGTTTGGTGCATTGGCTTATTCCCCATTCCCCTTTGCCGATCCAACTCATCCACCCGTGGCGCTGTTCCGCTATTTCTTGTTTTCCGGCAGCTTCTCAGTACTTGAGGAAACTACAAAAAGAGGAAGCTCACCTTCGTGGTGGCTCAACTCAACCGGGGCAGGAAAACAATAGCGCCACAATCGAGTAGGTTTCCTTCTCAATGCTCTACAATTAGTGGTGAATTAATCGACTGGTTTGTTTTCACCAAGTCTTATTTTCGTTTGTTTGTTTTTTGTTGCAAGTGTTAGTTTTTCCTTTCCTTCCTTACTCCTTGATTTGCCACGTCGAGTTTTGTGTTTCCCTTTTCTTACGAACATTTTTTATCGCTTTCGCTGTGCAGCGTGTCAAATTGGTGATGGGCCCGATTGTACTGTAAGGTAAATAGATGATAGATGGTCATAGGCGCGATTCACACAAGAAAGAATAGAATTAAAGCTTTCCGGCTGCATCGTCAGTTGATGGGCGGAATCACTTTTCCTTCCTACGGACCATCGTCGTGAGGATAAAAAAGAAAAAGCACGTTGAATGAACTGAGTTCCTTAGGTGAAGCAAGCTAAAACACCACCACATCACAATCCGCAGCATCCGGGGTGATCGAGATCGACTTCCTGCTGATGGTCTTCTTGGCAGATGCACCAAATTGAAACGCTAATAAGAATGGCCAAGGGTGTCGAAGGGTGACGATTGACGGTTAGCTTTCCGTTTTGGTTACATAACGCAAGTTCTTCTCCACTCGTTCCGAGGTCAATTACTGGTAATTTGAAAATCGATTTCTATTTACTTTCATCCCGCAACTGCGCCCCCGCTTCGCTGCAACCGCCTCTAGAAGCCGCGGAGGTTCGTCACTTGGTTGCGGTCCCTAAGTCTTTCGTTTCGTCGTACCCCACGGTTCCATAGCGACGATTACCTTTTTACGCTTCATTGATGTTCATTTCTTTCGCCCTGTTTTATATGCTGGTAAAATGCACAATCCCAACAACAAACGGGCGCGAAACCGTGACCGAACTGATTCGTTCCGTAGTGGACGGGCGAAAGAAATCCCTTCAACGATGGAAACGATCGATCGATCACGACGAAACAGGAAACGGGACTTTCTGTGTGAGTGTGTGGTACACACGAATCGGGTTGAGGGTGCAGGAAGCCAAATTGTTTTTTTACTGATTATTGGAGAAGAGCTACCCAGCACAGTAGGTGGTTAGGGTTGCCTTTCTGGATGTAGTTCGGTTCATAATTTGCTGTCAATTGAGAGTCATCATTTTGGACTAATTTTTTGATGATTGTATGATTATTTGTCGAAATTGTGCAATCATTTTAGGTGATGAAGGGTGCAATGGAAAATCATGCACAGTTATTATTTCACCAAAAAGCTAGTTTCTTTTAATTTTGGAATAAATGTTTGTTGATTAACAAAACTTCCTACGATTGAGTAATTTATTTTCACGATTGTTATTCTCGAGATTTGCTTCTTTCCAAAACGATCAATGATAAATATGCTAAGAATTGTATCACTTCAACGAAGTCATTAGGTCAATTTATTATTTAGTATTATTTGCCAACCAGAACCTGGGCGTGAGTAGCGTGAGGTTAACAGATTTCCGTTTCGTGATGCTGTAAATAAGGGTTTCGTGTTTGCGAAATATGTTTTCGCTTAACCACCAGGCCGCTGGTCCGTTTAATGCACCACACTCATTTTTGCTAACTAATTGCATCGCTTCGGGGTCTGCTCGTTTGCAATGCTCTTGCAAAACGCTCCGATGAGTCACCGCTCAGCCATTCGAGCACAAGAGTCCTTCTGCATCCTTGCTATGCTGGGGAGCGCGCGGTCAATTCGTCCAATGTGCGATAATTTTTGGAACTTTAATCGTCTGATCGTCTCTCTGAATTCAGGAAGTATTTCACACTAACCAAGGAAACTCTGTGGACGTGGTCGAAGGCTAGAAACATCTTTAAGTCTGTCCGCTACATGATTTACCACCAGATTTGCAAAACTAAGCAAATCACTCGTTTGGTATTGCTTGCGTTTCCTTTGTTCTTGTGTCGGCCAACAAAAGATCAACACGTACAACAAACCGCGACACAAAACGATGACCTCGCTCGAAGGCAGTCTGGTGATGAGAGATAATTAACAAGCTAATTTACTACAAATAACCTCATTTGGTTGGTTTGTTGGGTGCATCCACCGGCGAGGCTGTACAATGTAGTTGAAACAACAGCAAAAGTGTGAATAGATCAATTAACGCATTCGCGACGCGTGCAACAATGATATTGTAATTAATTTGATCATCTTCAATCATTACGTGCCACAATCACAGTTCGGTCGGCAACGAAAGAAATTCATTTGCTCACAGCTAGGTGGATGTATGTACCGGAAATATTATCCTCTGGAGGATTCTTCTATTGCGAGTTCGAAATCTGTTTTAAGCCATTTTGTCGATTATTTTATCACCAAAAAATGTTGGTAAAATTAAACTCTTATTGCATAGCTTTAGGCGTCTATAAGTATTGTTCACTTTTGCCTCACTGGATTAACTCACCAAGAAAGAAGCACTGAACATATGGCGATAAACGATCATAAAAAAGTAAGTATGCTAATGGGTACAGCAACCTTATATTGGATTATTGATTACCTGCACTTTTTTTAATTTTCTCATTTCAATTTCATGTCAGGTTCTGTTAACCTCTGTACAGTGGGTGTGTGTAAATTGTACAAAATTAAAATCCCCCCCCCCCCCCCCCCCCCCCAAAAAAACGAGCCGAGTCCCAATGTCACGCGTATCGTAATACCGTAAAAATTCGACATAATTCCGTCCCCAGTTCCACAATTGCAAACCTCACGCAACAAGCGCCTCATAAAAACGGCATGGTACGGCGTCGACCGATTTATTTCACGCAGGTTTTGGGTCGCATTCTTGCACTACCTATTGAATGCAGCATTATGATTCTGGCTTGGCTTGGAGGTATCTACCGAAGGGAAGATGATTTATTGCCGTCTTAATATTTACGGTTACGTTTGATTGGTTGTGCTGGTGGGTAAGGATACGGACGCAGGTGGCCATGTTGGAGGTGGAGGGACGAGAATGGATACAAGAAGTCCTTGTGCGATTAATGCCTCTGACCCCACGGTGGGTTAGTGGGGTGTTGCGTGTTCGGTTCGATTTGCCCGCAACTCGACACACAAACGCTTTATGAACCGTTAATTTGGGGCTCAAGGTGTTTAATAATATTTTCCCTCTGTCTGTCCGGGTTCATTTCCTTCGTCTGCTCTGGCGCGCTCGCACGCTGAAATCATGTGTAATCATTTAAGGATTTATTTTTTTGCTAACCGATACCGTTAGCAGCAAAATCGGGACAGGATCCTGAAATTGAAACCGAGCTACGACAGAGTCGGAGGTAATTTTTCACACCCAGAACACACTTCCCGCTCGAGAACCGGGTCACGGCGCATCATTAAAGTAGAAGGCATGAAGTGCGATATAAATTTTGCACCATCAAAAATTCACAAGTGAGGCATCTGTGGGGGCAACCTGTTTTGGGCAACGGTTTCGATGCTGAAATTGGAATTGGAGTTTGGAAATTAATGAACCGATCGATTTATTTGTGACCATATTTTCGATGTCATTGAGAAGATTCCTCATACCTTCTACCACCAATATGTTTTTTTTAAATCACTGAATAATTCTGAACAAAACTAAGATTACAAATGAAAGCAACGTGAAGCTAATAAATTGAAAGTAATTGACAGCTGAGGCGAGGAATGTATTTCCTGTTTTGAAGTTATTTTAATAAAACGAGCATTAATTCTTATCTTTTTTATTGTTAAGTGGCTGTAAGAATTCTTGAATCATGAATAGATCACTATCTTTCTTGCCATTTGCTACCTTATACCAAAGAACCACATTTGGTTCGCTGTAAGCTCCTGCATCTTCATTCATTCACTCCGGCACTGTTGCAGTTCGTGTCTCTGCAGTTTCACTTGCGGATGGTAGCCTTATTTAGCAAGTAACAGGTACGGTCGCGGTACAAGTGCTGACTGAGTTTAGGTCCATAGCGCAAACAACTTGCTAATGGAAAAATAGTACAAGAAAAAAAACCTCTTCTACGCTGTATCGCCTTAACCCATTCATTAGACATCATGAAGGGAATTCCCCAGCAGAGGGAAAAGCTTAAAAGAAAAATCTACTCACATACAGACCTTCTACCCACGTGATTACACTTGACGTTCATTTTTTTTTGTTTTGCGCTTAGGTTACGCAAGTTTAGCTGTTTTCATTTTGCAAACGTTCCTACTCGCCGCAAAAGACACGGCAAAAGATTGCACCGTCGCGATCAGGAAAGGAAATTCGTATCTATCCATCGAACAGCCATCGAATGATAGACGTTTAACAGAAGAGGGAAAAGGGTACAAAGCATCAGAACCACCCTCCCAAAGTGTACCGAATGTTCGATGAAAGCAATGCAAAATTTACATAAAACTAATGAGCAATCAATTAAACAAGCGACGAACCCGAGCGGAGTGAACTGTTTCGTTCCGTTTTTGGTAACCGGTTGGAAGACGTACGAAATGTACCTGCTGCGGAAACCTTTCTGCTAATCGAACCCGTAGCCAATGATTGATGGGTTGCCAACGCGTCGACTTCCAAACGAATTTGCTCTAGAAACTCGCGATCGCGATCGAACTGTTGTGCGATCATGTCCATTCCTGGTGTTGGAACTATGGAAAGAACCATTTTTAGAACGTGGGGCAAACCGTGAATTAATTGAAACATTTTACCAAACATCTAAACCGAAACCGATGCTAATGCATGGTGCGGGCTTATGCAAGACTGGATGTTGTCAGTGCATTTCAGCAAGCAAAGGAACTTTACGTCAATCGGAGCAGCGCAATTAGGTTGACGGCAAATTTTCAACATCAACCTGTGAAACATGCACCAACGTTTATGTGGCGGTTGTTTTTCTGATCACATTCATTGCACTACTTTCATGTTGTTGCTCCTCGTAAGCGGCCAGCGCATCCAGCATCATTAATTATAATATCGGACCAAATTTATGCTAATATTTATCAACCGGGAACAACCGATACAACATCTTGCTTAAAAGAAGAAATCTTCCCTCCCTTCCTGTACTGCGCAAGTGGACTTTTGTTTTTGTACGCTTTGGGGTCTCTTTTATGGGCTGTGAAATCTGTAAAAAAGGCGTGATCGTTCATGGGCTTCTCTGGCTGAGTACATGAATTCTATACATACTCCTTCCTTCGCGCCATTATTTCGAACCTTTGGAATAAAACGCATTCCATGGATAATTTTTGGGAAAAAACCTTCCACAAAAAGAAGAACGCCTCAGAACCCCACGATGACCAGTATGGGAAGAATGTAAAACAAGAGTTGTAGTCCTGTTCTTGAAGTGAATCAATGGCACCATGTATTATGATTATTGACGGTGGACCAAGTCGTACGGGTTTTTTTGGAAGTACGAGGTGTAAGAATAATTTATATCGATAGTAAATTGACCCGCAACCTCAAGAAAGGCTTTTCCACACAAACACGCAAGCAAACACTGGTTTACCAGCGTGTGCAGCGTAATTGAACACACATATCGAGTGCAATCGAGCTGCCAAGAAAAGAAATTAAGTACAATTCTGATTGCAATCATGTGCCGAAGCTAATCAAAATCGAATAAAGGATCAATTTTTTCTTGAACGTTTTCCTTTAAAATACAGAAGAGTTGCTAAATCGATGTTGTTTGCTTAAGGGGGTGAAGTTTAACTCTGGTCAGTTGAGTGAGAATCGCAAAAAAAAACGAATAAAATACACCATTGTGCTGGAGCTGGTGTTGTTCCCGGAAATGCATTCTGGGTCGATATTTTTAACTCGCAACTCGTAGGAATACACTCCCGAAAATGTCCGCAACACGGAACCGATGTGTATCGAATGAGAAATCATCGCTGTCAGGTAATCAAATTTTATTTTCGATTCCCGCCTTCTTTTTCACCTTCTGCAACGGTGTTCCCGAGCAGTGTTAGCCGCAGAGAACCGATTTCTTTGCACCTTCGAAGATAAATGCGTTGATAAATGATGCAATAGCGGGTTCGTTTGTGCGGCAGAGTTGCAATCGATTCGATCGGTTGGGCTTTTCGAATGCAAACCAAACGTTCATTCATGTTGCAATACGAGCGGATCATTTTGTGGATTTTTGTTCCTATGTACTTACCATACTTTGTTATGTACGAGATAGAAAAACTACAATTACGTTGAATGTTTATCTTTCCAAAAAAACAGGGTCATTGAACTGTTTTATTTGTGCATTGTGTTTTTAAAGAGGTTTCTTTTATTCAGTAAAGTTAGGTTAATTTCCGCTTCATGACATTGGCGTAATGAGGTTGATTTATTCATGAAGAAAGCAATCAGAAAACAGAAATAATCAATCGCCTTGTTTATGCACAGTAGTTGGCACGTGACTTGATTCTGAGAGCGGGTGAAATTTCATTGAAATCGATACCACCACACGTCACCAACATAGTTGATTCAATGCATTGGAATCCATGGTTGAAGGGAAGTATACACTTCACTTCATTTTTGTCTACCAAAAAGCATGTGGAAGGCAATATTATTTCTTTTCTACAAATTGCACAAAACGAGAGACTTCAATGCTGTGCAAGCTATGCACGTATAACGACAAGACAAAATCGTTTTTGGATTTCTGCAGTACAAATGGGTTTCTTTGTACTAGCAATCGAAGGGTTGGTGAATGAAGTTGAGAAATCATTCAACAACTCAATCTGCACGCATTAGTGGTTGATTATGAGTAGTCAAATGATTCGTATTCCTTATTAACAATTCTTAAACTTCGTGCGTCAGTTATGAAAAATCTTTCTGAAAAATTAAACACAACTACACTCACTCAAATCAAATGTAAGCCTTTTGCACCGAATATACCCGACATCCATAAATAAAAATGTAGATCGCGTGCAATTTGAGTGTTCATATGTACTCGACCCTCCGCTACTACTATTCGTTCGAGTAATTTTCACCTTTGGGTAAAACCGCTTGATACGATGCTGTATGGATTTGTGGAAGAAAAAACCGATACGTTCCCACCACCGGATGCCGCGCTAAACTTAATGCTAACCACCATCATTAGCCCTCGTAACGTTTTGCTATCGGACATGCATCACCTGTGCCCATCTGCCACCGCCATGAGGCTAAAAGAAGGAATGTACCAAACAGTAAAAAATGCTGTTTTCTTCCACAAATTTCAAAGTTCGCAAGCAACGGTCAAAAACAGCTACCAAGTGGTTAATATGAAATATATAAAAACTATCAATCAACTGATTCCAAGCATACGCACACGATGTATCTTTCAGCAAACCAATCTATCGTCTATATAATCCCGAAAGGTGCTATCGTTACATAACCTACAACTCCGTCGTGTGTCCCATGCTGACGCCGTACGATGATTCGCTTGCCACGGGGAAGGTTACACTGCACTTTCCTTCCACACATTGCGTCCTTCATCATGCCGGAGTTGGTTCAGTCTCTGTACTGAAATTTCTCATAAATCACGTGCTTGACGATACGGGAGGACGTCTGTCGATGATGGCTAGGCTTAGCACCTTTGGGTTTCTCCCATTTAGCCGAACCTCTTAGGGCAACTCAACAACAACAACAACCTTGTCTGAAATCGAAATGAGCTTTGAAAAATTAATAAGAAAAAGCGCCACGCAAGTGTTTGTGCTTCATAAGTGCCTGCATATTGGACGAACTACAAAGCAAACCGCACCGATCTCGATTAGTCGATCAATCCCGGCTGAAACAGAGCAGCGAACAATAATCATTAGCACCATTTCGAAACACTTGTCAGCACCTTCTCTTGCTTCTAGCGTATCTCTTAGTGTATTGTGTGTTGTCTGACCAGAGGGAGTTGAGTAGAGGGTTAGTGTTAACCGTCCCCACGTGAACTGTGGACAACCCCACTTTAAGACATTTCCCCCCTTTGTTCGGGAGAAACTGACACACGTTACCTAACCGCAAAACAATTATGGGCGAGAATCTGTATCAAACGCATTGGTCCAAGCCCTGTGCCCTCTTTCTCACGTGTGTGTGTGCTACGCCTTTTGTCGGGTGTATAAATAATGCCGCACTTCTTTTGGCGTAGCTCAACCAAATCTTGCATCCGAGTGGGACAACATCAAAGCATGTTTTGTTATGTTATCTTACTCGCGTGTTCATCATACATTTTGCGAGCCGCATGGTCAGAGTAGGTTCTACATGAAATCGAAAGTAATTTGCTGAATGTCAAAGAAAACAAAGATCATTTTTAAAAGACCCTTAAGTGGAGTGGTCGATGAAAAGAACTACATCAAAATGATTCCACAAAAGCAACACACCCACCAAAAGCAGTCACCAACGGAAACCCGAAGGACAATGAAACACAGAAGCACACGGGTTGTAGTCCAAAACAATCGCAAACCGTCTGGAAAGTGAGAAAAGTCGCACAATTGTTTTGGCGGTGTTTTTGTTTCGCTCTCTTTATTTACTCGGCCCACCCGGTTGTCCTCCAGTTTTGGAGTGGAGTCGTAAGATTTCGGTAGCCTCCGGGTGGGCGTTGGATGTAGAATTCCAATGCCAATGTTGCAATAGCGCACTCCGGCGGCAGCAGATTGATACCCCACATGCCATGCCTAAAGGGCGCGCGTAATTGAACGTTTTCATGTGACCTGCTTTAGTGATCGGACCTCTGCTGGGGCCCCAATGCAGCCGACCCAAAACCGTTCAAGAATTCGTAGAATAAAACCACTCGAAAAACATGAACGCTGGACTGAAGTAGCGTCAGAAAAGGCCATACACTCAAAACATACATGCACTGGGTATTATGTTGGGGTCGTCGTCGACAGGCTCCATGATAATAATGAGCTGTATGGAGATGAGGAGACGTTCGCATTATGTCATCGCGTTTTGTTTTGACATAAGTGACAGATAATTGTTGACACTGGTGGCGAAAGAAATCTACCATCCGCAAAGGAGACGTATAGTAAATGGCGCTTGCAAATTGATCGTGCTTGGTGATTATTTGAGGGATGTTGTGTCGCTTTTTTTGTGTCCTCTGTCCCCCATTGCTGCAAGAATACACGACAAAATCGAATCGTGCCCTGTTCGCAAAATTAATAACCAGTCGGGCACGACCCGCAAGAGGGAGTTGTACTGACAAGTATCGAAATGTCAATTGCTCGAGGGAAGTAATTGCATAAAGATTTTCCTATTAATAGTCCGCATGGATGATATTTTTCCTTTAAATTTTCAATGTGTCACATTATTAAACTGACGTCAAGCGATTGTCTGCCTCCAAAATTAACCTCCCAAGCACTCTTTTCGTTGTGAATTTTCCTTCCTTCCTCTCTGTGGCACTGCTTTGCAACATCAAACAGATTGTGAAACGTATTATGCCGTACTTGAGGCGATAATTCGTTTAACGGTTTAACGATGAGAAAACGGTGCCTGAAGCTGTTGAGCAAGAACACCGAACGCCGAACAGCCAAACGTTCATTGCTACCGTTTTATGCTATTGTGTTTCTGTTTTCGCCGAGCAATTCCGTACGGCTGCAAAGTAAGGCATGTTTAATCGTTGGTTCATGCCCCGAACGAAGCATTAAACCAAAGTCTTCGTAAACGAACACAGAACACAGCACCTGCCACATTGAGAGAAAATACGTTTTCATCCAGTATATTTTTACAACTAAAAGCAAACGGAAGGAATATTTTCAATAAGTATGCTTTACATACTGAAACCAAACTTTTGTGGAGTGTTGCTGCTATTAAACGCCAATGGTAACACTAGGCGATTAAATAATTTTAACCGAGAGACTCAAACGCATGCTTAAATGACGATCCTGTAATAAATAAATTTAATTAGAGTTACATGCACTGCTCCATTGCTTTTATGGCTGGAATCGGATTATTAATGCTTTTGATCTGATAACCATCGCTCTCGCTAACCCGGTTTCAATCATCAACAACAACTTGTGATACAAAACCTTACCTCCTCGTCGCCAGCTAAAGGTATAATTTTGAAACGAACTACCCAGCTCATAAGTACAGTGAGTCGATAACTTGTCCAGAGTTGAAAAGCGACAGAAGCACAAAAAGATGATGCCTCAGCTGCTCGGACCAACGTTGCATAATGACAATCACGAGCGAATGCAATGCGTTTTTGATTCGAGTGCGGCATGGGCTTTTTGGTCGAAGGCGACTTAATTTGTCAGCCGTGATTCGTCGCATGTGGGTTTTGTTTGTTTATGCTTGATGATTTTCCTATTGTTTACCGACACTGGTACACTTCGCACGACGACTGATCGGGTTGGGTAATAGCAAAACAATCCGAATGGGGAGCCTGTGCGAGACAATGTTCCTTTGGAGTAGGGGTTTTCATTTGAGCCGTGGACACTTGTCAGGAGTCACGACTTTTTGTTTGATTGGAAGCGGTTAAGAGGGCGAAGAAATGTGGTCAAACGATCAATCTCAAAATTCAAAATAAAATACACGTGCCGATTAACAACTGACGATTATTTTTATGCTATTGGCTATGATCGCACTACCTATTTTACACTTTATTTCAATAAAAAGAATATCATACTTCAAAAAACATTTTTACATATCATCGGACATGCGGGCTGCCACGATCTTCCAATTCCATAACATCAAAGTGTTCATTCCGGTCGAGTATTAGCAAGAGCCATGTTCACCACGCGTTTGCGCGTTGATGACTATGATGAAACGATTTTTCGTGATCGATTACGGCTAAATAATGATGCGCTTACATGGGTTGTTAGCTTTCGGGCCTTCGCATTCGGGGCAGGAACAGCGAACGAAAAAATAATGGTATCATAACGGAATATGTATGATTCATTCGCACCCAATTGAAGGAAAAGCTCCGTTAGAATGAACGGACACAAAGACCCCGTGCATAATGCAGGTTGAAATACGTTTCGTACAATGAATGCGTTGCATTCTTCGGTGCTCAAACTTCGATCACGCCCTTGTTTGATGGACTGATCGATGTTCGATCCATATTTAACTGTGATCGCTTTCAATTAGGGTGAATGAAGTGTAAAACTCTATTTGTGAGACGAGTAGAAAATCTAAAGAGGATGAATAACATATAATGATACGTTTCGATGGACGGAAAAGATGGATTTGGTGGATCTAGAACATGTTCAATTAACTTATTTATATCCCTTTGTATTTTCTCTTTAATTTCAGGTATCTAACACCTTTAAATTCTTTACCATCGTTGGATATCTTTCTGGACGAAATCCAGCGATAGAAAAATTCAACAGTCAAACAATTCAAAAAAAATAGTCGTCCATGTTGATCCTGTACTGGATATTGATTGTTAATAGTACATTTGCCATAAGTTAACTCTCTTACCTTGTTGTACATTGTATGCTCGAACAACGCGAACATTCTACTACAAGTTTCAAGTGGAGTCTCAAATTGATCGCTACCATTGAGTTTGACATTGATTTTAAATTCAAGTTTCCTGCTTAACCCGCCAATAAGCATTTACAACACAAGCTATAATCTGTCCATAATCGTTGGCTGGTCTTCTGTCTCAAGCCTAGTCCACCGAGTGCAAGTGGAACAGAATTATGCCCTCCACTCCCCTTCTAAGAAGGCTATTACTGGCACACTCATGGGTTTAAACGGATGCCAATGTGAGCATAAATATCGCTCAACAACAGAGAGCATCCTGTCTGTGTCGTTAAGTAGATGAAGAATGAATTATTGCAACTACGATCATTCACTGCACTGTCAGGCAGGCACAACAGCGAATGAGAAGATGCTTCACCAGCTTATGAACGGTATTGGTCTACTACATGTCATGTCATTCTTTTCATTGATCGATACAAAACAACTCGAGCTGTACAAAATGTTCTTAGGTCATGTCGTGCTTTTTTATGTGTGTTCCCTTTCCATTCAACAACAACCACCGATAAGTACAGGTGCTCCCGAAGACACCTTTTGCATTTCAAGTTAACCCATAATGTACCAGGCAGTATGAAGAGCTTCTTCTGGAGCAAGTGATAGGGTACGTTGCAACCTCGTAGAGTTACCACTCACCAGAAACGGAAACTAATGTACAACATGGTACAAGAAATGGAATGGATTGGAATGAGGTGTGCATGTCATGGCTTTGTCGGTCGTAATAACATTTAATGAAGCTCATAACTCAAGCACGCAGGCGCAGTCCTCTTGGTCTAGATCCTCTTCTGAATCATTGCTGCCAAGTGGGTTGCATGATGTCAGAAATTGTTCAGCGAAAATGAATCGTAAACTGCGAATAGGGTTTGGTAAAACGCTCCTTGAAAGGTTCAGATTAGAAAGAACCTTGCAATTATAATATCAGCATCCCATTTTGTTTTCAAAATATTTTTCAATCTTCGTTTCGGTAATTTTAAATTTTCTCCCTCCCTATTGAACAAAAAGGTTTGAATCCTCCTAATCGGCTTATCCTGTCGATCAATACACGCAGTAATAAAATTTTAAATACATGCTGTGGAGCTGCATGAAAGAGGTATCAACCGAATACAATAGGACTTCCAGGTACCAGAAGATTAAATCGACTTCCTTACGAATATGTTTTAAAAGGATATACCTTATAATAAACACATTTTTGATCCTTCGCTCCAGGCGCACCTTACTCAGAAAACGCTCAGTGCATCACAGAACCTTTATGGCCATTAAAGTGGACATGATTTCTTTTCGCATTGTAGCATTAAATGTTCACACAATTCGCGCCGGGGACTTTTCTCCCTTACAGTCAAACAACGACGAACGCGGCATGTCTTCCGTAATCATAACTCATCGCACCAAAGCGAGAGAGATAAGGGTCGAGTCGGGAGCGTCTTCCACCGTATGTCCGACGTCCAGCTGACACATGTTGACAGTAACAAGGCCGATCGTTCGTAAGGAGGCGAAAGCAAAATGGAATAAAAGCAGCGATCATGTATTTATGATTGTATGGACTGCAGCAAATTTGTTGCCACGTACCGACCAACCGTTCGCGACAGACTCTGCAAACATATACTTGGAAACGAAAGCGAATTTCACAATGTCCTTGTAGCCGATTTGTCCGATTAGAGCAGAAGTTCAAGCCAATGTACAGTCTTGAAGTTTGAAAGAAGCAGAAATTTATGAGGGATCTGTCTCGGAGGCGTTGTATTGGAGGCGATAATCGTAACATGCACGGGCTTAGTTCCTGGGAATCTGTTTGGTTCCCGTTTTTTCCCCTAATGGACGCAAACGACTACAACTGTGATCTTTAATATCCGGTGTGCTTTAACTGCTTGACATTAAAGTTAATAAGGCTAAACTTTCACCTCAACTACCGATTTAGTAACTCCAGTGGATGCTAAGCATCATAAAAGAGTTCAACGATGTCTATGATCCCCTTCGGAAGCACTTTGGTCTGAGCATGTTTAGTGCATGATTGGAAGATTGCAAATCAACCTCCCTAACAATGCAGGTGCACAACAGTTCGCTACAAACTGATCGCATTGAACTCTAGCATGCAATGTTCAGTAGTCTGTGAGAACTCCGCTACAAACCGCAACAAATCTTGTTAGAGACGCGAGCTCTCCCCAACCGAACCCACAAATCGCTACCTAACACGAACAGGTGCCTCTGAGAGCCGTTTGGTCTTGGTCTTCGATTGCAGGCTCGTAAGCAAAAGTCCGCCTGAATGTACACTCTTAAATTACTACCCAACCCCTACCGAGCCTAAAACATCTGATCCGATGTTAGTGATCGTGCTGATCTAGTCTGAAGATCGGAACAGTTCATGCTCAACCATGAAGCCAATGGCTCAAAGGGCTTTTGATACCCGCGGTGGATAAATGGCAAGCGATTGCGCGGTTTGCGCCACCGATACTCCCGATGTATCGGTGTACTGCGGGCAAAATCAGATGGCGATTTCGATCATCATGGGGATGGTAAGATTGGAGCTCAGGTGTTGTAGTTACCAAGTGCACTGGTGCACTTTGGCGCATACCACAGATACATCTATGATCGTTTATTACATGCTCCAGCGTTGTCGAGCGCAAAGGCAGACTGCGGTAAGTGATAGTAAATCGACGCGATCGTAACGAAGCAGCGACGATAGTATTGGACAAAAATCAAACATGCATGCCGACAGGAAACGAAACACATGACCGAAACAATAGGAAATGTTTGTATAGCAATTATGGAAATTAATGTACTAGCAAACGTGTACAAACATCATGATCTTTTCGTTATTACACGCGAGCACCGTAAAAGGAGCTCGCTTTTGTTGATTTAAAATTGAAATATTTTTACGATGCATTTACACGTTACAAATGGCGTGTAGTTTGGGCATTAAAACGTTGGTCTTTAAACAAAATCAGGCGGCTTATTTTGAAAATCATTCCCAAAATTGAGCGTTCTTTCATGTTTGTTTTGGAATTACTTTTTATAGTGGAATGATTTATATGAAGTTTCCCTTCATAGTGCACGCGTTCTTCCCCCAAACCTGATCAAAGCGTGCTCTTACATGAGTATTTATAAATTCAGTGAACCACAAAAAAGGAGATCTCTGGTAAAGTTATGATTTGCATGCGTGTACGCAAATAATCTCACCCCGAATGCAATTAAAATCATAATTTTAACATCCCACCCAGCTCTGGCGATCTTCTTCAACCTCTTGCAAAATGGACATGTTGTCAGATTGTACTACACAACCGCCGTTACATGTCCTGCATATTTTTGTTGTTTACTATGCACCGTCTCTCAATCCTCTCTGCTGTCACCATATTGTTCACGTGGAAGCGCAATGTGAACGTACATGCACGCACAACAACGTACGTCCCAACTCCAACAGCTCTATGGTCTCGCCGACAATTAAGAACGTTTATGCGCTCACCGCACGCAACATGTCCGACAGATTGGAGTCTTGTATGGTGAAGAGGATGAGGATGTAATAAAAAAAACCAAATGATGCACCCTGCAGTAGACGTTCGTTCCATTTCCGTATGGATGGTAAGAATAATTGCCATAGATGAACCACCGAGAGCGATAAGATCAACAACGATGCTCGTCAAGTCCTCTGGAAGCTAGTGTAAACATAAAGTGAACCAGAGACTTAATCATTTCAACCTTTATGTTACCACAAGAACTAAGATTGAATATAATTCTCACCCCTGACTGATTCACGCGCGATGGTAATACACAATGTCCACCGCTCAATTCGCTTCTTGCTTCCTGCTCATCGCACATCCACGATCCACGTCCAAGCCAATTAATTTACCAATCAATGATGGTGTACATATCCTTGAAGATCGTGTCGTTTAAGGATGCACGGGATGCAACGTTTCTGCCAGGGTGGGTAAAAGATAGGAAGCAATAGGCTCTACTATTTCTCTTTCCCTATCTAAAGAGGAACAGTCTCATAAGGAGGTGTTAAAAATCGAACATCATTAAAGGAGATTCGTTTCGAAGTCGATCGAACCTGCGATGCGTGCCTGTGAGGGGTTCGTCGCTGGTGAGCACGTAGTCTTTCGTACAGAATAGTGCAATGTTCCAGTAGGTATTTCAGATTAAACCTGACATGACACCCTGCTATAATAAACGCTCCCTGATTGGTTTTAGCTCGATTTCAATTGCAACGTGCTGGACAAGTAATCATGTGGATCATTTTTATCTCGTAGCCCGAGGGGTGTGAAGCGATGTACATCGTTTACGAGTTATGTGATTGGACATAATAGTGAAGTTTATTTTTGTGATGTCTATCACACTTTTTCTTTCGTTTTGACTAATCCTCCATACACCATTCACCATTTCAATTTTTCCAGCGAAATGAGATTTTCACTGACATGCCTTGGTCTTGCCACGGGTGCATTCATTGTTTCCCTTAGAAGCAATGTATTAGAGATACGTCGCTTGCTTGTCTGTTCAACATCGTTTCCTCAACGCCACTCTACACTGTTTCTGTTGTAGTTCGTGAAGCAAGTAGAGCTCTACAAACCCAAACCACTGTATGCTATCGTCTATTCACGTTGACTTGCTTTCGTGAGATGTAATTATTTTATGTAGACCTACGGACGGTGGTGGTCATGGAAAAAGAAAACAATCACAGCATTGGACTGGCATGCCAACAGAGTATTGTTACTACTCTCTGTTGCGTATTATTTTTTGCTAGCAACAGTTGGGCTCGCTATCACATCACGAACGTGCTGCATATTTTGTTTACACACAAACTGCACAGAGCATAATTTTTCATCACTTCATTAGCATAATTTTTGGTGCGAGTTAATGCGAAATTGCAAATTGCATCGTCGTGGTGTATGAATTACAGTGATCGTAGATACGAGTGGGTGGAATGGGTTATCAATCATGTTGAGACTGTCCTACTTTTTTGGTTGATTGTGTAGAGCACAAGAGTTCAAGTCCTATTACGAGCTGATATTTCTAATCAAGTCTAATAAGTTAATTTGACAGGAATGAAACATTTCGTTCCCCTTTGTAAAGATTTATTTTAAATTGCTTTTATGAGATAAATTTAGTCAAGAAACTTTACATCATAAGTTAAATGAAGGTTTCCCTTTTTTTTGCTGCATTCGTATATCGTGCGCCAACAAGTGATTTTAAGTCCAATATAACTCACGTCAAACCTTGCCTAAAATAGACCATAGAGTCTTTCGTTGCGCATTCCGCAGCTGACAGTTCGATTGGCTTGGCCGCACCAAACCAGGGTCCATTCAAGGACAAAATTCCTTCCCAATTGAAAAATCACTCCATTCGATCACTGAGTCACTCGGATATGCATTGGAGTGGCGCTAGTGAAACATAATATTTATGAAATCGAACTCAACTCCACTCCACAACAGAACGAACGGTATGGCACGCTTTTGTACATGCGTTCCTCATGTTTATGTCGCAGCAGTGGAGCTAATGCTAGCAAATGCATTTGCAAAACGACTGACGGTTGACTTGAATTGCGCACGCGCTATATAATGCGGTAAAGACATTATAGTCGCACACACCCCCGGTTGAACCGGTGACGGAGTGCACGTGTGCATAAGGTATTTACCATCCAATCCCAATCAAGCTCTGACCCGAACGGAAGGAATTTATGACGGATCCGACCTCACATCACAAATTTGAGGTAATTTAATCTGATTTATAGACCACACCGAACCGACCCGGTGGTGCCAAGGTCCTCGAAATGGCTCCAGCGTTAGGGTACGATCGATCATGCTGGGAGTCGTTTTGCGTGTCAAACCCGTGTGCAATGCCGCTGTTTGAACCTAATAATTACGCGTGCCAACGCACTTCCAGCTGTGTTACGGGTCTAACTATAATGGCCACTCACACAGTTTTTCCAGGGTGCAGTTGATCGATGTGCGCTCCTGCTGGGCCAGAAAAACTCGATAGACCTTGAATGATCCTCGCAGACGTGATGTATGCTCCCCCGGTGGGAGTTTCCTTTGCCTTCGATAGCCGTAGTACAGCGCAGTAATTGAGGTGATCTTGTCCACTGGTGATGTATTATTCTTCCACCCCTAGCATCGGATACTCCGATTGACGCCATTAGTACATTGATTCGTTTCCGTTTCACGGATTTATTACAAGATCGATTTATTTCGTTCAGAAGTCAGCTCTAACGGTAAGACCTTGAGATATATGTCACTCTGGCTCGGAACGATATGGGCGGCTAGGTACGGTAAAGGATTTGGACGGTTGTCTTCTGCTCTAGTTCAAAGTCATTCCATTCGCAATGCACCCTTCCCCGGATCCGTACCGCAACGAATTCCCAATGAAGGATGGCCAAGGACAGATCACTCAATTCGCGAGACTAATGCACGAAAATACCTCGCCCTGTTTTCAAGTTTTGATTTCTCGCACAATCGAGGGCTTTTTTCCAAACTGGAACGGAGCGTACTGGTAAAACAGGCTACATACCGGTGCGATTGCCAAAGGTGTGACCAAATCGGAACATTCTCATTAAGAGGGAACGTCAAGTAACAGCTCGTATAAGCACTATCTTCCTTTCGACTGCAAACAGAGTCGTAACATTAAAACGCCCCCCACTGAGACCTCCGACAGGGGGTGTTACGTTCAAGGTCACTTACGTTCCGAGGGGATTTATTTATTTTGATTTAGATTTCACCTTCGATTTTTCAATTTGTGTCTGCTCCGCACAGAAGCTAGCAGTTTGTCCTCTGTCTAACGAAACGAGTGAATGGAAAAGTGCGTTTCTTTTGGGTACGTTAGTTTTGTGTGTTCCATTCGAGAACCACGCTTGGTATTTTTGGTCTAGCGTATCAATAAAGGCTAACGGTATCCAAAGTGGCTTGTAAATTTGAAACAGGCCGTTTGGAGGGAGTGAATTCTGGTTATAGCGTGCAACAATACGGTATTATTTAAACTAAATCTAAATCTTAACACGTAAACTCCGCGAGATCGGTGATCCATTAATCAACTTCAACACATATAGGACGTAAAGTAAAGGCAGGGGATTTGTGTGTTACCTCAGAAGACGCGAAAGCGTTTCACTTTAAAATTTGCTCTTTTTCTTGTGCCCTCCATCGACAGGGCGTCACCGACGGACCTCTTTATGTCCTGCGAAGAAGGTGACTGACATTAATGACGTTACACACGGTGCGTTTGCACCGTGCGGATGCACCAAATGCTTTTAAAATATCGTAAAGCCAGCCATATCATCTTCTCGTGCTGAGTATGGTGTGTAACAAATTTATTTTGCTTATTACCTCGCTCTCTTATCGCATGAAACAGCAGGAAAGAAGATGGTTGGACCTCCACATCGCTGGGACCCAAAAATTAAAGAAAAAAAAACTCTCGAACGCACCAACTCTCGTTTTCCTATGCCTCTTTATTATAATGATTTTCGCCCTTTTTGCAGTTGTTACTTTGATAACACTCGCAACGCAACGGAAGAGAGCTTTGTGTTCATTTGGGATCCCATGTGAGACCCATTACCGGTACGAAGAAATAATGATGATCGTAAAAGGTACGCTGCTGGGGATGTATTTTGTCGTACAGAGCTGCATACAAGAACGTTGACTTTCCTTCTGACAAGTTAGGCCGATCGCCCTAGAGCACAACGGAATTTATTGAGATTTTTGTTCTTAACATATTCGCCAACTACAAAACAATTTAAACAATTTGTAATGAAATTGTTATACAACCGTAATGTTAAAAAGACTTCAATTTGATTAAAGAAAAGTAACACAAAAAAAACAGTAATGATAGCTCTTACTGGATTGTTCACTTTAAATGAATAATTGGTAAATATTGATTCATCTTTGTCGTCGTCGTATTCCCTTGAATTCGTCCCAGGTCATGTATTTTCCCCGGTTCATTGACACAAAACAAACTGATCCCAGAAATGAAAGGGCTTTGAAAAGAATTTTCACTTTCCGTTTTTTCTGCTCTACACTCAGAAGGAACCACTTCAGAACAAATACTCCCTTACTGATCTTGAAAATAGCAGGCAACCAAGTAAATAAAATTATATTGATACGCTTTTTACCTCTTATGACAGCTCTTTTGAGGCAGTTCAACCTGCTTCTGGCTATTGGTTGACTGCTTCCTTGGTCCATCCTCGAGAGACCACATACCTCGTTGAGTGAAGCGGGCAGTGCAGAACCGAACCCGATAATCACGATAATAAGTTCAAAATTGAATATAATATCACATAAAGGCGAGGTGCCTTATTTCGCCTCTTTTCGGTCCGGGGTTTTTTTTCACAAAAGGTGCTCGAAAGAGGGTCGTACAGCGAAAGTAAAACTGACGTTGAAGTATCAGCCGGTTTTTCATTCGTCAGAGTTTATGCTTGAAGCAG
This sequence comes from Anopheles moucheti, assembly GCF_943734755.1. NCBI lineage: Eukaryota > Metazoa > Arthropoda > Insecta > Diptera > Culicidae > Anopheles > Anopheles moucheti. The sequence continues at coordinate 89,799,167 of NC_069141.1, forward strand.
AATTTGTTATTATTTTTCTTAAACAGTACCAGTATCAGCACTTCTGTTTTTAAGAGAATCTTCTCAGAATTTCGTAGGCTGTAAACGTGCAAAATGGATTTTAATTGTAGTGTTCAAATAAAAATAATAAATTTTACATTCTACATACCTTCACCACAGGCTATCAGCCGTTTTGGTAAGAGAAAGCAAAGTGTCTCAGAATTTCTGATGATTCAATTCGATTCGGTTCATTGCGATAAATGGTCATTAAAGAAGATAAAACGCCATCATCAATGCAGGAAAATGATATTGTTACATTAAGTCATCGTTACGACACAATGCCATGCAAAACCGCCGCTAGGTTTCTTCCTGCGATCCATTTAGCAAATGAGGCCAATAAAAAGCGGAATAACGCCTATTAAACTAAACCGAACCTTATTTCAACACCTCTACAGGGTTGTTCTAACGACCGCCGTTCGATCACCGTTCACAATCGGCAAAACGTAAAGGTTGTTGCTGGGCTTACGATGATCCGATTACAAAATGCACTCGCATTATCACTTCGCGCGGCCTCAGGGGTCTTAAGTTACGTTCCGGTACTTCTCATCTTTTTTTTTGCTATAATGACCACGAATTCTTTCGCTTGTAGATGACTTAAATGGCTTATCTTTCCGCCCACACACCCATCCCCGAGGGTGAGGTTATCTTTTCTCGCGTGATCCGACATCGGGCACTCGGTCGATGTGTGAAGACATTCGGGTCGGGTGTTTTCTTGCACAAAAGGCGCCAATGATGGAGTTTGTTTCGCAAAAAAAAACACCCAACTACCAGCCGTAACAATAAATTGTAACTGCGCTCCCCTTTGGAGTTTATTTCTCAAGCGCATTCAAAACGATTGCAAATATGATTCTCGCTCGCCTATCTTCGGTACAACCCTCACGCATATCAACACTCCCGCTCCCTCTGATGGAGTTCGCCCCTTTGGCCAAAACGGTTGCGTTCTAGCGCACACCAGACAGTGTTAAATCGCGAGTAGAACTCCCGGAGGCTGTACGAAGCGCAGGGAGAGAAAAAGAAGGAAGCACTCCGCGAGATAGCGTTTGCGCACAGAGGGTCACCGCAGAAGTGAACGTACGCCAGCTGATTCCAAGACCGAAAAACCGCGTCCTCTACTGACGTACGTTCGTACGGTGCGACATTAGCCAACAGCGACCGAACAGTGAACTAGTTCCGAGCTGTAGCGATAGTGAAGGGAAGATAAAAATTAGATCGGCGGCTACAATGCCGCAGCAGCAGTTACACGGCGAGTACCTTATTTTTCGCGTGGCGCAACGCGAAACCACGCCGTCGTACAATTGGCAGGCGATTAGATAGGCGCACACACCGCGTTCGCAGAATGTACGAAAAATCGTGTACCCACTTGCCATGGGTCGAATGGTGTAAATGTGCGAAACCAGTCTCTATTCGCGGTGATGTTTCGCGATCGATTTGAAAGGCAGACAAAATGGTACACCATTAGCATAGATACAGTCTGACATCGATAACGTGGTGAAACGGAGATCGTATTTTGAGTGTGTTTCGTCTAAACGTCGTTAACGACAAGGGGCGATCGTTTATGGCACCCAGCCATACAGGAAGATGCATTTGGTTGCTGCAAACATGCGTTAAACCGACTAGAAAACAAAGCAATGCGTTGGTACCTTTTTATGTCATTAATTTAATTTTCTACCTACAAAAGCAGTCCGTTAACCTTCCTCGTAATTGGACTCGTAAATTCCGTTCATCGGCCGGCCTCGAAGATGCGTCCCCACGTGCTGGCAGATGCGCCAACGGTGGTGATGATGATGAATGTTCCTATCATACCATGTAAAACTTGGCGCGTACGTGTATTATAAATTTCGAACCTTTAGGTCCAGATGACACGAGTCCTTCATTTTGACAGTCACTGTCAAAAGCCGAAAGGAGTCCGCTCATTCCCGATCAATCTCGTCTGATGCAGTAAAGTACTGGAAGGGCTTCATACCTTTTGGCAAATGATGAACTCTCCAAGACCTTCACGTTCCGTCGATAAAGAAATTAATCACTACCAATCGAGTGCTCTATGTTTAACTGCTCTTCTCTTCCCATCTCCTTCTTTCACAGGAACATATTCAGGAAGTGCTGGACAAATGGACTCAGATCGACGACGAGATCTGGGCCAAAGTGATCGTCTTCGAGCGAAACCGGCGTGTGGCAAAAGCATACGCCCGTGCACCGGTTCTGACGATTAACGGCTCAGATGATGGATTCGATGGAATGCGGTAAGTCGCGCTTTTGATTTTACCTTTGCGATTGAGTAAGAATAATTAAACAATTTAGAAAAAATGCCCTGTCTGTAAATCTATTCCTTTTTCAGGAACAAGATTGACGTTTGTAAACAAGACCGTCTTAAAGGGTCTTTTTTATGATCCACTGAAAAAGCTTTCATTGTTGTTTGATTACACAATTCGAATCGCCACATCATAACGCAATGGTGTCACTGCACTGCAACAATTCCCATAGAACTGTTTGTAAAGTGTTATACAATCGCGATCAAATACCCGTAGCGTCATCTGATTGAGACGTTTTTAATCGGATCTAAACATGATCTGATTTCAACTAACCTTTTGTAAATGTTTGCCATGTACCGATCGTTTTACTAGCTTTCCGATCTTCTAATTGAGATGCGTAACCGCCCGAACAAACTAACACTTATCAGGCTAACAAAAGAGATACCGTTCCTTTCGAAACGTTCCTCGCCTGTGCGGCTGTTGAACTCTTTCGTCCTTCCTTGGGTGAAAATTCATTGCATTTTGTACGATCGATTGTTTTTCTCCTTGTTATGTGCTGGTTTGCGGTCTAATCGAGCAAAAGTACACCATTACCCCCAGCTCCCCCCTTACCCCCATCGCATGCTCGCACCTTCTCCGCCATTCCCACCCTCCTGGCGGAAAGTGAAAGTTGAAATTTCGTACGAATCGAATGATGGGTTCGTTGCGGACCTGCGTGGTGTTCACTTTTAGAAAATGAAAACAGTCTGTGGCTCTGCTGACGGGCACGGGCTAGCCGAGGTACCGAACGTCCCACCCACCCACCGAAACATATGATCGCTTGCATACATGCGCCCACCGAAACATACGCGACTAATGGACGATAAATGGAAGAGAGCACTAATAAAATGACTGCCAGGCCTGTGGTGGTTTATAAAAAAAAGTAATAATACTGTACCAGCCAAGGCCCAAACGAATAGACGCGGCACCGGCGCACTCAACTCAACCGTACCTCATTGCGCGTTACGCGATGTTGCGCTTTCACGAGACTGTGTGGTGGGTTTTGACCATTTTTTTTTGATTGTAGGTTTATTTTTTCCCCATTCCCCGCCACCAAACGGTGTAGCAGGGAGGCAGGATTTTTGGCCGGTAATTGGATAAAGTTAAACGACTCAAAACGCATACCCAGCCGGCACGGTAAAAAGGTTCGCACACAACTTTTCATTTCTTTCATGACGTGTGTTTTTATTGTGCCCATCAATGTTCGCCTGGCTGCGCTTTACCGTATCGATCGCTTCTTTTTGCTCTCAAACAATTTCGTTAAAGTAAGCTTCTGTGTTTTCGCATCGTTCGTCTAATGCAATCGAAAATCTTACGTAAGGCTGTAAGAAATGCAATCAGTATGCGTGAACGGGTTCGGTTATTTATTTCTACCACATGCAGATTCGTTTGTCTTTAAAGAGCATCCATCATGATCACAATAGAAGCATGGAAATCGTTTAAAATTTATTATGATCACGTTAGAAACCGGACGTTAGATGAGCTCCAACCGAGGTTAAACACATCTCCGCTTAATGTTATACTGATTTTAAAGACTGCATGTAATAGTTTTTTTAGGCTTTTTTTAATAAACCCTAATCATTTTAATCTTCAAGCAGTTGATAAGAAGTTGACGAGAATCCTTCCTTATAATTATATCTGCAATAATCTTGTCACCAATTCTCCATCTTTTACCGTTATGCCGTAGTCGCCCATTCCGTATCCCAACGGTAATAATTACACCGTCCCTACTCATGGACTTTTATGAGTGACTTTGTTGACCTCAGCTCATGTGCCAAAAGTCGCTATTGTGTTTACGTTTAATTGACAACAGCCATCTCTAGTGCTGGAGCTGCCCAAACGGTCGGCAACCATAAAGCCAATAGCATGGGGTCTAATGATGTCGCGTGAAACATATCGCTCCCTAACCATCGGCCATTGCCGAACGTACGACGGCATGCAACGCAAACTCATCAACCTGACCCCGAAAGAGAGGTGAGGACGCCCTCGCTGCTCACTGAGCCATAAGCCGCAGCACGCTAGAATGCCGTGCGATCGTTGCATAAACGGTCCTAGTCGTGCTTCTTCGGTCAAGAACTCGCACAGAATCCGGCCCATGCGCTTCCGAATGCAATCAATCTTGTCTGGTGGTGTGTATGTGGATTCGCTCTTCCAAGGTTGGTATGTGCGCGAACGGCTGTGGGACTTGGTCCGTTTGGACCATCTCGCAGCGTTCCACCGAACTGGCCAAGCAGGTCGACCGGACGACAGCTGTTAATTTGCTATTGTTTTTCACCGATCGCCACCGTAGGGCGAAGTCGATTTTTTGTTTTCGTAGACGCGGGAGCGTTATTTTTTTTTTTTTTCGTTGTTCTTTTGCAAACCTAGCGAACGATCTAGCGGACACGTCACCTAAACGTCAAGATTTCTATCGTGCTGCTTCGTACACATCCGTGCCCTACTGGAACACGAACCGAGCTAACGCTTGTTAGAGCGAAGCACAACCACTCTAGAATGGGGGATAGTAAGAAATCAACGGGCACTAACGAGAACTTTAAAATAAAATGCTCCTGGCTCATGCTAAGTGCCACAATGTCACGCCATCTATTGTCAAATGTTTGAAGCTGTTTGACGTTTCGTTCGTTAGTCCGTTAGGTTTCTTCCTCATTCGTTAAGGACCCTCAGCTACGAATTCCGATATTCTGGGAAGGTGTTCCCCAAAAGCAAAACCTCCGTTCTAGAACGCTCATTTCATTTGCTTCCTTTGGCGGACTTCATCTTCGAGTCTGCCTGCCCTGCAATTTTGTACCCGTACCCATCAAATCGATTTGCACTCGTGTGCATCTCGGTGAGTAATAAAAAAATCAATTATCTTGACTCCATTCGAACAATTCGTCATCTTCCATCGCCATTATCTTCACCAACGTCATATTATCAGTTTTTGGCAGTGCGGTGAGAAGATTTATTACCTTCCGCTTGAGGCAGCGAAGATTGTTGGGTTGGAGCATGTGTGCTTCTTCAAAAATCAATTTGCCCCGCTAAGGATGCATAAATTGATTTGAAACCCGCATAAGAACGGTGCAACTTATACGCCAACAGTTGTCTTTTCGTGTGGATGACTTACGAGAGTTCAATTATTGCATGTTGGCTTCTGGTCTTACGACGAGTACGAGTGCTCTCTCACACGGAATGTCAATGTAAGACACAATGCCTCACCAAGAATGCTAACTAACCTCAATCATGCTTCACGCAAATGCAAACTACGCAAAACCGTCGACCAGGGGCAACCTCCGGTTCATTCAGTAAGCTCGTAACCACACCTTGGCCCCGTGTACAGATTTATGTTCAAAAGCGTTTTTTAACAACATTCCGCTCGTACATACACACGAACACGGACCCGGTAGCGTACGAAAACGGAGCGCTAGAAAGGGACACGCCGTTGTCTTGCACAGGGACAGCCAAGAACCAGGAAGAACTTTACGCCAGTAGGTCTTTTGTTTGCGATCCTTTCTTTTTCTTCATATTTTGGTTTTCTGCCGTATGGGGTGATTTTATTCTGCGATTCAATCTCGATGCTGCGAGTGCCGATTAAAGTGCCGTTAGTAGTAAGTTGCTTTTATAGTAGTGCACGATTTGGGTGTGTATTTGACGCGCGTGCTTGCAAGAGTTCATCACTCGACACACGGCCGGCACCATAACGATAAACGGGTGATATGAGAAGGCTATTGGGAACCTCTACGTACGATGAATTTGCATGGCTTGAGGGTGTGCAGAATGCAGATTGTGGCTTCTTTATCACTCTTTGATGGACGCTCGCTCAGTGTTGTTGAACATTCTTCGCTTCTTATAAATATAATGCATGATGGTTGTTTCGTTTATGACACGGAAGCATTAGGATTCAAATCGTTGGCCCGTTCAAATGGTGGCCTATTTTGTTATGTTAAATGCCATGCCGGACGAAGCCTAATGGACATCTATTTACTACCCAACGGAACAGTCGTATAATAAGGCGTGAGCAGTACAGATTTAAAAGTTCATTCAACGTCCGTTTTGTTGATTCTTTTTTGATTATTAAGTTGTAGAAGTCCAAATGCAAATGGAAATCAGGAGCAACGCTAATGTTAACTAGAAAAAAAAATTATCTCAGATAGCGTCAACATTTGAGGTTCATCAATCACGCATTACAAGACATGCATAAATCCCACGATTCCCACGATAGTTAAAAACACTACGCATGATCGTATGCAGACCCACGAATCCTCCGGCAATGACAAAGGCACACGTCCCGGAACTGCCTAACCACCGCGATATGTCACCCATGTGGAAATATCACTGTCAAGAGCGTACCTCTTTTTGTGTGACGATGATGTCACAAACATTTGGCTGCGCACCACAAATCAAACTCGACCGATTGGCGCTAGCGAACGATGCCCCAACCACCGTAACTGTCCACAGCAAGGCAGTAGCGTTTCTGCTCTTTCCCAAACGCAGACCTTGCCGCTAGCCGAAGGTCAAACGCTGTGCCGGTTTGACATTTTTGGGACCACCCCGAGGCGGGGTTGCGTTGAACCACCACCGGACAATGGACCTGCGTGACTACTGTGTCGCGGATTCTGTCCAGTTTTGGCACCTCCCCGGTGATCATTGTACGCGTACGTCGAGCACGCTGCCAGAAGTGGTGTCTATTTGCCTAATTGCAATTGTATCGTCTCGCAGTTCGCATCTCCGAGGCTGCCGTGGGAAACTGCACGGGCGGTGGACGACAAGGAGTTTATGGACGCCGAATCAAGGGCGACACTCGTTTATTGTAAATGCGATGCTAAACACTATTTGTACTGCGAACAGTTGTGGTTTTAAGGCATTGGCGGAAGAATTTCAGTGTGTCCTAACGGGTAATTTCAGCAGCGATTATATTTGAAACGTTTTCCAAAGCACCGGAAATCTCGCCAAATTCCAACGCTGTGGTTTGTTAATTACAAACCTCTGAGAGTTGAAATTTTAATATCTGCATACCGAGTGAGATGTACTGCAGCTGCAATTCTAACAATCTGCGGACGCAAGCGGAAACTCAAACTCATAGTTATGATCTTGGGTCGTAATGTTTTAGATTAATTTGCGATGGTTGCGAACGACCTGAGGTCTACGGTAGGTTCGCTTCTTGTTGCGTTTCAGGGTTCAAAGTTTCCTTTTTACGAGCTTTTGGACACTGGTGTCCACTATGATCGACATCGCGCAACTCCAGTGGCACGCAACTCCGGATGTGTGGACATGGCTTGAAGAGGGCGGATTATTTCCTTTCGTCTGTCGCACAACGCAACGCCACCCGCTTTGCAAGGAGTGACTGTGTGCTGCCGTTTCTCGCTGCAAGGTCGTCCAGTTTTTATAGGACTTTAATATTTTTTCTTCGTCCCAACCTCACCGGTCACCTTCTTTCTGGTTCGTAGCAACGAGGTAGTCATTATTATTCGTTTATGGTGTGGTGTGGCGTTGGTCTTCCAGTTTTAAAACATTCGCCCATTATAGACCGATGTAAAGGGTGGAGGAATATGGGCAGACGGGAGGGAGGACGTTGGAGCGCGACGACGAAATGAGAGTGGTTGGAGTCTCTGAAACCTGAAACAGAGGGTTTGCTGCGGCTGGAAACAATCGAATCGAGACAAAACGGATGGCGATTGGGTTTGTCGACCACGGAACGATCAAGAGATGCTGTAAGGCTAGTGGAATGGCCGGGGTGCGACACGGTGCTCCAACACCACACCCAGACATGTGATCGATTCCTTCAACGATTCTTCTCGCATGGTACAAAGCTGCAAGTAATGGTGTGGTGCGTTTTTTAATCGACCGCATTAAATGAGAGCAAAATGGTAGTAAAAGTGCGAAAGAGATCGATCACGGATATCAGTCGCGTGGAGGACAACTAACTTACGATCGAGTTATGGTCGATACGGTGCTCTCAGATCGTTGTTTTCCCCCCTGGCTTGACAACGCCCTGGTTCATTAGTTATTCAGTGATTCTAAAACATTGTTATGGCGTGTATTTGCATGGAACTTAAAATGAGTAAGGTTCTTCCAAATATCAAATGTCTCAGATTATTCCATAGTCATTCCAGCAAAGCCATAAACACTCAAACTCCAATCTACCGTCAATCAATCAATAGATCAATAGATCAATCTCAATCTATACATTCTTGACTGATTCTTGAACAACCCAAGAATTGAGACTCTATTGACAACTATCCCATTATTTCTACGAGACTCTCTCAATGATGGAAGAAATTAAAAATACAAACACCGTTCTGCTTGGTATGTGATCAAATGTCGCTGACCTGCGGTATGATAAAACCAGCAAACTCCGTTACTTAGTCAATACCTCTGAGACTAATCAAACTCAGAATTCTGTTGGTTAGTTTGCATGAGCCTCAAAGCCTCCCCATTAATTACTGGTCAGATGTTGCACCATAGCTCTTCCCTTCAAGATCCACATAACTCAGAACAAGGAACTACCGTACGAAGATTTGAATATCTGCCAGTTCGCATCTCTTACCTCCACCCTTCCCTCTTCTGGGACGGAAAAAATTAGAAATGTAAATATTTGTTACAACATTCACCTCCGGAAACTACAGACGATCTGTTGATTATTGCAGAATGCTTTGCCGTTGTGCTTCAAGATCTATCTTCTTGGACCACCGTTACCGTTGGCGGTGGTGCAAGGTTCTAAGCTTAATTCTGAATAATTCCAATGAGCAAACGCCACATTCGACTGCAGAACGCTACCGAACGCGACATTGCAACACGGTTTGTCCATTTCGTTCTGGTTCTTTACGCTTCCCGATCGCGACTTCCGATGGGCCGCTGACCGGTGGCCACTTGCTTCGCTGGAGACATTCAAATATTGCCCCATCTCTCGGCATGGGGGGTTTTCCGTTACGTTCTCTTGTTAACATACCGCTGGAACTATTCTGAATGTTTTGTGCATCGTTTTTCGTCGCGGTGAGTTGAACGGTCTTTCACTCATTAGCACACTTGTAACGTTGATAAGCGGTGGTAGGATGCAATCGCAGCCATGCGACCAGTGGCGCATAAATTGGATAAATGCAGACGACACTGCAGTCATCACCGAGCTTGCGGTGCGGTGTTTTATGCCACTTCTAATGCACATCCTGTAACGGTAAATTCTAGTGAAGTGCTCCTCAAGAACTAACAAATGCTTTGCTTTATTGATTACTCGACTGCAATGGCTACCTTCCTGATGTTCCGCAAACGATCTCATTGCCTATCCAAACATTCCAAACCCAAACCCTTGCAGGGTCTGAAAACATCCCTTCTATTTTTGCGCAACGCACGCCGGCACGGCCTGACATGCCAATTTGTTCCAAATGTCAGCGTCGCGAAATCCATGTTCCGAAAATCTGTTGGCCATGGATCAGCCAGCCCCGCGCATCCGTTCGCCAGTCGCGGGGATGGCTAAATTGCATTCATTTTTCTGGTGTTTCGAAAAATGGGACGCAGTTTTCCTTTCGCAATTATCGTTTGAATGCACTTTGGGGTTTTTTCGCATACCAACCACAGTTCAATACCACACAGTTGAGAGATTCTGTATAGCTGCGGGCAACAACACTCCCAACATGCTATTGAGTGCTACGGTGCTCGTCAACGCCTACCAAAAGTGGCGTTCTTCGGTGCCATTAGAAGCGGACCTAGCCCTACGCTCGAGGTCCGTGTGCGTCTTTTAAAGAGTGGCTCGATCTCATTCCACCCGAATGCTGTCGAAATGTAGTCCATAATGCAGTGGCAATAGTGCACACACAACAACAGCAAAGAAAAAAACGGTCCCTTGCGGTTCAATCGATCGAGGTAAGCTTATTAGCTACACCTTTGAACGCCGCATGTGCGACCACAGTAAAGAGGTCCTGCGTGTGCTGCCTTAGCTAGCCACACGCTGCCCTCCAGTCTGCGGTTTAAAGTCCAAACGCCCAACCCATTCACAATTGCACCCATTGGCAAACAGGGAGGACGGAAAGACTTCAATGCGCATGAAAACACGAGCTGCGGCATATTCAGCGGTCGCGAATGCAGCCGGGGTTGGCTGGTAGAGGTGAAAGTGAAATTGCAAACCTCCCCCGAAACAAGAACGCGCATGGCTCGGTTTGGTTCCACGCCACATTTGCGATGTCGTAACGGGTTCGGGGTAGTGCGCCGTGTCCATTTCGGAATGATTCATGTTTGCCATTCTAGGAGCTAGCAGCGCGATTCAACGCTGTTGGGCTGAAATGGAAAATAAATATTAACAGTAAAGAAAGAAAAACTGGACCACTTTGGTAGACTTTGAACTAATGGACAACACACCGTGGTGGAATGAAACACTAGCAATTGCAATTGCACAATCACACTGGCAGTATTGTAGGAGCACGAGCCATATAGGACGAAGGCTTTGTATACAACGATTGGGTTTCACTTTTCTTTCGACGCCCTCTGTGGCGTCCAGCACGGCAAAGCGCCAAAGTGACATGAAGAAACGCTATAAAGCTCCATTGTGTTGCATTACATTGCGAATTTCTGTTCGAATAATTTCTTAGACATGAACAAACACTTTACAACAAATCGTCGCATCATGAACCCCCATTTGCCTTGTGACCCAAATTCCGTTTGCGCATCTAATTCTAAACATACTGACAACTAAATTCGCCTCGTCTAACCGACTATCTTTTCAATCTCTTTATTCCACCAGGATTGGCCTGTGCGGATTTGACAATCCGATGCGCGACCACAAAACCGAAGAAGTCAAGCGACATGTCGGACAGGTAAGGCAGCCCCAGCAACAAAACAGTTGAAAGTTATTTAGATCTTGGATGGGCTCCAAAAATATCAAGGCCTTCATTGCCGCACTGAATAGCTGCATATAGTCGCACGATTTCGTTACTTCCCGGCGAAAGGAACATCGTCATGAGCGTATCCTTCGAGGACTGGTTCATCATCTGCCTGCTGATTTGATGAAATCTTGCTCGAGGGGCACCTCTAAGTATGCCTCCGAATAATGACTACGTCTAAGCGCCCGGAGCTACAACAGATCTTCCCTCGAGCAGGCTGTTTCATCGTCGTCGGAGGCCTTTCGATCGACAATGCCCTTCCATCGAGCGTGTGCAACTTCCGATCATCGCCACATTGCTGCTAATCTTCGCTGGTAGCAGCTAAACATCTACACCATCCCATAAAGATCATCGACGAATGATGACGTTCGCACGACCAGGATCCAAGCGATGTCTAAGAGTAGATCATCTTCAACGCGCGCGAGGTTGAACCAACCCTCTTCGCGGAAAGTGGAAAGATCATTGGATGATCTTTTCCGAAATATCAAGGCTATCGACTTTGCTCCGGATATGCGAACCAAACGAAGCGCTGGGTTTTTGATAATTTCTGCTCGCGTACTAAACTCGATACACCACCAGCGCGTGATCAGCTTTCTTTACCGCCCATCGACCCTGCATTACAGAAGGTCAACTGTTGGGCCGGTCAGTTCCGGCATTCATCTTCGCTCCGATATCGGAGCTGGCAGGGCGCGAATGCAAAAGGGCAACAGGCGTACTACGCGTTGATCGATTTATTGCCGCCGTGTTGAACCGTTTGTTGGTACAACCTTTTGCACCCTGGTGGGTAATTTTTAACGGCACGGAAGAAAACATATTAAATCACGTTCGGTGAAACCGGAGCGAAAGAAATAATTTCCCGGTGGATGCTTCCGGTGTTTTTCGACATGATAATGTTTATTTTCGTTCAGCGCCTTTCTACATCGTTTCAATTTACCATGTTGATGAATGGTTTAGGATGAGATTTCTAACAAGAAACATTGCTAAATGTTGGTCCTATTTTGACACGAACCTCGAGGCGGTTGGGTTTACGTAATTCGTTAAGATCGAAGTTTGGTTATGATATACTTAAAATTCTCGCCATTGCCAGTGATCTATCGTCTTTGTGCAGCTATTCGTACAGCATCGGATGGCTTAAAAGGGAAGTCATATTTATGGCCATTATCTGTACAACAACAAAAACACGACAAACAACCGTCAGTGATTCATCCGCCCGCCATTCGATTCTGCACCGTTCACAGATATGGTTGTTTTATGGTCACCTGGCTCGTTTCGCATTAATGTTACACAAAATATGGTAAACACGCTGTTCACGCTTGTTAAAGACCACATGAGACAAGCGTACCACATTAAAAGCTTACCATCTCCATGCCAGCAACCACATATCATTGGTCCAAAAGAGATGAGTCCCACCGGGGACTAGACCCCTAAGACTAGGTGTGCAAAGAGACAATCTTGTAATCATCTGCTCAGTGAAGTTGGCGCTTCTTCACCGGTGTGCCTTCGTCCGTCGTGAAAATCCCCCGCGCAGAGAAGCCGTAAAACAACACCACACACCGTAAGATTGCCGGTTGGAAAGAGAATGGAGCTGTAGCAATTTATGCGGACCTCGGATGAACGGTCATCGATCATTCCGGAAGCACCACCGGAGTCGCATAACCAACTCACACAGCGAACCTTCTTAACGAACCCATCAAACCATATGTTTTCGATGGTTTTGTTTCCCCAACCACAGCAAAGATCGCGTTCACTTTCCTTCGATCGTCGGAACGGGAACGAACAGAACTAGTTCAGAGAGGTTCGAATCGTGATGAACTTGTTCGGCGACACTTACCACCTCACCTTAGCGTGGTTTCGTAGAATATATCCTTCGACGATATTACTCTCGCGGCAATTGTACGATGCGATGATGCACACGCATGTGAAGAAGAACCGTCAAGGTCGTCAATTGATATTTAGCGTTCCCGCAGTTGTTCAGTTCACCGTACAGTGGTCAATCGATAAATCGGTAGCGTATGTGTACACGAACACATTGAAGGTGATGCTAGTGCGCTTCTCCTTTACATATGCAGTGCCGGAGCACCGGACCAGGTTTAAAAGGCAAAATCAAAGTCTTGAAACGTACCGTAAGAGCAAGGTTGAAGATGTAATTCTTGTAGTTGATGCAGTTAAACAAATAGGGCACACATCATGTGCACTCTACTGCTCATATGCATAGAATGGATGCGAATGTGATTGATGATTGACGGAAAATAGGAAAGATATTCCATCTGCTTCTGCTACCGCGATACTCCTTGAATGGATAACTCATCGATTTTAAACGATCTTGCACCATTAATCACACGTGTATCTGCGGCAGTCATCATGAATTCTAGATGCTTTACTCCATGCATGGTGGCGCACCCGGAGACTAAGATGAAGAATTTGTACAAATCTGTCCGTACTCAAATGTAAGGATCTTGGAGCAAGTTCACGGGACGGAAACGCATAACGATGATTGCATACTTCCTGGTTCAGGTAATTTGACGCCTTATCGCCCTTTGCAACACGCAAAGTACGCCGACCAGGGACCGTAAAAGGAAACCTACCGCAATATGGTGTATAATTGGAGTAATGCATTCTTCCATCCAAAAGGCGTGATGCTGCGCCGTATGCTGATCCAATAGCTGTAGCGGACGGAGTGACACCGAGTCAGGTTTAAGCGTTACCGTCATCTCCCAGGTGCATATATGCCGTGTGGAAACGGACGACGACACGTCCGTGGCCGAGAGGAATTATTTCAAGTGCAATTGCTTTCAACGATCAATTATGTCCCCCCTATACACATGCTCAAATTCTCTGAGCTTTTCGAGATCCGGGTTCTGACTTCTTTACGTTAACGTTTTGCAGGGTGTCAAGATCAAGATGGACGACGCGGGCAACATTCTCATCAGACGCTACTCAAAGAGCAACGTGTACGTGAAGAGCACGGCCAGCCAGCCCAACGAGGAGACGGCCATCGGTGCGGATATCCTCAAGCTGCCCGGCCAGGCTATAGAGAGTGAAAAGATTGTAAAGGTAAGGCTGGGCACGATCTGGAGGTCCCGTATCCTCCAGCACACAGGTACCTACTGACCTCTTTCGCCGCTTTCTTCCACACACACACACACACACACAGCTGTTCGACATGAAGAAGTTCCAGTCGAACGTGAACCGTGAGCTGCGCCGTGCCTATCCGGATCGCAGACGTCTCGAAACGCAGTGCCTGTCGGCGATCGCGTTCGTCAAGTCGGAAAACGACATCCTCGATTGCCCGATGTGGGTACTGATCATCAATGTGGTTGCAATGGATATGCTGAAGAGTAAACTACCTCCCGGTAAGTCACACATACACTTCCCCGTACCAGTACACTAGGCTCCCTTTCGGCGTTCTATTTTTGCGCGACGATTGACGAAATGATGACGGTTTGATTTGACATTTGAGGCAGAGGTGTGTTAGCGTTCGAGACGATATAGACACGAGGATAAGAACCAATTTGAAGTTGAATTGGCATAACGTGAAGCCCCTTTGGCGATAGGAAAATAAAAACACTTTCAACATCAGTACAAACCATTGTTCGGATGCTATAGGAGCAGGCAAACCACCGAACCCGAACATTCCCACTTCACATCCCTACCGAAGAACTTCCCGATGACCGATAAGCTCGATCCTAACCTTACAAATGTCAGGCAGTTGCGTAAAGTTAGCAGAATTTAGCCAAAGAAGAGAATGTTTCTGTTTCTACTGTATCGAGCAAAAAGCCACAATCGGTTTCCCAGTGCAAGAGTAGACGGCGTTTGTCAGGTGAATGGCAACAAATAAATGTTTGAATTAAGTCTCTTTCTACCACCCAATGGTAGTTCCTCGATGGAGCAACCACCGATTCTGGGAACTTAAAGTCTTTGGACTTTAGAGCCATGCTTCCTGCCAGCTACCCTTAGGCGCTGGTATTTTGCTTAATTTTTATGGAAATTAGCACACGGTTGCCAACCACTGAACGCAGTGGTAATATTCTGCCGTTAGTTATTTGTCCCATTGTGTGGTCCAATTGATTGCCGGCCGCTGATAGTCTCGGGCCAGAGCAAGCAATTGAAAGTGCATGCCATTTTCCGTCCCCTGGTCCATAAATAATATCTTCCAACCTCGCACACCTTTTGGTCAGATTTGTGCGTTTTCCTCTGGTTTTTGTTCGTGCCGCCATTTTGATAGACGCAACAAACGGTTGTGGAAGGTAAAAAAATAAGTGGAATTGTATGTTACGCTTTACATTTAATGCAAATGCGATCGTGGAAAGTGTACAATGGCACAGCGCATAGTGAAATTTGTTCGATACCATTTATGACCAGGCTTAAGCGATTGTTTTAGGCAGTCAATTGAACGTTCAAGGCCAGGTTGTGTACAGGTGATGTTGAATACACTTTGGTATCTTTAAATGGTAATAAATATGCTTCCATATCGATGGACGAGAAATGCTGATCTTGAGAATTGCAGGAATAGATTTACATTGAAAATGTAAACCTTATCGTACTTATGACAGTGTATGTTTTGTGATCTTATAGATTTCCTTTGGGATGTTCACTGTTATTTGAATATTTGATTATATACTCAAGGATCACATTCTTGAAAAAAAAACTTATCCTTCAGCAATAGTTTAGTAGGATTGAACTATAAAAGATCTTATCTGAGCGATTAAACGATACCTTAAAGATACGAAATCAAAGAGTGTTCAAATAGGCTAACTCTTACCGACAGCACAAATTTCCCACATAGAGCATTTGTAGCCTAGAATCCCCGTAGCATTAACGGTAAACTATCTAACTTTTGCGATCCACATGCTTTGCTCGTTAACGATCGCGCTGTCATTTGTTGGGGGAAAAGAAACACTGGTTTTTTCGCACTCTCCGCATATTGTCTGACGTTCTGTGGTCTGAGGACCACAGTTACCGGTCCTGAACAGTAGCATCAGCACCGTGCACCTCACAGACACAATTAATTTTCGACATGTTCTACCCGATCGATCGGACAATTGTTGTCATCGTGGGTTGGTGCTTTTATTTCGTGATTCTTCCTACACCATCCCCACACTAGGTCACGTGGATGTGGTAGATACGGAACAGCGGTACAGACTTCGGGACATTAAAGAACTGAAAAGAATAGGAGTTCAATCGGTTCGTTCAATCTGTGCCTCAGATCCTCAACTCCAACACTAAACCTGATAACGGAAAAGAATGTTGGGTCATTGAAAACTAGGTTCACCATTAACTTGGTTTTAAACACTGGAGAAAAAAAACCGTCCAAGACCCGTTAGAACACACGTCCAGCACAGCGAGAAAGCTTAATGGAGCAAGTCATATTTTGTCACTAGAACAATAGACACACGTTTCACCGGTTTACCGCTTCTGGCTCAGAAACTACCGACGCCATTGCACGAGGGAAACAGTAAGCTCGAGAACATAGAAAGAACATTAAATCCAGCTTCACATACGTCGCAGCAAGAATCGCATTATGAATTATCGTCACGTTTGCTGGCCGCTTTCGAGGGATACACAAACACAAAACCCCCACAGCATTAACCACCGGTCTATTCCCGTACCGGTAGGATCTACCGGCAATCGATGTTTCACAAATGGAATGTCAAATGGTGAAGAATCCGTTTTGGGGGCTCTTTCGTTCTGCCTCTCTGCTCCTTCGTACTTCTCACTCGAGAGTATCTCACTGTAGGGCAAATAAATCACGCTTCCAATTGTTACTCCAAGCAACAAGAAGAAAAGCAATCTTGGTGAACCGTTTGTGCTGAAACGTTGAAGGAATTTGATTCTTGCTGGTTCTGCTTCAATAACTTGAAGGTTGCTGATAGTACAAACCGTTGCAGCTTTCATGTTATAATGTCCATTTTATTAACTCCAAACATTGCAGTGAATAACGTACCGACCTTAAGCTGGTGCAAACGGAAGAAACATTTCAGCTCGATTTGATAAACCATCCGCGGGTTCGAGGAGCGTGTCAAAAGAGAGGAGAAATTAAAATTCTACCAACCATTATGGTAGAACAACCCCATATGGGCGGAACCTGGTTCTCTTCCTTTGTTGCGCATTGCACGCTTTCGGTTTGGTGATGATCGATGGACACTTTCCTGGGTGAAACGCTTCCATTTGCTTTGCCGAAGACGTCCGAAATCAAATGTTTGCATTCCAACATGCCGAAGATACTGTACGGAAATTAAAATGCCTTGTCATGTGTGGTGCGCATTGGTATTTGTCTTTGAGCATACAGGTTTGCTGTCAGAAGAGTACAGACTGCCGAGCGTACTGGGAGCAAGTTGCACAAAAATGCGCAACTTCTTTTATTTCTTTCCTCTATTCGAACTTACCATTTAAAGGACATCAACCCGCTAGTTTCAGCTTTGTCTTTTAGATACAGTGTGAGATGTTACAGAACATTTTGTTACTCGTTTGCCAACAAATGTCAGATATTAGTCGCTTTCATTGCCAAATCTCTTCACATTACACCAAACACCCGAATATTCGGACACACCAGACAATGGATGTCCGCTAGCAACCGTGATTTAATTGTACCAATAATTAATCTTGTAGCCTTTTTCCTTCCTCCCGCCCGACTTCCCACCTCCATCTACGGTGCAGTCCAACGTCCGGTTGACATTAAGAACCGTCCAAGAATTCCGATACCGGACGAAGATCCGTACAGTGTGGCCGGCAACGGAGGCGGCAGCTCCGGTAGTTCCGGTTTCGGGGCCAGCGGGTCCGGCATGGTTGCGGCGAGCCGGGAACACTTGATGCAACCGGCGCAACCGATGGGCGGCCAACGGCGCAGCGAGAAACCGCCGAAACTACCTCCACGTGACAATCTGTACGCAACGCATGAAATTGGCAAGGTAACGGCGTAACGTTCACACTGGAAGAAATAAACTTCACTAACGAAATATCTTCTTTTGAAACAGCCGGATTATGATGACATCGAGGATGAGAATCGTGTGAAGCTTCCACGGGGTAAATCAGATAAGGGCAAAGATAACAAGAAGTACGGTAAGTAGCTGTCGCACAAGACACATGTTGAATCTCTCTTGTATGCCTGGAACCATTGTACTGAAACCGTGTTTTGTTCCTCCGTAGATGATCCGTACTATTGTGGACTGCGAGCTCGAGTGCCAAACTTTGTCAAGTCGTCCAAGTCGTCGAAGGAGAACAACAACAATGGCCCAAATGCGGCCGTCGGTGGTAGCAAGGAAACGGTCGCTTCGAAGCGACTCTCGATCGCACACCTTCAGCATCCGGCATCGCTGCAGTCCCTGCACCAGCTGCACCAGATGCATCCCCATCACAATCTGATGGCCGCCCATCAGCACCACCAGCAGCTGATGTGGCATGCCCGAAGCTACGAGAGTGGAATCGGTAAGTACAGGAAATAGTGGTTTTGGATTCATTTTGTTGCTTACGTTTAACGTAATATTTAATACTTTCATCACTAATCTATCACATGTATAATCGTTTGTATCGCACAGTTTTGATTGCACCAAACTGCCATTTATTCACTAAAATCTGTCATTTTCTGTCAAATTGCCATTAATCCGCTTCATGGCTGCTTCATTCGGTGTCATTCTACTTCCATACTGAAAATCATTTTCTCGAACATTTATTTATTATTTCGAAACGCTGCACAGCTTTACTTCACAATGCACTTTTGTACAAATTTGGGGAACGGAAATACGCCACTAATTACCAAAAAAAAACCATCCTCCATTGCTACGCTGCCCTTGCTCTGCCTTGTTGCTTCCCTAACCGTGCGGAAAAGCACTATCGGAAATTCAGAACTGACTTTACAAACCCCATCTTCCAGATACGGACGTGGTCGAGTCACCCTATAGTCACATGTACGGCCGTGTACCGCTGCCAACACGCGGATACATACCGGCACCGAGGGCCATGTACATCGGCGAATGGGACTAGAGCGGGGCCAAAGGCATCCATATCCAAGTTCGCGCACTCTTTTTATTATACAGAAATAAGGCAATGGCGGCGCCCACCAGGACGAGTGTTGCAGCGCCACCGTGATGGCAAAGGAACCGATCGTTGCCATCGTACCCAACAGGCACCCGGAACGATCACGAGCGCTATTGCAAGGGACACCACATTGAGCAATCGAATAGAGCACTGAACAGCGTGCTGACTATCTGTCTGCCTGCCCGGTTTCACTTCTTTTAACTAATATTATAGATTATGGCTAATATTAATATTATTATGAATACTTAGTAATCTGTGGCGAATGGGGAATGAATGGTGGGGCTCGTATCGATGGCGATTTTCCGACGTATATACCCCCACACTCTCCCCTCTCCCCACCACCCGCATGTCTATGGTGTTTAGCAAATAGGCAATTTGTAAATAATCATCAAACCCTCTTTCGATCTGATCAAAACCCTCTCCAGCCCAGCGCAGAGCGAATGCTACGAAAGCAATTCTGATGGAATACGCAAAATCTGCGATGGGAAAATAATGTTTTGCAGGGTGTTGTTCGCTCACGCCCTGTCAAATGCGTACTTTATCGACTTTCTTCCTCCCGAAATCTTCCCCCTTCTGTCACTGAAACTCCTTTTGCACGGGACCCCATCCTGCCGATCGGAGAAGTCAAGGAGGAGGACGACTGAATGCCTTTGGGTTAATCGGTGCCAATCGGTGACGTACTCATCACTGGCGCGAACCCATCATCACACTGCCGAAGCAAGCCGCATAACTGTCATCAATCCCGTGAGAAAGTATACACATAGACGACTGAACACGTGATCGATCGATAGTTGCTCAAATTGACTGATCACTATCAACGCACTCAACACTGAACTTAGTAAAATCCGGTTCATATCAAACACTGCCAGCGATAATCTCTCGATCGAGGTATTCAACCCTCAACACTATCTCAGTGAACACTGCTCACTGCTGCTACACGTACTGTCCTGTCATAGTCCATCCTGAGCTGCAAGAGGAGTCACGGAAATTGAAGCAATCGAGCAAAGGAGTATAAGCATAGTAGGCATAGTTTTCAGTCATAGCAGGTACTCTTCTTAGAAACGTATGTACTATTGTCCACAAAATCTTCTTGTAAATATGAGACTACACTTTAAAAAAAAGGGAAAACTAAACGATTATTCATTGCCCAACGGCAGAGCATTCTTGGACATTTAGGCCCTAATTTCTTTTGCTCCCACTAGTGTGTAAAATGCTATTCGGTTTAAGTTTTAACGCGCAAAGAAAAGGAAAGCAAAACAGCGCCGCCCTACTCACCGGCGAAGCAAAAGCCACGACGCCAAGCAATCCTGATATCTTGAATGAGCTTTTCCATTTGATTTGGAGTTCTTTTTTTCTAAATTCGGTACTCTGTATATCTGTTTGCTGGAACATAAGGTAGTGCAGAAATATGCACAAGTCAAAATTAAGCGCAATAATATAGGATTATAGGAAAACTACTTCCAATAGTTCTAACAGAATGAATGGAAACGGTCATAAGGAGTGACCAAAAGAAGATGTAAACTAACTGATGCACGCCAACAAATGATGATATAATACTCAATACTCGAACGCGCTCTAACGTACGATTCTAGCCACACATTTGTCTTGTGATGTGAACTGCCAGAGCAGTTCCTCTAAAGCTAATGGGTGGTGGGTGAAGTTGTTTAGATGATCCTAGGTGATGCGTCATATAGCATGACAGGATAGTAGGGCCTTTGACAAAGCAGATAACGTGGCAACATTTCTTTTAACAGCTAGCTATAGTGAAGGCACGTACGAGCACTGCAATCTATAAACAACCGAACTCCAAAACGCTGTACATTGTCTACTAATGGAACGTACATGGGCGAGCGATTAACTAAGTAATGAATCGTTAACGACAACTGAATAAGGTACGTGTGGTTAAATCACGGACCGAGTGGTTCGGAAGAATTCACTTCTTCTAAGCTGCATATCTTACTTATATGAAATGACTAGTATAACGTTAGTACTATCTATATAGTGACACGAAGTAAGAAGCGGACAGCCTTCGTATCAATAGAGCTATCACTATCGGGCACTGAAACCACGTTGCGGCACTGGTTCGGAGCAACTGTACACATTCCAGCAGGATCTTACTCCTCCGACAGGAATGATAATAACTTAGACGATAGATGAAACACACATCATTTTGTGAACATTCGTGCGTGCATACCTCTAGCTCGTATAGAATTGGGACACAAGTCTAATCTTTTAACTGTTAAGGAAACACGCGTTAGAAAGCAACACATGTACACGTACACCTGGTGAGAGGGCTCGTTAAGCGAACCAAACGTTCGAGAGAGAGCGAGAGAAAAAAACTCCCTACGAAGTTAAAGATCCGCCGAGCAACGGAGTGGTTTGCTTGAGGAGAAGTACTTTGCTAGCAGTAGTTACAATTGTATTCCAAAATATTTTAAAATCAACCATATTTGACCTTAGACAAACGGTAGACCGACGACGTTGGAATGGTAGAAGCTAATTTTCCTCACGCCCATCAACTAGAGCGGATTCTGATGATTGGATAGTTTGTAACACGCACAGCAAGACGGTTAGGGACGGTCCTTAGCATGAAATAAGCGAATGTAAGTTTCTTCATCTTCGTCTCGTCTAAATGTTCTGGATTTTTTGAAATAAAATACTATTCTTGTAATCGCTACTATTCTTTGTATTCCTTTGTATATGATTATACTAAGATCGAAAGAAAATAAGGAGACTGATTCTTGAATCTGTTGCCCATTTATTTTGGGTAAATTTAGCACGGAGTTGGTACCGAAAACCGTAAAATTTGCTAACTCCATAAATCCCTAATGGTTTTATCAATGATATGCCACCCATCGTCGAATTTCTAGGAAGTCTAGAAAGTCTAGGAAGTCGACTCTGTGACTTTGAAGCATAAAAGAAATTGTACCAGGATTCGACTTACGCGGAATTTCGAGATACGCGGATTGTCCCAGGTTATAGCGGTTCGCTATAATAGCGCATCTCAGGTACTGCCTGTAATGCCTGTAACTGTCTCCTTTGTAATGCATGTAATGCGCTGTGTAACTTGTACGATTTAATTGTTTCTGGCATTTAAATGCGATCTAGGAATAATTCGATCTTCTTTATCGGTACAACAACATTTTTGACTTTCTGTGACTTTATTTACCCGTAGCAGGATGGTCAGTCCTGCGTACGGGGGGATCGGATTTTGGACCGGTTCTGTCGTGCGAAGACCGACGCCGCTACCAATAAACCACCTTGTCGACACATTTTGTCGACAGCGTGCTATAAAAATAAAAGTGCTGTAAAAATGATTGCATTCAATTTCGCTATAAAATGAAATCCAACATGGCGTCGTTCCCGCATGAGCTAACCTTGTGATGTGTAGTTAGAGCGTGTTTGTAAACGAACAAACCCACCACCCAAAGCAGACAGAGCAACATCCCTAATTTCAATAAAGTGCCGCAAAAATTCTGGCTGCACAGTCGCCACGGTCGAATGTATTAGGCATCCCGAAGCCAATCGTAATGGAGTATTGCCTGTTGGATATTGGCGTACGAAAAACGACCCCTGTGAACGAACACATTCCAAACGACGCACTATCGAACAGCAGCGAAGAGGAGCCCTCAACATCCGCAAATCTACCATCACTGGCGCGATTCAAGCATGAACGCCAAGTTTACAATCAACTGGATTCGGAACTGAATGTGTATTCCCTTATTCGTGATATCCGTCGCGTGCCGGAATACGAACTGCGCGAAAGAACTGACGCATTCGATTGCAGCACTGTTATTCTTGGCGTTTTTCTACGTATTCTAGATCCAGATGAACCCATCAGCTACAGCTGCACGTACCAAAGGCAACGAATGGTTGCTCTGCTATTCGAAAAACTTGAACGACGGTCCCTAGTCGCGGAGGAGCTGGAGAAAACATCGATCACACCCGACCACCAAGACGCTAGAGCTCATTCGGTGCAACAGTTTTATGATCGATTGCGATCATATCATCAAGCTCAATCCATAAAAAATGACTCTTCGTCTGTGTTAGACAACGTACAACATCCGTACTTGCGTCCAGTGTTGCGACCGTACCAACAAGAAGCCATCCGTTGGATGTTTCATCGTGAAACCGTTCCACAAACACTGCCTGCCCAGTACGTCCGGCTTCGGAATCGTTCGCTAGAGGAGGTGGACTTCTTTATGGACCTGTACAGTTACACCATAAGTGACAAACAACCTAAACCTACTCCGCTGCCCGCCGGTGGCATTCTTGCCGATGAGATGGGAATGGGAAAAACGGTCGAGATACTTGGTTTGCTGCTGCTGAACAAGAAGACCTATGAGAACAGCCTACCAAAGAACCGATCGGAATCATCGGATGATTCAATGAAGGGCGATTATGATTCCGCCGAAGTGAAATGTTTTTGCACTAACACGCATCGGAGAACAACAATTGCTTGCCGCAAGTGTGGCCGCCTGCAGCACCGTAAATGTGTTCTCAAACACCACCAACCCAAACAAAACTTAACCACTCGGTACATTTGTCCAGAGTGTTGGCGTACGGAACCGCTGGTCGAATCTGGCGCTACCATAATCGTTTCACCGGCCTCCATCAAGCATCAGTGGGAAAGCGAAATTCGGAAGCACGTGTCTGATCCCAACTTTCGGATGTTTGTCTACAACGGTGTAACGGATGCGCTCGGCAAATGGATTAGCCCCGCCGATCTCGCTTCGTACGATGTAGTGCTGACAGATTATAACGTGCTGAGACCGGAAATTTACCTGATTGCGGAAAATGCTCGCACTTCGCGTCACGAGAAGCGTTTCCTCGTTCCTTCTACACCACTAACCATGATACGTTGGTGGCGCGTTTGTCTCGACGAGGCACAAATGGTCGAGGGAGTACACGCCAAGGTGACGAAGATGATAAAAGCCTTGCCGGCAGTGCATCGGTGGACGGTGACGGGCACACCGATCGAAAAGACGATTGACAATCTGTACGGTTTGGTGCACTATCTCGATTACGACCCATACAGTTGGTGGCCAGTATGGTCACAGTACTCTTCACGCTTCCAGAGCGGTAATGTTGAACCGCTGCTCACGATGATGGTCCGCGTGATGTGGCGCACGTGCAAGCATGCTGTTCTCGATCAGCTGGGCATTCCACCGCAAACCGAGCGCATCCACTACATCCGTATGTCGGATCTGCAAAGCCACTTCTACCGCGGTGAGCATATTCAGTGTGCGCAAGCGTTCCGTGATAAGGCACGCAAAATCGGACTCTCCCTACGGATAGCTCAGATGAACATACAGACGTTGAATTTGCTGCTGGAACCGCTGCGCAAGCTTCGACTGGATTGTACCATGCCGTCCATTTTGGAGTCAGGTACCACGCTCCACGCCAAGAAGCTTCTGACCCCTGCCGAACTGCACGAACATCTCGTCTCGGCGAACGTACACAATTGCAAATCGCAACTCCGGTCGGTCGTGTCGTCTTTGAACGGCATGGCGGCGATATACATCCTTCAGCAGAACTACAATCAGGCCTTTCGACTGTACCAAGCTAGTCTGCGCTGGGCCGACGATTATCAGGGTACGATAAGCGTCGACACGTTGCTCCAGATACACGCCATACACAACCTGCTCGATCTTTCGCGGTGGTATGAAAATAGTCTCGATTCGGAGCTAAAACCCACGGCACAACAGCAGCACGCGTACGGAGAACGATGTGCGCGGCTCGAGTGGCGCTACATTGAACAATACGCCAGCAAGGTTCGCACGATCGAGACCGCTCTACGGCCAGCAATCGAAAAGGTAAATGAACTGATTGCATCTAAAAACAACCAACCATTGGTAAGGTGCGACGGCGCCTGGTGGCATGATCTGTTAACGGGCTTCGAAATGGACGATACGTCACGCCACAATACGCTCGAGCACCGTTTGTTCCGCGATCAGAATCTGCTACAAAACACGGGCGTCCGTTCGTGGCGCTCGATGGATCTTTGGTTGATGAACTGGTTGGACAAGATAGTGGAAAGGCGTCGCAATCTTAAGAAAGGTTTCCAATCGCTCGCCTTTTTCGTGGACAATCTCCAACCGAATCACCTCTGGTCGGAGCAAACGCGCACAACCATTGAAGAGCTGGTACGGACCGCCTATGCGTGCCACCTTGATCCAGCCCTGTTCCAGGAGGATGAGAATGGAATGCGAACTGAGGAGCGTCGGGTGGCAGCGGGTGAATCGGCCGCACCCGTATGTCTACTTTGCAGAGTAAAGGATACGCTGAATCAATTGGAAGCGGTTCTGTTTGACATTAAACAAACCCAAGCTGCAACCGGAGGGCTTTGGCAGATGTCGAAACAGGAACTAGTGTTAAAACGTAAGCACACCGGGGATTATTTTTTGCTGTTGGTAGATCAATTTACCTCAATATTCCTTTCTTGTTCCATTAGAGCTTCATCAATATGCCAAAAGGCAGGAAGCGTTTGAGCAGACGATCACAGAGAGGATTATATCAGAGGCTGATCACTTCCTGTCGTTTCTCGAGCGTATTAAGCTCGAATTCAAAGAGTATTCGCAGTACTGGGTGGAAATTAACTACACCGTCGCCGCGTACGATGAGCTGACCATGTGTAGGTCCCGCCTGCAGTTACTAACCGCAGCCGAGTACCAGGAGATGGAGCGCACGAAGAAGAAACGGACCCTGATGCAGCTGCTCGCATGCGAACTCCCCGATACGATGGACGATTTGCAGCTATCGAAGTCAATCGCCGAACGCGAGTTCGTAAGACTCAAGGGTACGCTCAAATATCTCGACCATCTGGGCGCGAGGAAAGAAATCGATCCATGCCCAATCTGTCACATCATTCCGGAGGGAAAGTATGCCGTGCTACAGTGTGGTCACCATCTGTGCAGCATGTGTTCCTTAAAGATGATAAAGTTTGCGAGAACGAGCGGCCACGTTACCACGTGTGTGATATGTCGACACGCGCAACAAGTGAAGGAGTAGGTTTTATCCCGCATCCATTGTACTGCCTCTGTTAACAATCCATTTCTGGACCTTTTTTTCAGCCTACAGTATGTCACAATGACAGAGAATAAAAACGAGCAAGTAGTGCGCGGAAGCTTTTCGAACAAAATCTTCAAAATCGTTGAAACCGTGCTCGAACTGATAGATGCCGAGGCGGACGTTAAGATTGTGATATTCTCCCACTGGGAACCGATCCTTAACGAGCTCGGTGAAGCTTTGGAGCAAAACGATATCAAGTATCGGCAAAAGTCAAACAAATTCTACAAAAGTGTGGCAGCATTTAAGGATTACGCACAGGGCATCACGTGCCTGCTGCTTCCACTACGGTACGGATCGAAGGGATTGAATCTAACCGAAGCAACGCATGTGTTTCTGGTCGAACCGATATTAAATCCAGGTGAAGAAATGCAAGCAATTGGGCGTGTGCATCGTATTGGACAGACACGACCGACATTTATCCATCGGTTTATCATGCTTGAAACGATCGAAGCAACAATTCACGAAACTATTCAGGGAGATCGCAGCGGCAGATGGCTATCGAAGGATGTGACAGTGGAGCAGCTGGAGCAGTTATTTCGACTCGATGACGCAAACAGTGATGTGATCGTAATGAGTGATGAGGTCTAGTGTATGCCATTTTACGTCTGTTTGGAAAATTACGTTACTATGTATTTGCGAAATAAAATAACGTAACGCTAAATTGTGAAGCAAAATATGAAGCGCATGAGTCTTTTAATTAATTCGAAATATATTTATCAATCAAAATGAGTACAACAAGAAGACTTCTACCCCTTACATAAACACGTCATCATAACCTGGGGGAGGAAGATGATCCGGATTCGGGTAGTGATTGAGGCGATTGTTGGGTCCCATCGGATCGATGCGTGGTCGGGGCATAAACATGCCTTGCCCTGCACCAGGCCTGTTCAAAAGAAAGGAAATCAAAGAAGCCTTAGAAGCTGTGCGTCATCAGCAGCACAACTTGTACTTACATTCTGGGACGCATTGGATCCATCAGCATACCGCCACCAAGTACTCCCATCGGATCGCGATCCCCCATACCAACAGGACCAATGATTGGCATTCCAGGCATGCGTGACACTTCAACTATGCTAATATTTGATGCGATTTGCGGTACAGTTGCTGTTTGTGTACCTGAGCTTTGTGTGGGCACAACGTTGTGCATTGGCGTCACGAGTTCCGTATCCAGTCGGGAAATTTGCTCATCTACGTTGGCAATCAGATTCAATACTTTTCCGCCCCGAAAGGATTGAATTGTTGCGTCAATATTGAAAACAACGTTCGAAACCTGCAGTGTCTTGGCATGCAAGAGATTCACGATCATTGTATCATTCGAGAGCGTTCCGTGCAGGTTGTACAGCTCGTTGTTTATGGTGTAGCGCAATGCGTACGATACGTTATTTGCGTTCCATCCTTCCGGGAGCAGTTCGCTCTGTTCAATGCTGTTGTCAAGTGTTTTCTGTTGGGCAAAAAGTGAAGAGAGTGAGTAAGATATACCGAAAACGACAGGAATGCACCACACGGCTTAATACGCACATCATCACCGACGCCAACATTACGAAATCCGTTCTTCATCAAATACCAGTGTACCAGAAGAATCATCAGATCCGATTTTTTGGCCACCTTGTCCTGCTCCAACTTCCACAGCATCTCCAAACCAAAGTAATCTGGCGACTGCATCTCGTACACTTAATTTAGCCGTAAATTTCACGCGCAAGAATTCACCGTAAAAGAAATCACGCAGTTATCAACCTATAGCCAAGCGCCGCAAATTTGCTTTTCCCGAAAAATACGAACTATCATTCAACGACAACCTACTATGTTTAGGACGCATGGTACTGTCAAACAGAAAAACCGTTTCCTCTTAATGCCTGTCTACAGGTGCGCCATTCAAATGATGGAAGAGAGACGTTTTCATTCGGTTTGGAAATGAATCAAAACGATACAACTCCAATTATCATATTTGAAAACACACATGCAATTTCTATTGATCCTAATTTGCTTCCAGAAGCCTTAATATAATATCATCAGCGCTTCGAATCGATCGGGATCGGCACCTCCTAAACGAGCGATTATAAACACATTCCTCAAACATCTTGGCATGTGTGCATGTTTACACTGCGGCTGTTTACTTTTTGCAGCTGTTATTAAAAACCGAATGTCGTTTCTGGGTTGGTGTTGTGTATGTGTTTAGGTTTTGTTTGTCCGTTTTATTTCCAGTACGCACTTTATGTTTGCCAAACGAGGGAATCAGTGCATTTTCCTTTCTAACCGCAATTTAGTCTAGTTCTCGAAATATACCGAAGCACACGATGGAGCTTCCTGCACTGTCCATCGAAGCCAAACGATTGTTGGTGTTAAAAACGCTCTTACGCGACCCGGCTGCGGCAGATGTACGGCTGTCGCTGTTCGTTTCAGCTGCCAGGTCCTTCCGGTACGATTCCTGCCTGCAACCATTTCCGCCAGATTTCATCATAAACAACGAGAAAAGCATTGATCTGTTGGTAAGAATACGTGGGTGCGTTTGTGTGTATGGGTATCCGTAATACTACACGTAATCGAACAGCCTTATCTGATGCAAACCTCTTGTCTTTCCGGACCACTCCATAAACACCACGTCAGTGTCAAGTACTGGATAATATACCGCCGGTAGCGGATATTCCAGCTAAACTGAACGCTCTGGACGAACAGACGGTTGGATTGTTGCACTGGATCCTCTGTCGGCAGGCCCGTCCAGCGCTTCGAACCGTACCGAAGACCGAACACGATGAAGTGCTCGGAAAATGTCCCTGCTACGCCAAATACGCTATGCCCAGTCACATTTTTGAAGTCTCGTACCGGGAAAATCATTCGAGCGAACGGGCATTCCTGGAGCATGCGACGGAGTTCAGAACTCGGCATGCATTCCACGGCAGTAGACTCTTTAACTTCCACTCTATACTGCATTATGGTCTGCAGCAGCACCTCAATAAAGTGTCCCTGTTCGGTGAGGGTATTTACCTGTCGGCGGAACTGCAAGTGAGCCAAATGTTCTCCCCAAACGGGTCCGGCTGGAACAAATCCACTCTCGGTACACATTTGGCTTGCATTGCGCTCTGCGAATATGTGGACAATCCGAATTATGTAAAAAGTCAAGGTAAGTGGTTCCATCCGTGGGTATTGGATGGAGTGGATTGATATTTCTGTTTCGTTTTTAGAAGAAGCACCACCATCGGCTGAAGATGGCAGGTCCCCGGCAGCGGCAACCTCGGACGGTCCTTCAATCATGACCGCTTCTCTGACCGGCAACGGAAGTATCCCGGAGCGATATATTCTAGTGAAAAACAACGAACTGGTGCAGGTGCGCTACTTGCTGCTCTACGGAACCACCAAAGATGTCAACACCACAGCCACACTGGGCGGACCACAATCGGCGGTCGATGCGATGTATCCCCTGCCGGCCACACAGCCTTCGTACCAGATGCGCCATCCACCGAGTCGGTTCATCCAGTGGATTGCCAACAACAAAGGCTTCGTGCTGATCGGTGGGTACGTCGGGCTGCTGTTGATTGTCGGTTTTATCAACAGTCGAAATGCGCACTTCGTAAAGGAAATGTTTCTACAGAAGTTGAGTCTTGTTTATAATGCGGTGCTTGGCTACCGTGGTAAGGAGTAGCAAAAAGAAACTCCCATGGGACTGATGACTGTTTAATGCTGCCCAGTGTTTGCCTTCAACAAGAAGAACCTCCTAGACCGGATCCTCCCACCGCAACGTTTTTATCTGTTTGTGTGTGGGCGCGTGTTTGTGTGTTTGAGAATGAATGCATCCGGTTGATAGTGCGTTCCCTTCTTGTTTCCTATCTGTGTTAGTTTCTTTAGTTTCGTATCTATGGATTTTGTATTCAAGTGGGAAGGATATAAGGGGGTATATTACAGGTGATACAATTAATAGATTGCCAACCGCGTATGGCCAAAATTGGATGGTCCGTGGTTGAAGGGAAGCTCATTTTTTAAATGATAATAAATACTAAACACCGCAACACACCGTGTTGGATAGTTGTAAAGTGAAAGTTTGATCGAATGTTTATTAGTTCACACGTTTCTTTGAAAACTGTGCGATAACGACTGTTCAGTTGCTGAAAATCTGACCCGTGTTCGGCAACGTGTGTTAAATTTATAAAAAATCCGTAAAGCTAACGGTCTGCGATGTTTATCGTTGATTCGCGATGTTATGAAAAAGCTAAAATTCTTCAGGCACGCTTACGTGCAGCTATTGCTTACAGGATAAATAGCGCAATAACACTTGTATTGAAATAGAACAAGAATTCAGATAAAAGAGTTATTTTATTAGATTTTTTTATGACGCATTTAAATTAATTGCTCTGGATTTTTTACATATAGAAAATAACCAAAGCTCTAATAAAGCTTCTTCCGAGCAGCAATGCGTAACGTGTACACGGCCCTTGAGCATCTGACAGCTTCAATCCGTCTCACTACCGAAAGCTACAAACTGTTTCGGTAAGCGTGAGAGCTTCTGTTGTGTGTCGCCATTCTCCGGACGAGACGGTCGTGTTTTCGCGACAGGTTTCTCTGCGTTTTTGTGTGCTGCTTCTGTTGCACACTCAATCAGGCTCTGGGTTGCAAACTGTACGATAAGGCAAGTGATATAGTTCGAAAGTGATTTAGAAATCGGTGCCAAGCATAATGATTTTGTGGTTCCGTGTGATATAGTGCTCTAAAATTCGTCGGTACGAGGTTCCACTGAAAGGCGTGCGAAGCAGTGTATATGCTTCGGGTGATCCTTAATCACAGAGAAAGAAACTTGCACAAAAAAACCACCACAAATTTTGGCAAGTTTTGCGAAGCATCAACAGTTTGTGGTTGTATTGTGTTTGTTCGACAAAGCGTAAATCATTGGACAATTGTACATGGTCGATTGTTTACTTAGTTCTTTGAGCATAAAGTAAATAAGAACTTTCGGTGACAGTAGCAAGCGGTGGAATTTCCCTGCAAAACATACACAAATAAACAGAGCTTTAGCCTAACATACGGTGGAAAATGCGCGCCCTTTATCGAAGGATTTTACTTGATTTATAGGTACTTTTGGGTGCTGAACTCCAAATTTTAACCTTTTTTGTACTGCGCCACAAAACTTCACACCTCGCAGATGGAAGCTTGAAAAGAGACGAACGGTTCGTTTGCGGCGGAGAGTT
Source organism: Anopheles moucheti (assembly GCF_943734755.1). NCBI lineage: Eukaryota > Metazoa > Arthropoda > Insecta > Diptera > Culicidae > Anopheles > Anopheles moucheti. Next base: position 89,830,619 of record NC_069141.1, read on the forward strand.
ACCTTTCTTGCTCTGGTGAACGTAACGTGGTGTAAAAAGTACCGTTCGACAGCATTATTTTTGGGAATTTACATTTACATCACAAGTATTCCTCTTTAGAAAGGAAATGTACAATAGTCCATTAGACGCCCAAGCTGTCGGCGGAAGAATTCCTTCGCTTCAAGGTTGTCCTCTCAGTGACCCAGCTTTTCTAGGAACTGGAACTAGTGTGTGGCTGTGAGAAGAGCATCCATCTTGGCGTAAATCTCACCCTCCACCCCGAAAAAAACGCAACCAAACACGTGCAGAGTGTTTCGTATGCGTAAAAAACCCTCTCCATAACATCTGCTCAAACCCCAATTTTCCAGCAGAGTGCCTCGGAAGGGGCAAACACATACCCGTGTGTAGTTGTGTCTGATGTGCAACAGCAGTGTTGGTGTGGTGTGTGAAGGCAGTGTAAAACAGTGAAACAATGCAACGTCCACAAGCGTTACGGTTCGGTCGTTTCCATATGGAAGCAGAAGCAGCATCCGATAGCAGCGAAAGCATCTTCACCTTCAGTAGTAGAAGTGACAGCAGCAGCAGTAGTAAAAGGTGCAGTCTGCAACATTCCTCAATGTGGTGGTTGGTGGCAATTTGGGCTGTTTTGGTGGCCATTGGTGTGCCGCCCTCGGTCTGTGGGCTTCCGGAGGGTGGTGCTGATGGGAGCTATCCGATAGGCAAGTTCCCGTTCCTGATGCCGAAGGTCGTCCCGTACAAGGTAAGTGTAGGTCAACGGGTAGCGGTAGTAGGCTTTGGCTAGTGTCACTAACGTGACTTCTGATTTTTTGGGCCGGATGAATCTTCGATCAAGGGTGGCGCTGGGATTAACGCATAAAAGCTTAAGTAGACGAAATTATTCGGCGAATTGTGTCGCCAAGGCAGGAAGGGAATTTTGTTGGGAAACGTTTAGCAAACTCGAAAAAGGCTGTTCTGGATGATGACGCCGCCCTGCCAACCATATGGTAGCGTCAAGTGCCAATGTGCGTCAAGTTTTTAGCAACAGTGTGCGGCGTGATAAGATGCGACCCACGCGCAATTTTACTCAATACTGTCCGTATTCAGGGTCATGTAAAGCGAGAGGAGAATGATAATGCTTTATCGAACAGTTACTCTCCGTGTTAAACGACTTTCTTTATGTAAAAAAAATGTTTATAAAGACACTCGATATGAGAATGTATCGATCTACCTACATCCTGCTTCCCGTTTGCGATCTTCATTCGATGACGTAACATCGAGTCACAATCGACACAAACTACACCACTCGAAAATTCCTTATCAGAGCGCGCTGCAGTGCAATTGTTTTGAAAGCAGCCATAGCTAAAACCTGTACAAACAAACCACCAACCAAAACAAGTGCTCTTAACATGCGTGTCTGACTGCAAAATGAGAAGAAAAAACCTGTCTTTCGGTTGATGTATACGTGGCAATGTGCCCGAAGTCACGCCTAATCTAGAACTTTGATCGATTGCCCTTCACTTCGATTACTGTACTGTAAGGTGCAATAAGACCATGCTGTAATGGGGGGAATTAAGTTAACTCTAGATCGCTTTATGTTTAGAAAGGTTATATACACATTTCGTGTTACATTTGGGTTGATTTTTGTTGTACAACACCCAGTAGAGACTCCAAAGTTAAACATAAACAAATTATAGATAAGACTGAAGTAATCTATCTATGCCGATGACATAGAGTCTTTCTGTGTTGATAGGGGGAATATTAATTTATTATTCAGTGTATTTAGCCCTTTTTCAGTGTCTTTAATACTTCAATCGCAATTTCCTGAGGGTAATTTCAAACTTCAGTGTCTTCGTTCGAAATTTTGTAAACTTTCCAATGCTTTCGGGGCAACTTTCTTCATTCCGAAGTTAACCTGTTTTGTTTGAAAATGTTCTTGTTGCACTCATCAATTGCAAACCAGAACCGGCTCTCTGCAGGTGTGTGTGTGTGGTTCATGCATCGAAGAACATACAAAATCAGAAACTTCTTCACCGCCACGTTTCTCTCGTGCTTGTGACAACAACCGGTCAAACCGGTCATGTTTGCACAGATGATTATCATTTACTTCCATTCTCAGGGAACTTTCAACGATGGTTCTTCCGGTGTAACGCATCGGGCAGTACGTGACACAGAAGAACGTTAGACAGATGGACTTTTACTACATGTCCTGTACGTTTTTGGACGGGGAACGATCCTTCCTCTGGAGCACGTTCCGAATTGATGTATCAGCTCTCGAGAATCCAATTAGGGCAGAGGTGTTAAATATCACCAACAATCTGGAGCAGTTCAATGTGCTCTGGGAGCTGGCACGAATCTTTTCTTGAGGAACGGCAATGGATTTAAAACCCGAGATCTGTGGAGAATTTTTAGCATCTAAGGTGTAAGTGGCTCGGTTTACATGGGTATTCCGGTTGGTATATCCGTTGAAGTTTCTCAATTGACATGATAATGTTGTCTAAGGCATGATTTAATGAAGCTGTATGTAGCTACCATCAGCTCGTGTGATCTGTTGCTGGTGCAGACAATTGTAGCCGAACCAATCAATTATGTCCGCACGCTCGATCAGTCAACGTGCGCTTTTGCATGTTTAATTGAATGTAATGGTTTTTCGATTACCTCCCTGTCATTGGCATGGGACTAAAGGTTATGTTATCTTTGCCTTTCTTTCATTTCGATCAATAGAATAAACATTAGCAATATTACCCGCCAGTTGCATCTTGATAGCGTCACAGAATTGTGTGACTAATGTAAATATCTCCAGTGGCCTAGACGAATTCTTCCGACAGGGACAAACAAACCCTGCTTTTGATAAATTCATCACGATAACGAAACTTTGTTGTAACATTTTAAGGAACACTCAGTGCATTAATTACTTACCGTTCTCTGCTGGTCGTCATCTCGCTTTCGCAAACTTCGGGAGCTGACAAGAGGGTTTTTTGTTCATTAGAAGTGGAGCAACAAGTAGGACGGACTTTTACATTACAAACTCGAGAAGAGGTTAAAATTTGTTCGAAGCATGAAACATCTCTCTGTAGAACTTTTCGGTTTCCGATTTCACCAGAAGAACTTTTAAAAGTTGGCAAAAAATGAGTTGTGAGATGTATTTTTCCTTTGACTGAATTTTTTTCCCACCGCCTTTTTAGCGTACTGAGTAATTATGGGTGCATGGCACTGATCGACGGGCGGAGTTCACTTGACTTTTCATTTCTTTAATCATCAACTATCAACTCCTAGTCAATCTCCCTTATCCTTGCGCTAATTGTTTCAGCAAAGCGTGTCCCGTATAATTAAAATCGAGCAACATGTTTCATAGGGAAAACCGGGCCATATTCCATTACTTTCGTTATGTGCTTTACGCCGAATTGTCCCTTTTTGGATTGTCAACTACAGCGGCACTGACTTGCACTTACATCCAAAGGAGAAGATCACTATTGCTCCGGTGCATTTACATTGCTGCATAATGGTTCGCACTTCTGCTCGTTTTGCTTTAGTATGAGCTAATGCAGGCAAAAGTGGATGAAATTTTAAATTGTTTGTACTATTTTTAGACACTTTTCATCCACCCACCGGCCGTACTGTAGCAAAAGTTTTCATTTGAAGCGGATCCAGTCGTGGGCGCTGTGACGCACGCTGTTCGAGTTTATGGAAAAGCTTTCCCATTATGTTTGTTCGTTTGTTGTGTTTTCGACAATTATGTTTGCACTGTTCCCTTGTATTTGTGCATTGTGTTGGAAGTAAAATTTGCCAACCAAAATTGGATGTCATGCTTCGCAACAGAAAGCTTGTTTTATTTTCCTCCTCACAGCGATTCTTATTGTTTTGGAAAATGTTTGTTCCATTTTTTACAAAACTGTGTGAATGGGGAGCAAAAGTACCCTGAACAGGAAGCACCACACAGCAACGCTCACACCAGCTTTCGTCCTTTTAAGCTTTGTCGGCAAACAAATGGAACTCCACTACGTCGTAGTCTCGTCCTCAATTAGTAGAACGCACGTGAACACACGCTCCCTGCGTGCATTCGTTTGGCTCCCTTTCCCCGGCGTTCCATATTTCTTGCCAGATTTTGGGTGGATAGATTTAGCGGCAGCTGTTTGCTCAGACTCCAAAGTCCTTGGATTTTAGGACGTAACCGTATACGTACACAACACCGTGCGCTATGACGTCAGAAACAGAGTGAGAGGGCATGTCGGGACTTTCGTGGCGTCGTGATACGTTGCTTTGCCGGCATTTTCTTCGCAGGTCCGGTTACGCACGTACGCACACACTTGCACCGTGGAAAGCGTGGAAATCCACTCCAGGGAAGGATCGGCAGGGCAAGGACGCTGTGGTTTCTTGATGTTGATTCATACTCTAGCGCCTGACGCTATTGACGCTCATTCGAGAAGGAGACGGAGCCGAAAAAAACACTTGGTGTAGAATGGGTATGGTTAGCATATTGCTTCGAGTTAGGTGGGATTTTCGTCGTTGGGTGACTGTGTTCGGTTGTCGGGGAAAACACCTCCCCAAAGCAGATTGTGCTATTGATTATTAAGCTCCTTCTTTGCTTCATCGTGTAACGTTGCAGTGTGATTAGTAACAGTTGAAAAAGAAAACTTTACTTGAAAAGAAACTCTAAGACTCCACCATCATCAGGACACATAAATGCTTCTTCGCATTATCACACTTTTCCCCATAACGTAGATCGGCATACACATAGAGAGGCTTTTATTTATTTAGGTTTCATCAGAATCAATAATTTCAGCTTCTCTCTCTCTCTCTCTCTATCTCGTCACAACACTTTCCTACTGTGTTGATCCCCGAACGGCAAACATCCTTGTTGGGCCTTCTTTGGCGGGACATCATAATTTGTGGAACATTAATTTAACCCTTTTCCGACGTTGGACCAAAGGGTTAGAGGAGGAGGGATCCTGTAGACGGTGGCTGATTAAGTTTGATGATGGAAAATTGGTTCCATCTGGATATGCTCGATCGCAGTGCCCGGTAAGGGAACGTGGCAGAAATGGCGTGTCTTCGCATTCCCTCCTACACACAAACACCTTACTAATTATGGCTATATTTATGAGCAAAGTTTTGTGAAATCCTTTCTGGTGTGATTTGGCGATGCCCCCCTTGGCTGCAGGATACAAAGCAGCGAAAAGATGTGCACGGCGATGAATATTTACAATCAAAAGTTCGCCTTATTTCGTTTGAGGGCGAATCCCAAGTGAACACGAAAACCCGTTACCGGAAGTTGTTAAATTATACATGAATAATTTTATACACACATACACATCACACAACAATGTGTCTTTATATGCGAGCCGGGCTTGTGACGCTAATAATGAAAATGGCAGAACATCGCAATTTGTACGCAAACGAATAGGGCAGCTTTCATTTTGGGAAGGAAAACAAACAGACGAGGTGTGCGCTAATGTAAAGCTTATTACTGACAACCACTTCTAGGAAAATGTACCGTCATTTGCTGAAGAATTGCGTTTGGAAATGAAGGAAGCAGGAATAGTAGCACCTTGTTGCATGAAATCAACGCTGTGTTAACAAGATGATAAGGAAGGCCTGTTACGGTAAGATGAAGAATTCGCAGTAAAAAGCTCTCAAATTTGGATGCATTGTTTGGGCAATTATTGTGATTTTTTTTTGCAAGTTTTGCAGAACTGGGTGGAATTGATTTGAGCTAGGAAAATGACAACATATCTCCCAGATTCAATGCAACCTTACAACTGCGCTCATCCACAGTACGGGTAATGGCATAATTTATGGATGAACCGTTTGTCACAATCATACGCCTAATTGTGCGTGCGTGTGTTGGCTGTTCGAAGGAAACGAAATGAATCTATGATACCGAGAGTAGGACTCGTTCTCGAGATACATCACGTACCTCACATTTTCCGCCTCGAAAGACGCCAGCTGGCGGACGCGTGCTACAAGAAGCGAACCATCAATCCATCAATTTGACACCGCACCACGGCGGATGATGATGCAACGGATGGAAGAAAGGCGTTGACATCGAGATCAGCAACATCCGCGAGGGTGTTTTAGCGATCTTCTACATGCGACATGCTTATCAAAATCTATTACAGCTTGCTACGGAAGCTTTTTGCGTTGTGTACCTATGGGTGAGAGCAATGGCGGGACGCGTGACTCACTTCTGCTTCGAATTACTGGAAGATGAAATCCGTGAAGGGATGAGGAAGTATTGAAAAACACTCCTTCGCCTACGCAGTATTTTCCATCTTTTGATAAATCAATGCGTAGGTGGTGCTATTTTTGGCTCACTGTGTTCCCTACCCTGAAGCAACGATGGCAGAATGGATAAAGCATCAAGCACCGACTCTCCCCCGTTCGCTACACCATAATTCATCCTTTAGCAAGTCCAACACCAGCACATCTAATGGAAGTTAAGCTAATTTTAGACCCCTGTACCGATGCTTTTAGCGAACGACGGACGAGAGTGATACGTGTTTTGTTTGGTTGTGTTGGGTGGTACCAGTCCGGTGCCGCGGCCACGCAAGAAAACATCCCGCAAGGATTGGTTTCCCAGGTTATGTCTAGTTGTGGGCAAAAAAAGGGACATTGGACGTGATATGACGCTTGTTACAATCATCTCCGATACACAAGTAAATTCCGATCAAAACACCTGACGACCGGTAATCCCTCGTCCAGCATTGCTGTTTTGGTTGGTTTTTGGATAGCACAACCACTACGTTGCCGTACCCTGTACCTGTGTGGTGGAATTGTTTGGGAAGGTTATTTAATCCGAACTCCTTGTCTTGTTGGGTACTTGTCTGAACTTCTTCCCAACGGTGAAGGGTCGAGTCATTGATTCTTGCGAACTGCTTGAGGTATTTGCAGTGCCGGAATTTGTATGTTTTCTGCCCGGAACCATTCACTCTCGGGACGATGATTTCGCAATGTTAATAGAATGTTTGCTGTGTTGTTGTCTTGTGTAACACAATTTCGTGGTATTTCGATTGATGAGGGTTGTACACTAAGGGAGTACAAGACAAACATTCCCCACCGATGTTTTGCTGGACTTGACGTTACTCTATCATGTTGTTATGTACAATTCGCATTCTAGAAGCTCTTTTTGGTGGAAATGTTTCCTTTTCGAGCGATGTTGTCCAATGAGATTGATCAATCCTAGAGATTATTCGCGTTGCTGCGTAGAATGAATCTCAATTTAAAAAGTGATATCCAAACGACTGATTTGTAAAAAAAAACCTTATCACGTAATTATACAATTATGGGAGCACAGTGGAAACACTCTTCGCTGCATCCTCCGCAGCTACTGATGGCAGAAAATATGTTTAATTGCCTGATATTCTTGTGTTTTTAACGTTGCGCCTGGCTGCTGGTGCTTGTCGGTGTATTTCGTTGTTTTATGTCTCTGTTTCCCGTGGCCAGATAGGGCTAATTATGGAAATTAGTGGAACGATTTGGGCGCTTGCTGTTTTTTCCCCAAACATGACCTTCAAATAGAGGCGAATAGCGAAAGATGGGAAGGATCGAGTTGGGAAGGTTTGGAAAAAACGTTCTCAGAAGTTACAGCTTCACGAACAAATGGAAAACCTCCAACTGTATGGCACGTTAGACCCACATCTTGGTTTGGTTGCTCACGTTCCATGGGCGGAAGTTTGTATGATTTGGTCCCTAGAATTGAGTGTATGTGCATTGCATGTGCATTTTACTTACTCGCCTCCGCAATCACGGCCAGAGGTGTTGAAATGCATAGTAGAACCACCACACCGAGCACGAGCTTTTCCTTGCAAATGGATGGAAAGCTTCAACGTCTTGCACAGTATCGTAGAATTGGAATGGTGCAACATTGTACACGCCAAAGATACAGAGATGCATAAGGCTGTATCTACTTCTTGGTTTACGTTCTCCGGGCAATTGGTACATGTCTGTCTTGTAATGAGATTCTAGATTTATTGTAACGACGTAGTTTTATTAATCATTCAACTGCTGCAATGATCCTTTCCGTAGGATGACCCCTATGTGATGTATTGAAGTGTGTTTGGTAACGACTTGAAAAAATCCAAAGTCAACGCCAAAAACAACGAGATGATCATGGCAGGTTGACCTTTTCTAACCAATTTTCCACACATGTCGCTGGGCGTATCGATTGTAATGACATTTCGATTTTAAACCTACCTTCACTAATGGAATGTTTCCACCAGACATGCCAGATGACTGGTTTTGTCGGAAGGTAGGACATCTTTGTGTAGGATGTTGCATTTACGTACCGAACTAAAGCGTACCCTTCCGGTTCCAGCCGACCCAATCTGAATCGCATATGGTGGTACACCGATTGTTCCCATTCCAGTTCGTTATTTCCAACGATGGAACTATATCCCTTTTTTCCTCCGGTACAAATCGTTCGACACGCTGGACACGACGTCGACCGATACACAAATTGGATATCCTTACCTTTTTTTTGTCGCAAAAAGGAGGGCATCAACAAGTATCAAACAAACCAGGACCAGAAAGGATGAAAGTAGTTGCTGGTGAGGAAAAGAAGCACCATGTAAAAATATGCGGTTTTTCCCTATTAACCTGCACTACACCCTCGGTGGTTATCACAGCTTGACCTCCAGCATGACCTCGAATTAAACGACAACACGGTGGGCATGGGCCGGAATAATGTGCGATCGTTAGTAAATGAATTCCCGTTCCGTACAGCACGCCAAGAAGCTGTGGAGAGATTTATTTTTCCATCCGCTTAGTAGTTGCTTTTCTTTGCCTCTGTTTCGCGCTGATTGCGTACACCAGTTTTCTGTAACGTTCCATTACGGACATTCATTCCTCGCTCTGTCCGCGCACATCCGAATCTACCCCGGGATAATGGAAGCACAAATAGTCTGATAAAGGATCAGAGGCAAAAGATCTTCGCCGTTTCGGGGTAAACCCCCCGGGGTGGGAACGTTCTCGAACCTTGCCTGGTGTTCCTTGGTGCCACGGTTGTCGTTATCGCACTGAGAGCTTGCCCTGGTTACTTTCAATTTAGCTCGTCGAACGAGCGTCATTCGCTCGCCTGTACGCTTCACTTTTCGCAAACGGTGAGTGGCGGTAAATGTGAATTCAATTTAGGGGTTCGCCAAACATGCCGGGTGGGATGCGCAGATTATCCGTGCAACAGGTACCAGGAAGCGAAGCGGGTCGGGGAAGCATATCCAGTGGGCGGAAGTTTCTGCAGAGTTCATTTGATTAAAAGCATCCATCTCGGAATGGCTCCAAGAGTGTAATATGCTTTGGCACAAGATGGTCGCAAGAGTGATGGTGCAGGTTTTTATGATGGTTTAATCGAGCACCATCGAGTTCGGGCGGTCGTTAGCTCGTGGTTGGTGGTTAAAATGGAAAATACACAACAGTTTCCTACCGTTGTGAATTTTGTGAACAATTTGCCATCTTTAGATCAACAAAATGGTGTTCTTTTAATCGGGGAGTTCAAAACGACTTTGCTGACGCTTCAAGCATCTGACAATTAAACATGTTATCAGTCGCACTTTACACAGAAAATACTAAATATTCACACGATCAACATCTCCAATTCCTCGAACACGGAAAACTTTTTGAGGAACACTAGTGCTAATGAGGCCCAATTAACAAAACGCCATTCCCGTAACAAGAAGCCAACTCGCACCATTATGATTCCTTTCTGCGTAATTTGGGGAGAAAAAAAACACCGTCGACCATAGCTTATTTTACTAATGATACACTCAACGAATCAATTCCAAGCTTTTCGCTAAGCTTGTGGTCGAAATGGCTTGCCCACACAGGAGCGAGAAAAAAAGGATACGTGGTTCACACGGTCATGACCAACTTTACCACCAACTTTGTATATTTTCCTGATATACTAATGTCGTTGTCTATCCGTCTGTTTGCCTTTGCAGCCCGAACTCTACCTGTGCACACCGGTAAAGGTGGACTACACGAAGAGCTACTACATCGGTAAGTTTCGTCTTGCTTGGCAGATGTGCCAGGCAGATACCAGGAAGAAATTGCCTCGATTATCTATATTAATTTCTCGTTTGTGTTTTTTGCTACTCCCCTCACCGGTAAAGTGGGCTTCGAACCGAACGCCACGATGGCCACCGCCCACCATATGCTGCTGTATGGCTGTGGACAGCCCGGTTCCGAATCGGCCGTATGGTAAGTTTAGCCTACGTGGAGAAGCTTCGTTACAAATGTCACCCCAAAAAATGATGGAGCATCTGTTGTTTAATACATGTGTGACTTCTTATTCGTCCTCCAGGAACTGCGGAGAAATGGCGGGAGGTAGCGAGGAAAGTGGCAGTCCCTGTGGCAGTGGCGCACCGACGCAGATTATCTACGCGTGGGCCCGTGACGCACCGAAGCTGGAGCTACCGGAAGGAGTTGGATTTAAGGTCGGCAAGGACTCGCCGATTCAGTACATCGTGCTGCAGGTCCACTACGCTCATATCGATAAGTTCAAAGGTAAAGGCACAAAAGTCCGGATGTCTGTATGGGGAGGTTGTTTATTAAAACACTCTCCCAGAGTTAGACGAATGAATGAAGCGAAAACATTTGAAGGTTGCAAACTTTACAAAGCTACCCGAAGTAACCCAACCAACAAGCGTAGGTAAAATTTTCGCGGGAAGGGTCTTGGGATATTGGATACCGTCGGACAGTGTTGTAACGCAGGAAATTTCATTTACAAACACCCACGGTATATATATTTTCGCAGCAGGGCAGGATTTACGTCTAAACCCGGAGAAGCATCTCGCGGTTAGGAATGAATCAAAATTTTATGATTCTCTGCTGGGATCCACTTTTCCCGCTCGCCCCGTGGAATGGAAAACTTAATTGAGTTGGTGGGTTCAGCCGGAGAGCTCTAAAGGTGCTGGTGGTGGCTCTCTTTTTGTTTCGTACTCGTTGGAATGTTCTTCCTGCGATGTGCTTTGGGCCACGATGGTTCAGCGAGGGTTGGTAAAATCGTCGTTATCGTTCAGAGGAGTGCAACATAATGCGTGTAGGTGGCAGGTAATTCCGAGATAAATGCCATCGCTACCCACGCTCGCTTTCCGATGTATTCAAAGCAGTAGACGAACCCCGGGCACCAGTAGTCCCAAAAGGCGGTAACATTGCGCCAAGTGGTACGTTCATGCCGAACGTACCAGAAAGGACATACAGGGTTAGTGAAATCCTCGAAAAAAGGCAAGTAACCAATCTATTCGAATGTATCCTCGGTTCCACTGTTGAGTGGTTGGGCGTAAAGTACACGACGGAGTACATTTTGATGGCTACACGTTATTCGCCGGAAGCTAATTTATCATCTCTTTTTTGTGTTCTTTGGTGGAAGGTTCCACGGGAGTAAATTGCTAGCATGGAAAGTTTTGTCATCCAATCGCTACACCATAACTTCTGGCCCTTTCCTTCCGGGCGAAGCATTACCCAAGGGGGGTATGCATTGAAATTAATCGTCCAGTCGTTTGCTGTAAAAACCACCCATTCCGCTGTATACCAGAAATACCTTTCAAAAATTTTTACCGGAAAAGAAAGAAACAATTTCCCATCCGGTTGGAACGTGGTACTCGGTTCGCTTTCAGCACTTTTAACGATTCATATTTTATTTCACACAAACAGTCATCGTCTGTGAGGTATCGCGGCAGTAAATTCTACTCACGAACTTCGCAAGCGAGTCGAGTGCCGATGACGTGCTGCTCTTTCGATTGCGTTTATCGCCACGTTACGAACCCGTCAACGTTCACGACACCTGTTGAAATGTCCGTGCGGAAGCGGTGTTTGTGTGTGAACAGGAGAGCATGAAAATCCCTTTTTCTCAGGTCAAATTTCCACACCAAAAACACGGCAGTCACGAAAGGAACAAGAAATGTAAAGCATGCTCCAACAGTTCGATGTTGTTGCCCCAAATGCTGCGTATAACTGCAAGACAGATTTGAAAAGCGTTCTGTCACGAATGATGGGAGGCTTTTTTGTACGTGATTTGTATATCGTTAAGTATGTTCTAATCATGAACCATGCAGGAATTAAATTGGCCAGTGTAGCTGTTAGGCGCGCTATTAACTTGGGTAATGTTTTAATTGCTGTTAATGGCAAAACGCTAACCTTTCATGATGGTGGCACTTCAACCAGATGGAAGAGATCATCTCTACCAGCTTCATGCTGGCCACCGTTGCCTTAAATACTGCCACAAGCCTTCACGGTTGTTTGCGCGAGTAACCAGAAACCATCACTGGCTGTTGGGTTTGTTGTGCCATTTCCACGAACCATTCGATAATTTTCGCCTAGCTCTGCTCATGTTGGACGACAAACAATCACCATTGGAGAAGATTACGGAAGATGGAAGAGTTGTTGGCACCTTCGAAGAAAAGCCGGGAAAGAAGTCAAGTAGTGGGAAAGCTCGCGGTCGCCCTGAGGTGAATGGATTTTAGTGGTTTCGGTTTTACCACAACAGCGAATACACCTGGAAAGCGAGTTGGTTTAATTCTTCCGCCTGCTCAAGTTACTACAGCTTAAAATTAAGTTACATTCAACAGGGTCTGTCGCTTAAAATGTAAATCTCACAAAGTAAGCAAAGTGTCCGTTGTATGTAAATTTATATCTCCACAAATCTCGGCATCGAAATGGGTTGTTTTACACCGTCTAACGTTTGACAACATAAATTTATCGCTGTGGTTATTCAACACAAAGCCATTGAATTGGTGGTAGTGACATAGACCTTGGCTGCTTCGTGTGAGACTACGAGCGAAGAATCCTGCCAGACCGATGAAAGGACGCTTTTGCAGACTTGATATCCCCGAGGTTGCAGAGAAAGAGAAGCGATTCGATAAATCATTCATGAGGTGCGCTCCAACAACTTCGACCGGTGCTTGACGGAAATGCTCGAAAGGATATGGAGATAAGGCTTTTGTTTCGTATAGTTATTTGAAGGCCAACCAACCATAAACGGTGGTGCTTGAGACGAATTCACTGTTACTGTGTCTACGGGGCAAGACTCGGGAAGGATCTCAGATACTGCTCCGTTTTTAATTACAATATATTATGCAATAAATTGTTAACATTTTTGTTTTATTTAGAAGGACAAAGGGTCTACTGCTGCTGTAAATCCTTGTCGTGTGCATTATAGTGCAGCAAATGATGTTACTTCTATCGAAAACACGATAGTTTGACACGTCTTAGCTGTCTGATACGCAAAATCCTTCGATGGTGAATAATGCAATCGAATGTATCCCTGGTAAGGTGGTGATAAAGTCGAACGAAAACAGTCGTCCTGAATTTGTTGCTCAGTGAACCAAGGTAGTCAAGGACGAAGTTCATTTGCTGCACTCTATAAAGCTCTCTTCGTTGAAATCTTTGAACGTTACACGTTCGAATGCAACAAATTGGCGTGGCGCAGATTCATAAATCCCTCGTCCAATTAGTTTGTCAGCTCCATTAATTTACATCCATTTTAATCGCCTCCCCCGATGGTGGTGGTTAGGTGACTGTCTCTGTAGTGCTCACGTACGGAATGGGCTTAATTAACGTTTATCTTCTCTCGTTGCATGTCCTGCACCAGACGGAACCACTTACGACGACTCGGGCATATTCATCCACTACACGACGAAACCATTATCGAAGCAGGCAGGTGTGATATTGCTCGGCACGGCCGGCTACATCCCACCAATGGCAACCGAACACATGGAAACGCTCTGCGATATCCAGGAGGAAAAGGTTATCTATCCGTTCGCGTACCGTACGCACACGCACAGCTTGGGTCGAATGGTTTCCGGATATCGGATTCGTAAGGACGACGCCGGCACTGACCAGTGGACACTGCTTGGCAAGCGTGACCCACTGACACCACAGATGTTCTATCCCGTGGAAAGCCGCGATCCAATTCGTAAGAATGACCGTCTCGCTGCCCGCTGCACCATGGAAAGTAATCGGACGCGTATTACGAAAATTGGGTAATTAAAATGAACGGGAGCAGCCTTGTAGTAGCATAATTCGTCACTGACTGACTTTCTGTGTATTTGTAGTGCCACCAACGAGGACGAAATGTGTAACTTCTATCTGATGTACTACGTGGAGAATGATGAACCACTACAGATGAAGTATTGTTTTAGCAATGGACCGCCGCTATTCCGCTGGAGTAACCGTGAAACGGAATTAAATCACATTCCCGACTACGATGCAAGCCATCTGTAGAGTGGTGTGAGCGGCTATCGTGGACATCGATAAAAACGACCGCTTACATGCACTCATACACAACATGTCGATTGGTGTTGGGAGTGGGATCACAGGGTTTCTCGCTCGACTGGCCCATTAAATTGGTGCTGCTGTGGTTGCTGCTACTGCTGCTGATCGTGATGCTGTAAGTCAACGCTCACACTTTTCTGCCTCTCTAACCCTCTCCCACTATCCCCATTGTCTCTCTATCCCTGTTTAAAAACACACAAACACATATTTTACAGTCTAATCGATTGGTACACTATCCGAGGGAACTATTTCTAGGACAACCACTTCAAAGTACGAATTTTCATATCACACAATTTTAAACGGACGAGCAACGGGTGGCGAAAAGACACGCAAAAGTATCTATTATCCTATAAATTATCGGAACCCTTCCAACCCCCAATGGAGACGGTAAATTCGTCTACAATTCTAATTATTTCATATGGATAGCATTGGGTTCGGTGTAAAAGCAAAGGTTAGGCATTTGCAGACAAGGATGAGAAGCTTTCATTCTAGTCATATGGGAGTTTTGTTTCATACGTCCTTGTGCTTCACATACTATTTTATAACGCCCTGTTGTGTATTAGTTTTTTTATTAACACAGTCTGGTAAGGTAGCAGGAGGTCAGATGAAGAGACTTTAATACGGAATCGATGGTACAAGAATGGAAAAAAGTCGGAAGGTTATTTAATCGCAACCGATCGTGACAGATGGTATATTTTTCAATCGTTCTATACAATAGAAAATTGTTAAATTTTATGCACGAATGCTAGTTCCTGGTGTCCTAAATACGCGATCGAATTCATTGGACATCAGGGTGTGAATGTTGTTGATGGGATAAATGATTTAAAAGTGATGTGATTTGGAAGAGAAAGGATTGGTTGGTAGAAAAGATGTGTAACCAGAATTGAATCTATCCGGCGGAAAATGCAAAGCAAAAGCCCTGGTCTGGATCTATATACGTGTTAGTACATTAAGATGGACAGACAGACTTCTTAACTATAGTCGTTCATCCGATTTCAGTTAATTTCATTGTGATTTATAGAAAACGTGCGTACAGTGCATGCACCTCCGTAAAACAAGATACTTTCAAGAAAGATTTACAGTGGTATACACATAGTTTCAATGCGCCATAGCCCTTTAAATCGGTTTATACTTTGACAACAATTTAATGAAAGCTCCACTTTGTCATTTATGAAACCGACCTTCAAACAAGCATTTAATGTTATCATAGACGAAAGTTTGTAGACTTGATTTTACGCTTTAATTTATCGCAATGTATCCCATGCAGATAACAATGAATGATTATAGGATGTTGTTTATTTTGTAGATATTTAAATCATGATTAAACAATGTGTAAAGACTATAAGTGAAGTAGTGCTCCTTTGCGAGTAAAGCGGCACTATATGAAGCCGGCTCGAAAAAACAGCTACCCTCAAGTACGATAAATATCTGCGGCCGGGAAAACAAAATTGAATCAGTACCGTGAAGCCGTACTGCTGCCATCCTCAGGCACCATGCGGGCAGGCAAATCATGAAACATAAAGACTTTCCTAGATGCAAATTGTTGCTATCACAAACATGCATACACACACATACATCCACATGAACGACAGAGAGAGAGAGCGCAGAACTGCGACAAATGGTACAATCCTTGGTGTTTGATTTGAGCATATTATATGATAATACAAAACAAACGATAGAACCACCTAGAAACCGTAGAGCAAAGTTTTGTATAGATGAGTAATCTATATAAAGACACGGCGGTGGATGTGTGGAATAGAACATGATAGTGAGAAAAATATATACACTTGTGCACCAATGCAAACAAACACTACACCACACAATCACTCACATATAACGACGTAGACAGAAAGGGCATATTATATATACACGAAACACTAAAGCAAGGTACCATAAAACATATATACATAACTAATATAAAATTATACATTCGTGTCAGAAGGAACTACCATTTTATTAACGTACGAAGCAGCCGTGTAGGAGAAGGAAGCACAGAGAATAAGGGAATTGTAACTAATGCTTAGCAAAAAAACCTATTCAACCGTACAATTCCCGCCAATCAAAAGACCCATATCCCCTGCAACACCGATAGCTGTGAATGTTGGATTTTTTCAATTTAAACTCGATGTGTTAGCAACATTATGTTTCCCTGTAAAGTCTCCCTTCATTTAGTTATCTTAATAATCTGATTTTATTTTACACTCAGTTGACGGAAATACACAGATTTGTGAGAAAACGTAGGGCTGCAATCGATAAATATTATCTTGGTGCGACATTACGAGGAGTTAACGCAAAGCAGTAGTAACTCCACATAGGAAATGTCGCCTGTACAGTGCAGTAATCTCTAACGTATGTGAATCTTTAAAACATTGCACAAAAAACAGGAAGAGATACATAATATTCATATTCATAGAAATCATACCATTTGCACGGTGTTTGAAAGCAATTTCAGGTGTACTGAAAAATATTGAGAAAGGAAACGAGTGAGAAATGTAAATATTCGTTCAGCAAATCATTACTTTTTATAGAAGAACGCAGGAGAAGCATCTCGAATGTTACTGCATATACATCATATTAGATTGTTTGTCTGGCTTGTAAGACTCAAAACATTGTGAGAAATTCCAACGTTGATCTACTCTCAAGTTGAATCTCCGTTCGGGCAGTACAGTTGTGCTCCGTAACCGAAAAAAACTTGATTTATGAAATTGTGCACGCTTATAACTGTTCATAACAGTTATGGAAGTTGCATTTCTCTAGAGATATCATAGTGAGAAGTAGCATCGTCACGTCTAACGTCCGGTGCGAGTACTACTTCTAAGTATCTCTCTGTTTACTAAACCGCGCATGAAGTCCCGTAGTTACTTTGCGTAACCCTGAAACCGGCGTAAGCCAAAACAACTAATCAGTCCCCACTCAAAGTTTACCATGAAACGATATCTCATCCAACGCCATTGATAACAAGAATCAAACGTCATGTGCAGTGTAAACAAACCTGCCACCAGACTACCAGATTGCTTGGTTGCTTTGAGATGTGCTCTTCTGCCTTTCCGGCATAAATAGAATCGTCTCAGATAACGCTCACGTCCAGCTGTTCCTCGCTTGGAAGCGACGCGCATTGGTGTACTACTTTTGTTCTGTTCAGTCAGTGTGTGCGTGTGTATAGAGTTTTGCAAATATCATCAACATAATGGGGAAAGATCGTTGCCTTAACATTACCACTCTGCAAGCGAAGGACATCCGTTGGCCAACCTCTCTGGGAGCACACGGTTCCGATGCAATGGTGTGTGGCATGCAATGCGTAAAAACAAAGCTACAGCAACAATTGTTCCTTCCTCCAGCATACGGATCCCGATTATTCCTGCGTGTATGTGACGATCGCTACAGCCGAGGGTCCTGAAGGGTATGGCATGACGTTTACACTTGGCCGTGGTACGGATATAGTGCTGCTCGCCGTCCGTGCCATGAGGCGTCTTGTCGAGGGTCGCACGACGGCTAGCATTTTCGAACGTTTCGGACAGTTTTGGCGTGAACTAACGAGCGATTCGCAACTCCGTTGGGTAAGCAATGGTTTCGTCGTGCGATGGGGTGGACCCGTTTTCATTTTACATCCCGTTCTGCAAACAGATCGGACCGGAGAAAGGTGTGACACATCTAGCGGTTGCCGCGATCATCAACGCGCTGTGGGATCTTTGGGGTCGTATACGTAACGTTCCGGTATGGCGTCTGCTGGCAGAAATGGAACCCGAGGTAAGTGGAAATTTTCAAATAGTAGACTAACACACACGTATTGTACAAACTAGTTTCAATTTATTTTACCTTAAAGGGGAGACATGGCGGTTCATACCGTTGGGGTCCCTTAACACTCTTGATACGTTTTGGACCGAACGTTACCGTACAACTCAATTACGTCACTAACATCCTTTATGCTAATCCTTCGCCAAACTGTTGAGCGTATTGTGCGCTGATTCCTTCGGTTGAGAGTTTAAAATTCTAACAGGAAAATTGCACCGAATCGTATGAAATCAATTACCGGAGGTTTATTTTTAGTGCTTCGTACAGACAGAGTCTCATAAAATGTTCGTGGGCAAACAAGTGAACCTCTCAATTTAGCCTTCTTCGTAATATGTATGATTGTGGTGTGTATTGTAAGTTCGCTTAAATATCCACTTTCGATTTGCAATTAGTTTTCGTTAGATTACCCACTTCTCTTCGCTTGCTCTAAAAATACGTTAAAACAACACCTAGCAGGGGTTATTCGTTAGCGCTGGCAAAACAAACAGAACGTATAATTTTGTATACCTGTTGTGTATATAAATCTGTAATCATTAATCAACAAAACCGCTCGCTAACCACGCTTCTCTTGCTCGTTAAGATTAGCAGGACACGCGCCGTCCTCATGCTTACGGCAATTCTAACAGATATTACAGTATCCTTTGCCTCCGTGCCCATCCACCTGCCCCAGTTGTTTAAGCTCGTCAGAAGAAACACAAAACATAAACCCTTCTACTACTATCAAGCGCAAGAGTCAACGATGAGTTCTCGAGCTCGCTCTACTCCGCTCGCTGAGATTGACGAGTCTTCTTTCCTTTTGCTGTGGCTGCCGTCTATACGCGTGTGTATAATCTCCATCATTTGTCTTCTGGTGCTTTCATTGCTCCAAGATTCTTGATTCAACTAGCCTACCTATTAGCCACACATTCTCCAAAATCATCATTTTCTTTTCTTATGGCTATTAAAAACAATCTCCCTTTACTACAGTACCATAACGTAATTTATCAAGCTCCTTCCAAGCTGCGTTTCTTCACGTGAAGTTGTGAATGTCGCGAAAAGCCGGAAAGGTTCCTTTTGTTGATTTTGGAGACTTTATTTTTTGAAAATAACAATCCAAACAGTATTTAGCTCTTGCGCGAAACGCTCTCTATGTAGTTAGGTAAAGAAAAATGTGAGTGTGAACAAAAAACTCGTAACATATAAAACGGGATTCAGGGTAGGCAATAAATGATATAAATGGCAAAAAATCCCATCGGAAGCTGTGTGTGGGACAAGTACAGAAGAGGTGAGGTGAGTGTGAGCGGTACGATAAGCAAGAAGAACAGGGAATAAGTTCCCAGTACGTCCTTCTGTCACCTCTTCAGCACACGGCCTGTCCAATACACCTCAAACCGAATCCGTATGCGCGTATTATTTGTGTTAGTGATGATTAATATCTTCCGTAAGGCAGGAAGGAAGGTTCCGTACTCTACTCGTTGTTTTCCTCATCTTCGTGTCGCTGTCCAGAACGCCGCCCGACACCGGAGGCACTGTGACGAGTGTTAGTCCCGGCTCTAGCTGCCGCTGCTACCAGCTCCTCTTCATCCTCTTCCTCTTCGCCGTCCTCCTCACCTTCGCCTTCGTCGTACTCTTCGGGATCGGTGTCGAGATCATCTCGATTGCCGCCTCTGCTACCGTTACTCGCGTAACGTCCAGCCGGACCACCGTTGTTACTGTTGAGCGCCAATTGATGACTCATGGACGAGTTGTTCTTGTTCGATGGCTTCAGACAGGCCGGTCCGGCTAGCGAGCGCGGGAAACGCTGTAGGTACCGTTCCAGCCGCAGGAACTTGATCGACACCAGCCGATTGTCGAACCACCAACCATTGATCTCGTCATGCACAATGCCGGCATCTTTCGCCGAGGCACATCGCACGTACACGCAGCAGCTACTTCGGTCGAGCTGAATGTCGTAGATCTTGCAACGACCGCCCAACTTCTCCAGAATAGCGTCCTGCACGATCGTCTTCAGGTTTGGATCGTTCACCTCGTACTTGTCGAACATTTGTCGAATTTTGAGGCAAGGTGTCGGCGGATCATGTATCTTGTTGCTATTATCGAACGCCGGACCTTGCCACTTCTTGGCCGTGGTGCTACCGCCGGTAGATCCACCTCCCAACCGGGAAGCTCCAGGGCTACCCGCTCCTCCTCCGCTTACCAACGGCACACTATCAATCCAGCGCATTATCTTGAAGTCTTCGCCACCTATCGTAGCGACCTCGAACGCGATGCGACTTTCATGCTGTTCCAAAAAACCGAGCGCTTCGTTCCACGCCCATGTAAGCTTGCGCCGATTTGGCATCCCCAACAGCCGATCCCGTAGATGGTTGATAACGACGCCCGCCTGTTGCGCTCCGATTGTTCCATCCTTGTTCGCCGCTTCGGAAGCATTCGCTGCCGCCTGGCTAACCGCATGTATTATTTCACTGATTAATCGATTTACCTGATCACGGCGCTTCTGTTTCACGTACAACACGAACTTCAGGAAGTAGTTCCCGGCGAACACAAGGATCGCCACCAGCGCCAATCCACCAACGATCACGAAGAACTTCTGGAACTTGTTGTACAGCGTACACGTGAAGGGTAACTTCGGGTTGAGAATGGTGAAGTGATTCGAGCGTGTAGATCGCCTGTCCAGCACACCCTCGTACGTTATCGGCTCTCCGCCTGCATCGCAATGGTTAATGTGCCATTGAGGATTACGGTCGATGAGATACTCCATTGCGTGCAGGTGTCGCGATAGTTGCGGTATCAGAACGGATGGTGAGTGTTCCTTAGCATATTTGAGGACCTCCCCGGCGGACATCAGCCCGGAAACGGGTGATTTATCGTCCCGTTGGCAATGATGCTGTTCGACGCGTGCTTTCAGTTCGCTGCCGATTAGCTTTAATAGCTCAAGGGCGGGTTCAACGTCCGTGGCAAAGACGCAGCTGGTGGCAGCCAGCCCATGAACGTCATCCTCGCATACTTCGTACCGCGTGTCGATCGAGTTTAACGTACTGGCCAGATCGGTGCTGATGGTCAAGTACATGAATATCACCGAAAAGAGAAACACTCCCAACAGGCCCAGCAAAGCACAGGGGATGAACGTTTGCTTGAAACCGTAATGCTCGTCCAGTCGAGTGATGAAGTTGCCTATCGCTACTCGGAACGGGATGCCGGGTGGTTCCGGTGCAGGTTGTGCGTGTGTTACAATGTCGTTTTCGTTGAACTCATTCGTTCCCGATAGGCGACTGTATCGCTGGCGGATGTGATTGCCAGCGATTATTGAACCAGAGTTAGCCAAAGGAGATGACGTCGTACCCGGGGTGTTTTTATTGTTCAACGGATGCGGATGACCTGTGCGCATCGGATGGTGAAGAATTCCACCTCCTCCTGCAGATGCCGATGGTAGTTGTTGATGGTTCGTTCGTATCGAATGCAGATGACTGGCAGCGGCACTGTATCGTTGAGAGGGCGGTACATTGTTATTCATACTTCGGCGTCCTATGATGCCACCGACGGCACTGTTGTAGTTCTCCTGTGAAACCGTTTCCCCGCGCAGCTGCATCAATCGCTTCGTATACTCGCTCACGTACGGCAAATCACTCGTACCGGCACCGTTCGATCCGTTGGAGTCGTTCAGAAGACCACTCCCACCGCCGCTGCTACTGTTGTCCGCACTTCCACCGATGTTGCTGTACATGCTGCTGTTGGCAGACGGTGGTGTTATGTTGCCGGTTGCTAGAGCCGTCTTGCGGAACAGCGAACTGTGCGAAGTAGGCGTCGACGATGTACTGCCTAAAATAAGATTATACATGTTTTACCACATCTACACATCTACGAAATTAGAGACGCGCCCTTACCAAGGCTTCGTAATAATGGGTCACCAGCACCTCTCGCACCCGTACGTAGCGTTGGTAAATAGTCCTCCTCTTCGCTGTCATGTACGATCAGCGGCGAGATGTATACTGTGCTGCCAACGGGTGACGAATGGGATGAGTTCTTATTGCTACGATGATGATTTGGTCCGGCACCGTTCGCTCCTACAAAATTATTATTGCTACTGCTGCTAACACTATGCGGCGTAGACGCTGATGATGCTACTGATGATATGCTTATTGGAACGCGCGTCATACTCGACCGGACGACGTTCGTCGGCGGAGGTGGAGGCATCGATACGGAACTTCTCACTCCGGTCGGAGATGCTACGGTAGCCCGTTGACTTCGCACCGTGTTGGCGGCGTACATTTTGCGCTGTGCGGCCGTCGCAGTCTTCCGCCCATCATTACCGTCCGATTCCTCCCCAGAACTGTATCGTGCCGCCTTCGACGATTCCCGGCGCAGCTTCTGATTCTCGGAATCGATATGGTGCCGAAGCTTTTTGATCAATATTTTGCGCGTGGTCGTCGTTACCGGAAGGTTCGGAAAGCCGTATTGCACCAGCCGAAGTCGCAGCTCGTCGTCGGCGAGCTGGTCCAGATTGTCCATGATGCGGCGCAGGTAAGGTTGTAGGTATTGCGTTTCTCCTCCGCTACCCGGGAGTGGGTGGGTGTTGATTTTTCACTACGAAAATTCGCGGGACGCTGCAGCTCCCGCGTGCTCCTTACGCCTGTGATGTGATTTTCCGCTCACTTTTCCCGACCTGGCCACGGTACGGTATAAGACGACACGTAAAATACACACGTTAATCCGGCAAAAACACGAGAAAAGGGCAAATTTTGGGATAAAACTTGTTGCTTACAGAAAAATCCGAATCGCGTATGTAAATGGACAAAAAAAGCTTTGACAAGTAAGCAAAATGACAACTGTCATTGATAACATTGTGACCGATTTTTATTCCCATAGTGAGTGTTGACGGAAAAACGGTGAACATTTGCCTACAGTTGAAGAATGTGGCTTTTTGATCGAAATAAATACAATTACAGCCCTGTAGTGCCTGTTCGTTGTTTTGATGTCCGTTGATGATGAGGAAATTGTGATCTTTTTGTTATTTATTTACAGGAGTTGGTTTCAACGATAGATTTCCGATACATTGAAGATGTCATCACTCCTGAGGAGGCAATTGCTCTACTGCGTGAAACGAAAGCAACCCGGGACGATCGCATCCAGCATCTTCTTAAAACTGGATACCCATCGTACACAACTCAAATAGGTAAAATGTTACAAACTTTCTTATGGCAAGGAGTTAAGACGACTGCTGCACTTCAATTCCTCAGGATGGCTGGGATATAGTGACGAAACCATTCGTGGGCTCTGCAGAAAGTATCTTGCAGCAGGCTTCAAGGCTTTCAAGATGAAAGTGGGCCAAGATTTGCAGAATGATATAGAACGGTGTAAGCTGGTGCGAGAAGAAATCGGATGGGATAACCAGTTTGTAAGTTAATTCTGCTTGTAATGTTTCAAAGCACATTATACCTCTATTTTTCTTTCTGTATTTCCAGATGATTGATGCTAATCAAACTTGGAATGTCCCAACTGCCATCCAATGGGTTAAAACCTTGAAAGATTTTAAACCGCTGTGGATCGAGGAACCAACCTCTCCGGATGATGTGCTGGGTCATGCCAAAATTGCTGCAGCTTTGAGGTTTATTATTCATAAAATTGAAGCAAAAATGGTTGTATTAATAAGAAACTATTGTATTTTTCATAGGGAATATTCCATCGGTGTAGCTACTGGAGAGATGTGTGCTAATCGTGTCATGTTCAAGCAATTCATGCAGGCAAATGCTCTCGAGTTTTGTCAAATAGATTCAGCTCGCATCGGAGGAGTAAACGAGATACTGGCCGTTTATTTGATGGCCAAAAAGCTCAATGGTAATTACGGGGATTTGGGCTTTCATAGATGACTGCTTTATTACATACTTTCGGTTTCAGTGAAAGTATGCCCTCACGCTGGTGGTGTCGGGTTGTGCGAAATGGTCCAACATTTGCAAATGTGGGATTTTTGCTCCGTTTCGTGTACGATGGAAGAACGTATGGTGGAGTTTGTCGATCAGCAACACGACCAATTTGTATACCCGGCAAAGATAAATGAAAATGCATGCTACGTAGCTCCAAGCATGCCGGGCTACTCTACAGAGCTGAAGGAAGAAGCCATTGTACAATTTGAGTATCCGCACGGTACAGAGTGGAAGCGCATGTTTGGTGAAGGAATTTTCATTCAAGAAAATTACTGAGCTACTATAGCAACCGCGCCTCCGTAGTTCGTTAGGAAAGCAGTAAAATTGATCTAAAATTTACCGATAGACATCCCTTTTTCTCCCCGAGAATTCTTTTATTCGATCAATTTCCAACCAATTCAAATGATTATAATTATCAAATATTGTCTTCCGACAGCATTCGTTTTAAATTAAAATTCAAACAAGAAAAAAGCCCCAAACATTAGTGTACCCATAAATTAGTGTGCCTATTATATTAGTGTACCTCTTTAGTAGTTTAAAATAGGTCTCATTTTGGATTTTTTGGAATTATTCAAAATTCAAATAATTTTGAAATTATTTAAAATGCATTCAAATGTAGTGTTTGGGTGGGTTGGGAAACGGGTGCTGTTGTAGTGTTTCGCAAATAGACATTTGTTGAGCTCCGCAGATTGGGAAAGAAATGACAAAACAAAAAACCGCCAAAACCGTATTTATTATTACGCGCGCTACGTTAATACACGCAAGTGGAAGGTTTCGGTAAATTTTTCGTGTTTTTAAGTGCTAAAAAAACCCTGTTTTCAGTTCATTATGCCCTTCAAACGATCTCCAATGCGTTATGCGCATATAATGGGTAACACGAGCGTAATTTACCAGGAGGATGGAGAGTAAGTACCGCTGTTGGCTCTTTCATGGACAGTTAAACGAAACGAAATGAAAACCTCGACTGTTACTAAGAAGTACAAATTGTTCTTACTTTTAGGTGCATCATCAGTGTAGGATACGATGGCGATATCCGAATGTGGAATGGAATTGGTGACGATGATCCACCTACTATCTGCGTTGGGGAACATGCTTGGGCCGTGCAACAGTACGGTGAACGGGTGCTTATTGCCACGGATCTGAACACAGTACAAGCTTACAAATATCCGTCCCTGGATAAGGATGGTATTGAGTTTCGTTTTACTGCTCACGCGACCTGCCTAGCCAAGAATAAGCGGGTATGGAAGGCGTCTGTGTAAAATGGGGCGCACACAGCATTAAGAGTGATGCTTTTTATCTTTACGTTTACAGTTTATTGTCGCCGGTTCCGAGGATGCGACGATCAAAGTGTTATCGCTAGACGATGGAGAACAGTTTGAGTTGGAGAATCTGGGTGGTCCAGTTTTGAGCATTGATGTGAGCAAACGCGATCTGCTAGCGGCCAGTATCGGCGATGGCAAGATTTATATATGGGACATGAAGACAAAGGAGTTGAAAAAGACAATAGAAGGATTACCGAAGGTGAAGAGTTTTGAAGCGGTTATGTATTTTTGTAAGTACCATTTCTTATTGGTGTGAGTACTGTGGTTAGTGTTAACTTTTGTGTTCTTCACTCAGCTTCTCCTTCATTTGAACCTAAAACGGGTGCTCTGCTTGCCTATCCGATTGAAAAGGAAGTCATCATACTGAACACGACCAGCTGGGAGGTGGTTAAGAAATACATCCATCCAAAACTTTCCTCCAAGCTGACTGTGTGCCGTTTTTCTCCCATGGGGGACTATATAGCGGCTGGAAGCGCAAAGGGAACCATTTGCATTTGGGACTGTGAAACGGACAAACCCATAGACGGGGAAAATCCGTTTGAAGCAAACCCAATCACGAAAGTGGCTTGGAATCCCAAGAATAATGGCGAGCTTGCTATTTCGGACGGAAACGGGCAGGTGGGCACGGTTTCGGATATTTTTATCGAGACCGGCGAAGACGACGCCGACGGTGAAGATATCGTACTGATGGCTGAGAAGGAAGCTGAAAATGATGATGGGGGGTTCGATGATATTTTCGCTGCATGTAAGGATGATATAAGATGACAGTACTGAGAAGTTATTTGCTCATAAGTGTACTTCTTTTTGCAGATACCAAACCGGAGGAGAAAGACAATGAGAAGAAAGAATCAAACGCAATTAAACGTAAGGATGGTGAAAGGTAATATTGAGAAGGAGCTTATGCAAATGTGTTTCTATTTATAGCCTCTAAACCGGATGAAATAGACAGTGACAACGAAGACTCGGATGATGATGCATCGAATGAAAACTGTATCGAGCTGGAAAAGCTCAAGTCTCAGATTATGGGTCCGACACAGAAATCCGACGGTCCGATGTCTGATACTGGTTATGACGACGATGATGATCGTGGAACAATGATCAGCGAGCGCGTGGTAGTGCCAAAGTCCTTCCCTCAGCAGCCCCCATTTCAGCCCGGTTCCACACCTTACTCGCTCGAGCATTGCTATCTGGTGTACAATCACGTCGGAATCGTGCGAAGACATGCGACCGATAAGGAGAACTCGATTGAGGTAGAGTTTCACGATTCCCAGCAACACCATGGCATTCATTTGAACAACTTCCTCAATCATACGATGGCAGGACTTAGCGAAACGGTACTAGCCATGGCTTGCCCAAACGAAGATGTAAACCCGAGCAAGATCGTGTGCATTAATCAGTCCGCGTTTGGAAAGCGCGAGTGGACCTACACGATGCCGCGATGCGAGGAAGTCATAGCTGTAACCGCATCGGATAAGATCGTTGTCGTTGCCACGGACAGTCGATTGCTGCGTGTGTTTACAATGCGCGGAACCCAGCGGGAAGTGATTTCGGTGGCGGGATCAATCATTGCACTTGCTGCATACGGTGATCACTTTCTAGTAGCGTATCACAATGCTCCGGCCAACGAGGATCAGCAGATCAGTTTGATGGTTGTGACATGCGTGAACTTTAAGTTGCGTTGCCGTGAAGTGCGTGTTCCTCTGTCAGCTGGGTCGCAGTTGCGATGGTTAGGATATTCGGATCGAGGATCGCCCGTAGTGTTCGATAGTGCGGGCGTGCTCAATATTTACCATGCTACGTACAACCTTTGGTTCCCGATTTATAATGCTGACAACATGGTAGGTTGTAAAAGTGCCGGTTATTTGTTGGAAAGTAATCTTAAATTTCATCATATGAAATTTTAACTCTCAGGCAACGAAACAGGCCTCGGACAATTTGTTCATCATCAAGGTTTCGGAATCGACTCAGGACGTGCAGCTGGTGTTGTGCCGAGGTGCAAAGTACCCACTAACCACCCCCAAACCTGTCCCGATCAATGTGAGCTTCAGTCTGCCTATGTGTGATCTAGATATCGAGAAGGAACGTTTGGAGGATGATCTGGTGCGTTCGCTGTACCTCAAAGTAGATGATGCCGATAAGCTAATGAAAGAAACGGCCGTCAAATTGTTTGCGGTAAATATCATCTGCTTTTTTCTAGAGGTAAATATGAGAGAAGATAAATATTAAACCTTATGCCCATTTTGAACAGCTTGCTTGCAAAAACGAGTCTGAGCAGCGTGCGAAGGAGCTGGTGGAAACGATTGCCTCGAGCCAGCTGATTCCGCTGGTGATTAAGTATGCGACCAAGATTCGTCGATATCATTTGGCAGATAGTTTAGCACCCTTGTTGCCTACCTTCCAGGATCTGGTAAGTGGCTAGTATAAGCTAGTATGAGTTTCGTCTAACAGTTCGAGAAGAAAAATTTCGAACGATATTTTCGTTCAGCACAACCGCTTAACAGTACTGATAATTGTTAATTTAATGTGCTCAGTCGTATTTATTATGCTATTTATTGAACTTTATTGCAATAGTTTGTCCCATAGCATTCGTGATATTTGGCCGATTGATGGGAAGTTGTTGGATTTTACGCAAGTACTTGTGAGCAATAAAATCTCTCAAGAATTTCTCGTGTACAATCGTGAGAGCGAATGATGCGCAAGCAAGCGAGTGATTGGCCGTGTGTTGAAAAAGGGCGTTTAAGCGAGAGGCAAGCAAGCCTTCGATAGCTCAGTTGGTAGAGCGGTGGACTGTAGAGCGAGTCGTGAGCGATAGTAATCCATAGGTCACTGGTTCAAATCCGGTTCGAAGGATGGAGAAAATCTTTTTTTGTGAAGATTTTCTCGGTGGGCTTGCGTTTTACGCCTTCCAAGCATATTTTTTATTCATGTTATCTTATTTCTATATAAAGACAAGTGATTCTTTTGGTTCTATTTCCTTGACCTTGATAACACACAGACCTTTGCTAAAGTGTTTATTTTTTACGGGTTTCCACCCGATGTGTAGGAAATTCAGGAGGAAAAATTGGAACAGGAATGCGTCCGAGAAAATGCGGCCATCGTAAAGGAACTGCAGCACATCAATCTTGAGGCGATCACCAAGAAAGATAGCACACCGAAAATAGTAAGTAGAGCTCAGTTGTCCTCTTTTAGGTGGACCCGCACTGGCCGGATGGCGATGTGCCAGCTGGTGCCAGTGTTCACATTGCTTTGGCTTTGGTAGTTATATTTCATGTTTATGCTTGCGCCTCCTCGGCGAACGTTTCTCGTTTCGCTTCCTTCGCACACCAGAAACCGCTTCCAGTTGGCACGAAAAAACCGAACAATCCGTTCCGTAAATCGACGGCAGTCGGGAACGAGGGTGGTATATCTTCACCCGCATCGAGCTCTGGTCATAACGGTGCCAACAGCAGCAGTAATCCTTTGGAGCATTTGACCGGCAAAGCGATTGGGTTTTCGGCCTCTCGCAACAGCAGCAGCGGAAGCAAGCTGACGGCAGGTTCGAGCGATGGTGGACAGGACGAAAATCGGTCACAGAACAGTGGCAGCACTACGCCCGTTGGTGGCATGAAATTTCTGCCTTGGTTCGAGCTTAACCGAGAAGAGTTGCGGAGACAGAATCCGGAAGCGGTCGAGGCAGAACTCATCAAAATTGGTATGCGTGAGTTCAAGACACAGCAGTCGAAAGGTCAACCGAGCACATCAACCACGGAAAGTGGAACGCCGAAACGGCGACTGGAAGAGAACGATCAACCAGAAACTGGTGTGTCGAAATTAGCAAAGTTTGGATTCGTAAAGAATGGTTAGGAAAGCTCCCCAATGTTGGACAAACGATGGAGCCGTGATGGATAATAAGGTTGCGCCTGTTACTGCACGCAACTGCACCCGTAAGCACTGGAAGTACTGAAACACGACAAAAACACGATATATATTTTAAACCATTACTTTGTAGTCTAATCGAATCATTGCATCGTTTAGAACCAGTCAGAAAGAACGAAGAAAAGAATGATTGGCGCATCGTTATCCTCAAGGACATTACTACTATCGAACAGCAGTTCGACTGGCTCTACGAGAGTCGATCGGGGAAAGCGAATAGACAAGACGAAACGCGCGCGCTATAATCGATGCCAGTGCCCATTAGTATGTGCATTGTTGTTTCCGGGGCAGTCACGAGTACTCAATCATCGACAGAGTTCATGGTATGTCGCAAAGTGAACATATTTCGAAAAGGAAGCCCTAGATTCCTGCACGTGACGGAACGTGCACAACGTGTGCGTTTATGCATCTCATGGGGTTTTAACACTTTGTGGCATCTCCGGAAATGATTTTCGGCAACCGTTTTCCACAACCATTCGTCACGGCGAGCGGGACATTTGTGGCAAGCGTCAAAATCGATCATGTCAATTATGAAGTGTCGGCTCATCGTAACCATCGGGTTCATCCCTTCCGGCGCTTCATCTAATTGCCAATCGACAGATCAATCGATTGTGGTGTTGATTGGCTGATGGGAAAACTCATTCATCACCAGAGCAAAGAGAGCAACGGTGTAACCGTTTCCGGTGTTCAGTAGATCCTCTTGAAAGGGTTCTCTAACCCTCTATTCCGAGATTCGTTCCAACGCAACGACACGAAGAGCTGCATGTTCTGTTTGGAGTTACACACGAATGTCATGTACTGTAGTGTCGTGGTGATTGAAATTCACGCGCTGAAGCGATTGAAAAAGGATGTTGTCCCCTGGAGTACATCTTTACGCACGATACGCTTCATAATCGATGATGCCTTTTACATTTGCATTCATTACTATTAACCCTACCCTACGTACCTGAGCCTTTGGAACGTTTCACTGAAAACAAGTCGTATTAATCGCGAGAGAAGGAGCATTTAATCGTTTCCGAATGTCGAGAAAAAAGGCACAATGTTTCCCTATTTATTTATTTGACGTTAGTTTTTATCGTATGAAAGTAATTTCTGGAATGGAGCGGAGTATCCGATTGTTGACATGGTTTGGAGTGTAAGCACTTCAATTAATTTTACTGGAGGACAACTGCGGCCCTAGCGCATGAACATATCCAAGTTTTTTTTTTGTTGCTTTTCGTTTCTAGCAGTAAACAGGCTTTTCAATTAATGAACTACGCAGATGGGACGTTCTCAAAGTAGAGTTGCTAGTAATTAATGATTAACTTATATTCCAAACTAATGTGGATGTGAATTGATTAATTGTCTCTAACCTTGGTGACATCTGCACATTTTAAATATTATTGAAACGATTTGTGGTTCTTCCGATGAACGATCAACATTAACGATCAAGCATCACGCCCTAGCTCTTAACATCGTCCACAAGCCAACGTTCTGAAACAACTACTACGATAGCGCAGTGTGGGAATGGTAATAGTTAAATAGTTGTCATAGAAACACCCCCACACAACTACACAAATCAATCAAGAAGAGGTTACTGGTCAGTGACAAGCGGTTGAATATTCGCACACCGAATTACGACGCTCCCATAGCCGGACGCGTGAGACCGAACCGCTTGTCACATTCCCGTGCGAACCGAAAGTGGATCATCAGCAACTCGACTGCATTTGATTGCACCAGAACGAACGGTGTAAGTATATCTTTTCCCATTCCATTCTGCAGTGAATTTGCTCGTGTGTGTGCCTATTTTTCCTTTTTATCCCTTGGTACCTTATTTTCAGACAATGCGGCTGTAAAAAAAAATCCGATAAGGCACAGCAGTTTTCCCACGGAACAAGCCATCTTGCGGTGTGAGTAAGCGTGTGTGCGTGTTTTTTCATGTGCACTTGGCCCATTTTGAATAACGGAACGGGATGTATCTGTGTGTGCGTGCATGAAGTGAAGTGCTAGCATAGTACATGTGCTTAGTGTTGTGCTATATCAAAAGTGTATAAAATATGAAAATGGTGCTAAATGTTGGTACTGCCAGGACGTCTAAATGATCTCCCAGTGCAAGGTGGCTAAAATTCTATGCGTGGCCAGTCAAAGCATCCGCTTAGAAGAGCAGTTACAAAGTACAATGAAGAGTGCGTGTGAGTATGCGGTTTTTCTGATAAATCAAGCAAAAATTACTATTAGTGTGCTAGAAAATGCGGTTGACGTTCGTATTTCTCGCTCATTATGGAAGCAAGTGAGAACGCGTGTACGCATCCATCAAAACCCATTACCGCACTACCGTGTGAAGTGGTTTGGGAAAAATAAACAAGAAACAATCAGGTGCGAGTGCTTTCCGTGTGCACGATGAAGAAAAAGCACTAGGCATGTTATATGATCGAAGTGACGCAGCAGAACAAGTGAGAACGCGGCAATCATTGGGTGTGTAATCATTCCCGACCGGGTGTTAATATCACTTTCATTCCCCTTAATACCGATGGAAGGGAGGCACGCAATCAACGGCGAGCCTGCAAAGGGTACGTGTGTTTGTGTGGAAAATTCTATGTGAAGCTCTCGCTCACACTCGAGATCGCAATGAGGATCGTGGCCACAAAGCAACTGCTACGAAGCGAGGAACGCCACCACCGACGCCGCTGTTCACGTGGGATCCATTTGTTGTTCGGGTGAGTAGCCGTGGGAGAGTTCGATTTGCTGGGAATGTTCTTAACAACAATTTCCTTCCCAACACTCCTCTTCGCCCACAGACACTTGGCACGTTTGCGGTGCTTAGGTTTATTTTTATTTATCTAGATTGTAGTTTCCTTTTTCGTGTGGGAAATTAGAGAAAATTAGAGAACGACCCAAAAGAGGGGTCAGATAAAAGCCGGCAGTTGCTGCATCGTTATCAGAACTCGATGGGAAGCTCTTTGGATCGTGAAGTATGCCGGCGCAAAAGGAAATATGTGTGGCATTTAAATGTCCGACTGTGGAAGGGTTTTGATTCGAAGGTGAATTTGGCTTCCGAACTGATTCGGAGAAACTGTGGCCCGAATTTTCGATGCGAATAATATTTTAATTAAATCTTGAAGTTGCAATGCATTTTTGGCATAATATGGCAGCTCTGGTGAAGAATTGTTGGAAATATTCTCACCAAGTCTCGTCCGTTTATTGAATGGCTGGTATCGGCAAAATAGGCTTATCACAGTTTGAACTATTAATTGAGCTAATGTCATAATAGATTTAACGCTTTCCCTGCTTCCCAGGATGACAGATCAGCTTTATGATGTAACGACTTTCCCATGGTGCAGAATAACGCATTTAAAGTCCCTATATCCCCGGCCAAGGCAGGTTGATGAGACGATTAATTGCTTCCCATAAAATGAGATTCCCCTTGAGATGTGGTAGTTGTTGTTTTTTTGTGTAACTTGCATCAAAACTGGTGCACTATTTAATCGTTTGCAAATCGTCATAAATGAAGGAATGGGAAAAACATAACCAACGAAATAAGTCCATTTGAATGTCGTACAAAAATTCAAAAAAACAAGGAGGGTGAAGATAATTCCCGTCCGCCGTACCCAAGGGGTGATTGCGCCGCGAGATGCAATTGAATGCACCCTAAAAAGGACCATGCAATGGGGTGATAGACGCGTCCAGTTCTCCCTTTCCAGTTCTCATCACCCCTACTCTGGGATAGTTTAGCTTTCAGTTCTCCCAATCCCACGATTCCATAAACGTCAGTAGGTCCGATATGATGGGACTGTTTCGATGAGTACGAGATTTTCCCGTGTGCCTTCTCGACCGCAAATGCGACCTCGGGTGAAACATTTCCCGGCAGTGGCGAATCGGGACAGAATTTTCTCATCGGAAAATAAACCATAAACTAATCGTGGCAAAAGTGTGTGCGTCAGAAGCAGGGGTGAATGCAGGAGAACGCATGTGTGAGGCAAAGAAGGAAAACATTTATTCTAATGTCACGAAGAACGAGAGGGAAACATTTGGAAAGGGAATGGTTTACGATCTGCCCGTGTGAGTAGGTTGTGCAAAAGTGCCTCTTCCCACCCAAAACCCCAACGCCTAGTGGTCTCTGGAAGAAGTGCGTTAATTATGGTTTTATGTTTTTCCCATATATTGCTTTGCTGCTCTGGTCACTTTCAACCGTTGCGCCTCGTGAAGGTGAGGTGGGATAGTGTGTGAGAATGGAACTGACAAAATCGTCGCATTTTATGCATCGTTGAGTTTTTTGGGCAAACCTCCGACAAAGCCTAGTCCCCAGACCTCGGTTAATGTGACTTCCTAGTAGCAGCGGATGGCTTGAGACGACCGCTTCCCTTTTGCCATTCTTCTGCCCTATCTAGTTCGGTTCTGGTTCGCGATTCGAATCGAATTCCAACTTGCGACAGTGTGCTTTTCCTTTTACTGCCTTCAGAGGGGGATAGGGAATTCCCATTCCCGACCTTGCCACTGCCTTTCGGAAGTATGATAGCTTTCGCTTTCCGTCCTCGGCTGACGGTTCTTCCCGCGAGACAGTTTGTTTTCGTGTTTCCCATGACCATGGCGTGTGACTGGGAAACAATCTTTCGACGTGTTCAAATGTCTGTTCTGTTGTGTGAGAGATGTCTGTGAGCTTCTACGGGCCTGCCGGGATCGATCTTGCCCCTGTGTTCTAACCGATCACTCTGGACCGACCGTTGCTGGGGAACGTTGCTTATTCTTCTATTCCACTGAGGGTTTCTTCGTTTGATCTGGGTTATGTTTTTAAGTAGGCGTACTGCGAATGCGAACTAATCAAATCTTTTTTTTATTGTGTACTTCCAAGCAGAGATATGATTTTTTTGCGAAACTAATCCTTACAAATTGTATGTCATATTCCTACAATGAACTTGTCACGAAGTAATAAAAACGTGTCTGTTAAATATCCAGATGATTCTATTCTATTAAGAATCACATGCAAATATCGTCTAAGCATTGTTAGGCTACTCTCTACTACTAGATACTACTCTCTAGTTCCTGGATTGAATTCTGTGCAAGTTATCTCCTAGCCCCCTAACTTTACTACGAGTGGTCAAAACCGTAATCACAACACATAATTTTTCCACTCATTTAAATACCTTGAGCGATTGCTTTTAATTGACCTATACTAATCGCATTTATTTCGTGAGCGAAAAATTAAAACTCAAGAAAATCAAAATCCTGTCGATTCGGCCTGGCCGTTCTAACGAAAAGAAATCTAAATCCAATACACCGATATTGCAGATAGTTTCTCTTGCAGCAACGAATCAGTAAGACTGATTAAGTATTCTCCTCATAATAATGCCTGTTGCGCAATTAACGGCCCGATTCATTGGAGTTAAATTGTTATCCTTTTGTGTGACATCAGCTCTCTAACGAGCATCAAACAGAAGTCAGAACAAACCCGGATAGTTTCCTGAATGTCCTGCGTCATTGAACGATCATTAGGCGAGCTCAATCCCTTTCCCTGATCGACGTTTAACGAGCGATATCTTTTGTAAACTCACCTTCCCGAAAGACTTTTCTCCTTCCGATAGGACGCAAGCAACGTGTTTTGTGGGTTTGGCCATCTAACACGTTCCCAATTAACGTCCCGCTGTGGTATCCGAGTTTTCCTTTTGCTTTAAAATCACATAAACTTAAATTCCACGTTGTTGTTCCGGGTTGATTTTGGTCGATTGTCTTTTCGCCTCTTGCCGACTTGACCATCTGCTGTCGTGTTGCGTCAACACGACTCGGCAACATGAAGATGTTACCCACCCAATTAATGGATGACGCTTTGACCATAGTCTTTTGTCAAGTGGTGGGTGGTTGAGTGGCTGTTATTGTTGCAAATCACTGGAGTGGTTTTTGCAACAGCTGACCAACACCGGACCAAGGTTTAGATAAGGCAAAGGGCGTGCTAACTTTTTTCCAATTTTCATGTAATGCCCTTGCGAGTTCCCTCTTTTTTCATGCACATTCAAAATTAGCAAACATTTGCCAGAGGGTAAAATGTTTTCTTTAATCACCATGAAACGAGCAGCGATTATGATTATTTTCAATTAAACCATTCTCGGTATTTAAAATCATTTATTCGAACACTGAGGGAAATCCCTTGGATGGCTACTCCAGGCATAAAATCAGATGGGAATGTTCACCAATAAAAAAAAACAATATTCCTCTGTCATCCAGATTAGTCATGGTCTTTTTATGCTTTATGCGTTACTGCCAATGTGATAGCACTTTGGGTGAAGTTGTTGAAACTTCATGTTGACACATTCGCTCGAGCACATGTTGCAAATTCGTCACGGGCTCGAATCGAAATAATATGCTCTGTTGAAGTGTAGGCGCGCGGTACAACAAATAAAAGTCAAGTTACTATGCTGGCTATAGAGTTGCTGTCCATTATGAGGTTTAGTTTTTTGGGTTTTTTTGTTATCGTAGCAGGAATAATTTTAAAATATTGCACGCCTATCACGGGGCACACTCTCTGACCCAAGGCGAAGCGGTGGTACGTACAATATGGTACTTTATCAATTTCACGGACGCAACATGGGTTAGCTGACCCTTCGTGTGCAAAACCGTGTTCTAAATTGTACGTGGTGTATTTTTTTAAGTTAATCAAAATGTATGAAAAATATTTTGATGTTTTTGATGTGGCGTTGTAAAAGAAAACTTCTGAGCATCAAGCAATATATTTTTATATGTTAATATTTACATTTATAAAGAATAGCATTATTGTTTTTATTACTTTAAAATCGTTCTTAATTAAATTTGCTGTATTTATACAGACTTGAACTGCTTTTGCCGGCGTTTCATCGAACGGTCCAAAATGACATTTAAAATTTATTGTTTGCTCCTAATCTGCAACATGCATTCGAGCCCACGTAAACTGACCCATAATTATTGGACCATTGGTCAATCGTTTGAGTAAATGTCTGTTTTCCATTATCCGCATACGACAAAATTCCCAAACGGCCCAACCAAACTAATCAACATCCCATTCAAATGAGTTACGATTGCAAATATTTTGGATCGTAAATAATTTTAAGCGCCGCACTTATGCATCTCTCCCTTATTCATCGCCACGATCGTTCGCCCATCATAAACTGTGGCAGTATATAAACATGCGAGTGCGTTTTCCTGATATTCCCAAACGGTCATAGAAAACTGCCAACAATTTGCACTATCCCGTTCCGATCGACCCAATAATTTGGTATCTTTGAAATTTGGACACCCTAACCATTGACCTTCAGCGTTGACAGACGATTAATCGAAACATTCCTTTTTCGCTTGATTAAATTAAATTCATTCCAGCAAGGGTTTGCTTTCGCTTCAATCGATATCCATCCAAACACTGTAAAGGGACTTTGGAGAGGATGTTGACAAAGGTGTACCAAGTAGAGGGAGGAATTCAAACAGTCGAATCCTTCCGTCCCGCTACAACTCACACACGATCTCACAGTGCGTGTTAAAGTGGATGTCCGATTGGGCACCGAAACATGTAACAGAGCGGGCGGAAGTTGTGAATTTAATTAACATTTGCACTGAGAGGATTTTAATGTGCCCTGGAAAACGGTTCGTCCACTGGAAAGGAAACTGTTGAGCGATGAGCGATGAGGGTATACGCTGTGAGTTTAGAAACAGTTAACAATCATATTCAGTTGCTGCGCCTTTATCTGCTTTTCCCTAACCACCATCCTTTATCCGCCATTGGTACTGAAATTATTGTCATGCACGTGACCGGACGCGTGTGGCTCGTTGTTAGGTGATTTTCAATGTTGCTTTTCAATTTTATTACTTTTCCCGGCTACATACATTCTTATTGTTCACTGTAGTTCATTTTTTGCATATAGAATGCTTAATATTGTTGCTTTAGTTTCGTATGTTTCAGTAAGGATTTGAAGGGGATGAGCATGAAATGCAAAAAAGGGTACCACTAAATGCAAAAAAGGTCGAATTTCCTTCGAACCGGATTTGAACCAGTGACCTATGGATTTCTACTCGATCGGAAAGCTTGTGATCAAGTGCCCCTCCGGAGTGGTAGCAATTGTTTACTTTCCAAATTTTCTACAGTCCACCGCTCTACCAACTGAGCTATCGAAGGCTTCGAGGTTTGCTTTCGAAAGGTAAGCAGAAAAGCCACTCGCAAAACCGTCACTTTTCCACCTCCTCCAGCTGCTGGTGGCAGTTG
Organism: Anopheles moucheti; assembly: GCF_943734755.1. Lineage (NCBI taxonomy): Eukaryota > Metazoa > Arthropoda > Insecta > Diptera > Culicidae > Anopheles > Anopheles moucheti. Next base: position 89,867,983 of record NC_069141.1, read on the forward strand.
ACTTCACAGTCGACTTACACGTTTACTGGAGATAGTAGAGCAGGGCTTGGCCACTTCCATTTGTCTTTAATTATGAGTACGTAGTGGGGAGGCATTATCTCTTGGAGTTACTGCTTGGAATGGTGGTGGTGGAGCAAAATAAAACATTGGACAGCCAGTGCTAGAGTATGCAAAATAAAGTTTACAATTCGCTCTCCTTCGAACCGGATTTGAACCAGTGACCTATGGATTACTATCAAGACTTGGAGGAGGTGATCAAATGCATTGCTGCAGGAGTTCCTCTTCTCCCCCCCCACACTATCTACAGTCCACCGCTCTACCAACTGAGCTATCGAAGGTGTTGTATGGATCGATGGAAGAAAGCACTTTGAAATGTTAGCAACTGCTAGTTTGATAACTCCAACTCTATGGATCCATCTATGTATGGCTTCACTTATCACGAAAATCTGTTGAAGTCGTCCAGTATCATTCTCATGACGTGACTAGGCGACCCTTCTGTATCGCTATCGACCTTCAACGTACGAAGAGCTTCAAGTTGTTTTTTTTATAGATATTTCAAAAGTGCATTGAAAAAAAGGATAAATGTACAAAAAAGTAATGAAGACTTCCTTCGAACCGGATTTGAACCAGTGACCTATGGATTTCTCTAGTGTTTGAAAGTGATCGCGAATGCATTTTTGGTGGTGCATTTCTATCTGATCTCCCTTTCACCTTTTCTACAGTCCACCGCTCTACCAACTGAGCTATCGAAGGCGATGAAATGTGGCTGTTCCGCTTGTTTTATAAAGTTAGACCGTGAGAGCTTTAAGCATGAGTATAAAAACTTTGTGCAGCCAACAACAAACACGCAAGTGGCATGAAACGAAAGTAAGTCATTGCACCGTTTTGGCCCACTCAACCAACGATCGAAGTGGGGGCCCCTTCGTTGTTTTGTTTACTGCTGTAAGGAACCAATCAGCTGTTGTGACTGGCCAACGTTTGTTGCTATTGCGAATATGTAGGTAATGGTTGGATGGTGTGTTGGTGCACGGCTCCCACTAGCTCCACATCACATGGTGCTCTTTATCAGACGAATTGTTCATCTTATGGAGAAGAGAGACTGTTGCTATAAATAGCAGCACGATCGTATGATGTTAAGGTAAAAATTTCAGCGAAGCAAGGAAAAAGTTATTCTCTCCTTCGAACCGGATTTGAACCAGTGACCTATGGATTACTTTTTGAAGGGGCAAATGTGTCTCTTCCACCACTAGCAACCCAACTAGAGTCAAATAGGTAAATGGGCCTCTGGGCGGTTTATTTAAGATGCGGCGAATTCTTAAATTTTGAAGCAATGGGAATTTGATCTCTAGACTAGTGGTGGGGTGGGTTCAACAGCCCCGCCGCTTTTGAAAGAGTTCCAAACATATACTTATGTTTAAGAGCCTTGTTCTTGCCTCGCCTTACACTACAGTCCACCGCTCTACCAACTGAGCTATCGAAGGATCGGCGATGAAAGCTTGCAGTAGGATGGTTTTACACCAAATGTACGTCGAGGTTGTCGAATGATCTATGCAAATGATTGCTTTTGCACTTAGTTGGCACAGCGCGCAGTCTTATAAAATTAATAATAATCTATATTTTCACAAATCCATGCACAATGTCTGTGGCCATTTTCTCTTTTTTATATTTTCCATTTTTCTTCTTCGTACGAAAAAACACCCCTTCCTACTTAGGGTTGTAAAATTAACACAAAGAACCCTACCTCACCAGAGGATGCACGCTGTGGCGTTCAACTTCTTGATCGCGTGGCGGTCACGTGTCGTATTTTCCGGGAGTTAAATCGTTAGTTGGCGATTCTTTAGCCGGTGCGTGCAGCTGAGCAATGGGTTTTATTTTCCATTAAAAAAAGTACTCTCGGAAACGGAACCACCATCTCTCCCTTGTTTCCATTTCTGGTGTTGCTTTCGGGCTACAGAAGAAAAGTGATACAAATGTAGCAAAGTACACTCAATAGTTCAAACGATTTTTTCGGTTAGATGGATAGAGATGAAGGTGGGGTTGGCAACGAAAGTTCGCAGGAGTTTCTTTGGCGTAGAAAATTCATAATTATTTCCACTTTGGCCGATTGGTTGCATACTACAGGGCGACAATCCGGAATAACGAGTCTACCAGCAGGACGCACCTAGGTGCTAAGCCGCTAGAATGGTTATGTTGGTTGGATGTTATGGATAAATCCCAGAAAACCAATAGTAATGATAAATAAAACGGGTAATGGAACATATTTTATGGTTGTGTCACGTTTTTGTTCCCTATTATGATTGAAAAGTTACTCTTTAAAAAGGGCAAAGTAGTAAAACCATATTTTTTGAATACTTTATTAGCCTAATGGAGATTGGCTGTTAAGCTTAATTGGCTATATGATATGATTGTTTATATAATTATTTTTGAAGATCATCGTGTTTATGATATAAGGAAATAAGAACGAAAAAATCGAAACAAAGAAAGATAGTTTTGTTAGTTAATTTGCCATGAAGCTTTTCGATTCAGTATTGATTAAGTCTTGGCAACAATACAAATCTAGCCTTTTTACTAATTACTCAAATCTGGACGAATTAATGATTGATACCCATTGAAATATAGCAACAACAAAAATATCACTTAAAGGAAAATTCTCTCAAAAACAACAGACGAATATCTCCCATTCGCCTTGACGCTGGGACTTCCTGTTTGCCACTATGTGATCATCATTAATTTCTTCACTCCACCCTGATGCTTCACTATTGCATATCACCCCCTTTGTGCATCTTCCTTATGTGCCCTTTCTCACAAAACAGTTTGCCAGAAAGTAAATATTAATCACAAGCCTCTGTTGCACGCAGAACGCAGGAAATGGCGTTTTTAAATGGCGTAATGCGTGCACCGTTTTTACGATTGACTCCCGGTGTTTTCTCTCTCCCGAGCCGATTATATTACGATGTTGCAAATTCGACCTCGCGGAACGGGTTTTCTTTCTTCTTGGAAGAAACGATCTTATTGTTTTGCTCCAATCAAGGAAGAAAAACAGTTCAGGTAAGGTTGAAGTTTTGTGAATGAGCCAGGATGTTGACGACTTTCATTCATTTATTTCTCAATTTTTAAAAACACACACAGTCACAACTGTTCTGCATATAGATATGGATGTTTGGTGAACAGCACGTAAAGAAGAAGCAATTGATTGACGGGCTGCGTTCGCCCGCCACTATCAAAGTTTGTCCCGATGGGTAACACTGCTGTCAGGTGTTGTCGTAATCGAGAATACACCGAAAATGCGTGAGAAAACGCGATTCTCGCCGTTTGTTTTGCCTGCACCTGTGAGCCCGAATGCACTTGCATGTGTGCAATGGTGCATTGGTTGACGGAAGGCACTGCTCAGGCAAGAAGCCCCTTTGGTGACCTTGATAAAAACACGGACAAAGCATAATGTATACCTTCAATTTTCGGGAAAACGCAACTCAGGAAGGAGAGAGAGATCGTACGATCGTACGGTACGGTGACGCATTTAAATTTAATCACCTTCATTCGGGACTCTGCGCGGAATCTGGCCAGCGGTGGTAGCGGTGATGTGAGAGTGAGTTTTCCCACAGGACTTTCGAGACACACAGAACAGCATCGAACTGTCGTTTAGATAAAAAAGGAGTGCAAAAAGAAATGCTTAAAATTTGTGTAGTGCTTCTTTGGCCGTTGATTACACATCAGAGAGTGGAGCGTCAACCATTCGCTCGATTGGCAGTGAGGTTTTGATAACGCAAAGCTGCTTTCGGGACAGGAAATGAAAATAAACGTGAGCTGACACGAAGAAAATTCGCCAAAAGGATGAGCTAAAAATCAGACTAAAATACACGCTTTATTAGCGGTTGTGCAATTGACTGGTTTCGAGCAGCTATAAGCAATAGGAAACAGTTGGTTGCGGTAAGAGATGAGAATGAAGGAAAGTGACAGAGAAATTAAAGAAGGATTCTGTGAGGCTCTCGCAATGATTGTAATTAATTTTATGTTCTTTGGCGAACTGTGTGCATGCACTTGATGCAGCTCTGTTCTCGTTGCACTTCTCGCAAGGAAATGAATTAACAGACTGCTGATTGGAGTGAGCATTGTTCGTTCTTTGTGAAATTAAATTACTCGTTATTGGATCGTTCCGCCGGGTTTGCTCCTGTGGACTCCCGGTACAGATTTTTACACTCGATTCTACCGCTCCCACTTCATTCTGCCGTCGGTTCATTTGTGCTCTGTTTTGCCGTTTTTTTATAAATGGCCAATACGAAAAGATTGCAACCAACGCGGCAAAGAGGACGCATTTGTGGTGCTTATGTCTGTGGTACAGTATGCTTTCCACCTTTCCTGCTACCGGTGAAAACAACACGGAAAAAGGGATGATTAAAATTGATTTTATTCGAACCAAATTGGGCGGAAACTTACAACCGTGAGTTGTGAACGATCGTATGCATTGGGAGAATGGAAATGTGGAATAAAAAAAAAACAACAAAACCCCGAACTTGCATTTATTGTGTCGGTTCCCATGGTTTGGGGAAACATACCCACCTTTTGTTGGGAATCATGTTTTTTTTTCTTGCTGAGTGCATGGAAATCGTACACATATACGCAGGGGTGTAGCGAAGTGATGGGTAAGGTAGAAGAATTAATTTCGAAAATTATGCACTTTACCAATTGAGTAACAAATTGGCTGACGCAAGCATTAATGTGCGTTGTTTATGGTTATAGTGCTACTGTTCGTTTCATTCGGTTGCAGTTACATTAAGTTCCGTTTTTTATTCTGGTCGATGAGTTTCTTTCGCACAGGTTCTCACATAGACGAGCGAGACGATTTTACCTCTGCATTCAAGTGCCAAAAGCATTTTGTTTGGAGTAGCGAATAATCTATAGCTGGTGATCTATAGCAATGCAACGAATCATTTTTCACAGCGCCTTCGATAGCTCAGTTGGTAGAGCGGTGGACTGTAGAAAGTCTCGGGAGGATCGAGTTCGGTTGCCCAAAATGTGATCCATCTCCAGCGAGTAAAGAAATCCATAGGTCACTGGTTCAAATCCGGTTCGAAGGATCAAGCACCTTTTTTTTTAAATTTGCCCTCATTCTAATCTACTCGAACGCTTCCCAATTACTTCTTTGTATTCTTTGTAAATAGTATTTGCGATTATCACATTTTATTTTTTTATATTTTTACATCGAATAATGGTTTCGTATGTGTATGGAGTGTTTTCTCGTTTGATAATTCAAACAGTCTTATCAGTACAATCCAAGTTCAATTTTACGTAATTTAAAAACATTCTGATCTTCCTTTCTCTCATCGCCTTCGATAGCCCAGTTGGTAGAGCGGTGGACTGTAGAAAAGGTGAAAGGGAGATCAGATAGAAATGCACCACCAAAAATGCATTCGCGATCACTTTCAAACACTAGAGAAATCCATAGGTCACTGGTTCAAATCCGGTTCGAAGGAAGTCTTCATTACTTTTTTGTACATATATCCTTTTTTTCAATGCACTTTTGAAATATCTATAAAAAAAACAACTTGAAGCTCTTCGTACGTTGAAAGTCGATAGCGATACAGAAGGGTCGCCTAGTCACGTCATGAGAATGATACTGGACGACTTCAACAGATTTTCGTGATAAGCGAAGCCATACATAGATGGATCCATAGAGTTGGAGTTATCAAACTAGCAGTTGCTAACTTTTCAAAGTGCTTTCTTCCATCGATCCATACAACACCTTCGATAGCTCAGTTGGTAGAGCGGTGGACTGTAGATAGTGTGGGGGAGAAGAGGAACTCCTGCAGCAATGCATTTGATCACCTCCTCCAAGTCTTGATAGTAATCCATAGGTCACTGGTTCAAATCCGGTTCGAAGGAGAGCGAATTGTAAACTTTATTTTGCATACTCTCTAGCACTGGCTGTCCAATGTTTTATTTTGCTCCACCACCACCATTCCAAGCAGTAACTCCAAGAGATAATGCCTCCCCACTACGTGCTCATGATTAAAGACAAATGGAAGTGGCCAAGCCCTGCTCTACTATCTCCAGTAAACGTGTAAGTCGACTGTGAAGTCAACTGCCACCAGCAGCTGGAGGAGGTGGAAAAGTGACGGTTTTGCGAGTGGCTTTTCTGCTTACCTTTCGAAAGCAAACCTCGAAGCCTTCGATAGCTCAGTTGGTAGAGCGGTGGACTGTAGAAAATTTGGAAAGTAAACAACTGCTACCACTCCGGAGGGGCACTTGATCACAAGCTTTCCGATCGAGTAGAAATCCATAGGTCACTGGTTCAAATCCGGTTCGAAGGAAATTCGATATTTTTTTAATCTTCATCTGCATCTTTAATGCAATCGTTACCTCAGCGTGCAATGTACTCAACTGCACCAGATGATGCATACATCCGATTCTCTTTTGTATCTTCAACCTTGAACGCTTAATACCATACGCTCTTGGAAATAAGGTTAAATGTAAATTTAATTTAATCGAACAAACTCATTCCATCGATGTGCATATATGTGTTAAACTAGATTTCAATGGTTCATTTCTACCATCCTTCGGTGGGAGAGATGAGGATTCCCCTCACAGCAAAATCAAAGAACCTTTCTGCAGCCGCAATGAAATGGTGGCGATTGGAGGCCAGGCACGAACCGTTCGAGCAAACAAATACAGGCATTGATTAGTGAACATTGTTCTCATCGACTGTCGTGTGTCCCTGTGAACCTGTCTGTAGAGTGGAGGACAAATTGTGTGCCACAAACCGGATAATCAGGACATGATAGAGTTTAAGCGTGAGCGTGAGCCAGGTAGAAGTGGATCTCTATAAAAATCAATTTAAATGCATCATATTCATGATGCTTTAACCATATAAAAAGCAAGTACCGAACTGATATCTATTGACTATCGGCAGTGGACGCAACTGAGCAAAGGAGGTTTTATTTTATAGGGTTCTTGATGCAGTAACCATTATTGTTTGAATTTACGAATGTACATCTCTTCCCTCCGGAAAGTTGTTTCGTTCCGAATAATCCACAAAACATGGCCTATGACAAGCTGCTAACCCTGAAGCGTGTTCGCTTGCTCGTCAGAATGTCCTTCCAAACGAATCTCCTCCCACTCCGTAAAATCCTCCGTAAACACCAACCTTGACGACCACCATCTTTTCCTCGATGTGTCCTTAATCCGTCGGGTCCTATTTGGGCCGACCACTGCGGAGATAATTGGAAATTGTATTCCACAAGAACTTGGTATATTTTACTTCGCCGAGGAAAAAGAAGGAACACGAGATTCTGCCATCGCACTCTCCAATGAAAAACACCCCACGAAAGCGATGCTTTATAAAAACGCCGTCTAAACGACAAAAGCGACCACCGTTCGGTCGTTCGCCGCCGTCACTCATCAGTCATCTTTGCTGGACGACCCTTCCACAGCCGTACAGCGTAAAAGATTCCAAAGATTTCGCTCTGTATCCTGCAAAATTCAACGCAATTAGAGTCGCGCTCATATTCGTCCACTTTGGAATCGGTTTGGGCACGTGGCGCTACTCTTGTTTCGTCCTTTCAAGCGTCTCTCTGCCTCCTATCTTGTGTATGTGTATGTCCTTCGAACACAGAAACAGGGCAAGGGCGCGTGTGTTTTTTGTTTGCTTCCGCCAATCGAGTCACCGGATTATGCACTTTGTTGTTTCGCTCCGATTCCGTTTGGCCTATCCGAGGTGGCCCTACCATTCTAGGTTAGGGATGTATTTTATTTCATTCTTTTGCCGCCGGATTGTTTCTTGCAGAAGAAGGTCATACATAAATCACCTTAGGGATAGACGCATTTCTACGTTCATTTTATTTCCAGTCTGTGTGCTGGAGATGAAAGGGCGGTGCGGCTGCAGGTTTCGGTAATGCAATTATGGTTTGTTTATTTTGATTACGTTTCATGTTTGCAGAATATACGTAGATCCGCCTGAATACTTAGTTTTTCTGTACTTTCAAGTTTCTCATGTTGGAGAAACCAAAGATCGATCGATGTACATTTGTCAATTCGTGATCTTCATACTTGGAGGAATTATAAGGCATTCATACTGTTTTTATTCTTCCACATCTGCTATCAGATGCGTTACAAGTTCAGTGTGTCGATGACACCTTCGACATTAAATAAAGAAATAAAAAAGAACACACAGGAAGACCTTTTCGTGGGAAACGAGACATTTCACCGACAAAACAGGGTTCATAATTTCGCCGAGGATCATTTCTTCCTCGCCTACTTTGTCGATAATGGGGTAAGGGATTTTAAATTTACCACGGTAATCTCTCCACCATTGGAAGCGATTTAACAACAATCCTGCCCCAAAAAGAAATGCGCGACCCGGAAGAGAAAGCTACCAACTCATTTACACAGCCTCCTGAACTGAGCTCCGTTTCCGTTTGTCCTTGTACGGTGTGAAATCGAAAGAGAAGACAGACAATTAGCACGAGAAGCTACAAAAATTATCCCCGTTTTTGATACTGTTTTCAACTTGTGTGCTTCTTTCGGTCTCCTTTTGGGACAATCAACTTCTTGGAGCCAATTTGGTTGGTGGCCAGTGGTCCATTGGTGTTTTTCTGTCCTTTTCTTCGAAATTGTACTTTAAAACGGAGGATGATAGTTTGGTTGGTGTGTGGAGTTGGCAGCAATCTCCCGACATACTTGGCGCCGTGGATGGTTGTGAAAAATGAATGGAATTATATAGGCCACTACGAAGCGATCTGTTCAATCAATTGAACTGATATGAATCCTATTGCAACCCAAACAAAGAGCAAGTTTCGTTGAAGTTTTATTTAAATGAGTGTACGAATTATTGTATCGTATTTTCATATTGCAACCACCACTTCCAACTCCACATTGTCAGTACGCAACAAATCCCCACTATATTGGTTTCCTATTTACTATTGCTTTGTGGATCCCATTATGGTTGGTAGGCATTTATGATCGTTCGTTTACAGGCATGCTTTCGTAGCCTTCGATAGCTCAGTTGGTAGAGCGGTGGACTGTAGAAGTTAGCTCGGCGCGTTGAGTTGCGTGTTTGGCTTTGGGTCGTTGCAGTGTTTGTTGCTACTCGCGTGAGTCTGCGGAAAAACTTCGTGTTGTGTAAATGCAAACAATGCACACCTTTCTTCTCTGTCTCTCCTGTTTCCATCATCCAGCAATTTTGTCTCTCCCATCTCAGCCCTCTGTGTTTCAGTAATCCATAGGGTCACTGGTTCAAATCCGGTTTGAAGGAGAAATATTGTATTTTGTACAAATTTTTTGAATGCTATTTCTAACGTGATAGTGCTCTTGTTCTCATAACGCGTACTGTTTCACGTTCTGAAGCTCATATAGTCGGCCATTTGACTGCAGTAGTTAAGAGTAGTAATAGCTCTGCTGTGATAGTAATTTATAGCTCACTAGCTATCAAATCCGATTTGGAGTAGTTAGACTTTTTTAGTTTATTCTACGAACATAACCGCGGTAACATTGCGAAGTGTTATTTCCTAAAAAAAATTTACCAAAATCGCTAATTTGCAATTTATTCACATTTCGCAATTTGTGTGTGAAAATGTTCAACTCCCTCTAAGCGGACTTATGTTGATATTGCTGTTTGGATAAGGCTCGTACTAGCTCCGGTTGCATTTTCCCTTTCCTTAAATTAAGCATCACCATTAAACGCCGTCGTATGGTGTGAGAAACACAACGCAACAAGTAAAAAAGAACGTAACGTGAAGAACGTAACTAAAAACAAAAAGAAATACATTAACAGAAGATAGATGCAAGCAGTAGCAATTGAAGAATGAGACGTAAAAAGGAAGCACACTCAGACGGTAAAAGAAAACAACGATACACACACACAAGGTGTGCAACATACACAACAGTTCGATAAGCATCGTGGGAAAGCGTGTGGTGAAACACAAAACTCCCTTTCCGACTCACCTGCGCTCAGGTCGGTTTCCTCGACTCCCTTCGGGTTTTTTACGCTGGGACACCTTCGATCGATTCGATATTGCTTCACTTTGCGCTTCCTTTTTTTCCATCCATTCTGACCAGCTTGTCAGCTTTGCATTGGTAATGATAATAATAATAAGAACCGATGCATTCGAGGGGATGGTTTGATGAAGGGAAGCACCGTAGGGGATCACAGTATCACTGAATGACGGTGAAGTACACCACCAGTACAAGCAGCGAGCTAGAGGAGGAGTCAGGAAGAGGAAGCATGGCAAGAATGATGGCTGCCGCGATACAGCAATCCGAGCCACCCTTTTCTACCACCCCCTCTGTGTCTGTGGGGCGGCTGGGCTCGAAGTGTGTGGCTCCTCCGTTGTCCTGGGGGAAACGGAAAAGCATGAAGACGTGTTTCACACTGGCCATCGGAAGTGAGAAAAATTAAAAGAACTCGTACGATGAATAAGTGGGTACCCGGTGGCTGCTGCCACCCATCTGTATGCGAGTGTGCGTACTCGGAGAGGGGGAGGGTGTAGGGAGTTGAGCCCGACGATGCGGGGCGGGCAGACAAGAAGAGACCCCCATGGAACGGAAGTCAGTCACTAAGTGCACTTTCGTATGCGCCGTTTATACGCAATTCGCTTGATAAGGCAACCGAGATACACGAGTTCATCAAATCAAAGTAAGCAGCGAAAGAGAAAAGGATAGCAAGAGGCAGAGAGCAAAGGAGGCAACGCGTTTGTTTTGATGCGACGCTTACGTCACTGTAGGGCGAAGCGTGGGAACGCATCGCAACCATGGTTACGCAGGGGCAGTAAACAAGCCCATCATTTTTTCCCCGTTTGTTCGTTTTTCCATTCATTTCCCGGCATCGGATCGGGTTTTCGGTTCCTTGTTGGTGTTCATTCTATTGTTCCTCTGGAAGGGGAATTTTCTGTACGGAGAGAGTTCATCTGCCTATTTGGTAGGGAGAGCGAGAAAATGAGGAAATAATCAAATCAAGTGTATACCTACATTAAACTCCTGATACAGGTTGTCTAAATATGTTACTTCAGTTAGTTGTTATTAAATGGTTTTTTAATAATTTTTATTACTTTCTTTGCAGTGACTGGACTCGTGATATAATCAATTTTCATGAACCACTGAACAAAAGCATTAAGTTGATAGCTGAAGGCTTCTCTGGCGTAATGAGTAGTTTGCTGTGCAAGTTACTGAAACTGAAAAGAACATTTTACCGTACTTTATCGTCATAAATTCCCCTCAAAATGAACTGCGGGAGAAAAAGTTTTAAGATGAACAAGATGAACTCCTATTCGAAAGCGCGAAAGAGCTCGATACGTGCGAAAAGTAAAGAGGAAATGAGAGAGAACAGAACGTTCGGCATTAGTCGGAGCTCGTTCGTTTGTTTCGCGATGCCGACGCAGAGGCTCGACCCTTGGCTTTGCGTACATGGAAAGCGTGAAACTTGGAATAAACTTGAAGCCAACATCGAGCATGCAAGGTGTGTATTGTTCGCTATCCGTCCGGTGAAGGATTGCGCGTGTGACCATTGCATTCTTCCACTAGCGAGCGTTCGAGCTGTATCGCGCGTATTTCGGAGTGGTGTAAGGCGACAACTACCACTACAGGCAAACGGGAAATTGTGTTTTAATCGATCATTAGTGAAACGTTTCGATTCGATTCGAAAACAACGAGCAAAAAGCACCGGCCACCGGGCGATGTGAAAGAAGTGCGTAAATTGGCGCTGCAGAAAATGGAAGTGAAATTAAATTTGTCTCATTAAGGGTTGATTGGATTTTAGCGGAGCAGTTCAGTTGTGAAGCGTGGAAATTCCGACCATAGTGACCATCCGTTCCATCTCCAATGATGATGGTGTTTCGTGCCATATGCTGTGGGGCATAGTGTGCTGTGTATTGCCACCTAATTTGAAGTTCCAGCCACAAGCTCTATGGCTCATTTGTGCGGGAATAGCAAATAGAATAACAAATAAGTCAGCAGTTTGCTGACAGTGAAGTGTGTCACTGTGTACGATCGTTCTTTGACGAGGCAAAATTGAATTCAAATACGATCGATCAAAACGGAACGGAGAGTGAATAGCAGAACTGCCGAGCAGTGACTTTGAAATACGTCTGGAGGAGGATTACTAAGACGATGACCATGTCGCATCTACTGAAGCAGACGAAAAAATGCTGTGCGAAGGTATGTACAATAGCTAAAGAACGACATCTTTCGAGTCTAAAAACATCCCTCTAAACATCCCTGTATGGAATGGAATGGAAGTTATCCATAACAGACAGATTTGTCTTGTGACCCAGTAAAACTGAGATTAAATTAGCAACTTCGCTGTCCTATGCTGGACTGCTCAGTCCAAACTGTCCGACAAGCCTCAACTTTACGCCGTTCCACAGCTGTTCTATTGCGGACAGAGGGATGTTTCCCTTCCGATGGACGAAAGGCCTAAAACGGACGAAAATCTCAAAACATCTCAAAGCAGCTAGCATCAAATTTTAAAAGACAGCTGCTGCTGCTGCGGAAGGAATCCCCGAAAATCGTCCTCTCAGGTCGATGTCTCTCTGTCACTCCACCCTCTTTGCGCTCGTTCCCTTTCAGTCCGTCAAATTCACTTCCTCTCCCATGCGTACGCCAACGATAATGGATGGAAAGGACGGACCGTTCTTGGGCAAGACTTTTTTCCAACTTTCCCACGCCAACGATCAACGGCGCGCGAGACATGGGATATGATGTGGAGTAAGCTGAAGGCAAAAAAAACACACACACATAAGGGACAAGGGGCACCTGCTTCCTACCAAACAAACGATCCGGAGGAATAAAAAAAAAACACATCGTTTCGGTTCTCGTGCTTGGCATGCTGCTACGCTGGCTTAGGGCTTATTATTTAGGGGATTCAATGTCCCGGGGTGAGCTTGTAAAGAAAGGGGCCTTGAGCCAATCCAGGCGCTCGCATCTTCCATTCGATAGGGGTCCGCGTGCACTGTTTGCTAGAACCCTGATGGGTAACTGGTAATGATCGACATCAACCACGATGTCAACGCGAGGGACATTTTCACACACCATTTTTTCGTTTCCCACCAACTTCTCAGGGCCTGGCGCTGCAGCAGTAGTATGGGTGCTAGAAACGGTAGCCCACGCTTTCCCCTGCGGCATGTGGAATTGAATTTAAGCTGGATGGTTGTTTTTTTCCTGCTTACCCATCACCATTCCATCAAGTCGGGGAATGTGAGTCATTCGCCTGAAACTGCTGAATCTTATCCAACGACCTTTGAGGTTGGATGTCAGTTGTGGACGGCGTTCGGTGGAATGAGATGTACCGTTTGGATTTATAAAAGCTTGGATAGAAATTCCCATGAAATCTATACTTGGTACGAGGTGGAATTGACAGAAAAAGGAATGAACGAACAGTGATTAAAGGAAGTTTAGAGCGAGAATTTTGTAATATGGTTTACATATTTCATGCTGAGAAAAACGTTGGAATATCCCCCCTACCACCGTTCCAAATGAGCTGTAGCTGAGTTAAGGGTGGTAAAACTGACTTGGTGAATACTGTTATAATCATTTGTCTAGAATGAACTATTTTTGTCGAAATTCTTTTTTCATTAAACAACCAGAGCCAATAGAGATTTACACTAGATATTCTCGAGTTCGTAAGCGATGCTATTGCCTTTTGCTCTGCAAGGAACTATTTGAAGTATGCACCTTAAACATATGTCTGTTTTACAAAGGATACCTATTTTGTGCTGATTCCAATATACGTTCGCCTAAACTATCAACCCCCAAGTGAGACGTGAACAATAATAGGTGCGTTGTAGCGTAAATTGTACCCTTGGCCAACAATGCATCTTTCTAGCATAGTCGACATCCTTCGCCTTCGCTCCGCTGGGGATGCTGAATTCCACCGGCAGCAAAACTCACTACCGGAAGTTTGAAACTAGATTGAATTAACTCATCCCGGCGTATGCAACACGAGCGTGCAACAGTTCGTTACCCCCCCCTGCTCCGGGACCATCGTTCCTGTCCCTTTCACCGTACAGATTCTCTCTCTCTCTCCTGGGGATGGAGTGGACGAGACTGAGCCGGTGCATATGGTTTGCTGCTCGTGCCTTGCGGTAATGTCCGCGACCGTCATGTGATGGTTTTTGCCTTCCGATCGATTGCGGTACAGTGCCGACCATCAGCTGCAAATTACTAAAGTGGACCTTTGCTAACCCGACTTGGCACGTGTGTTGGACATCAAAAAAGAGAAAAAAAAACAGGCAAAATTAAGCACACATACATAGTAATTAAGTTTGTGTAAATCAAATCCACTTTTGGTGTCATTTATTCTGCAAAAGTAACGATTTCCAATAAAATCGATTCTGTGTCATTATAGGTATAAAAAATGACGCCTCGGAATGGGAAAAATAGCTTTTTGCTTTCCGTATCCAACCTCATTGTCCCCCACTAGACCGATCCGATCCCAGGTCCTAATCTTCGTTCCAAGAAGGAAGCTGAAAAGGATTACTTTCTTCTACTGAGCGTGCAGTCAAATTTGACCACGGGAACAAGCCAAGCCCCAACCTCCTGTATCCAGCGCGTTGAAAAGCAAATGGGTTTGGAAATATGGAAGCGCAACAAAAAATGTAGTTGCGTGTTTTCCATCGTCGTGAGAAAAATATGTGGAAGAATCGGTCAAATGCATCCACCACCACCAGCCGTCCACCCTTTGCTTCTCGCTACTTTTGGTAAATGTGGATTTTTTGTTTGTAAACTGAGACGGAGACCACATTTTTAAGGTCTAGTCTTAGCGTTCCTTTCGGGGCTCTGAGAGAGGTATATTCATTCACAGAATTGAACCCTTTTTTCTGAAGAGGAGGGAGTATTCAGGGAAACCGTTTTCAATTGCCAAACCCCTTATTCCGTGCTATTCGTTACGCTATGGAACCTTCATCAACCGGGTAAATTGCTGGCTTTATCGTGCCGAAAGACACTTCTGACGAATGGCACCGGTCATGGAGCGACTTGTGATGAAGTTCGCGACATTACGGTTCGAGTTGGTAAAGCTAATATTTGGAGCGTTTTAAAAGTGCCCAGTATTTCCACACAATGAAACGGTTGTCCGCCGTCCGTAGGTGGTACGATCAGATGGAAGGGGTGTGAAAAATCCTCAAGATCACAAAACACTTCCAGTACCCGTTGATGGCAACTGGTGAGTCACCTCCGTTTATGTCCGTCTGCTCCGTGGAAAAGCATAAACCAGCTCAAAGACAAGGAAGACTTCCCAAAAATCACTTTCGTGACTCACGAAAGATGATTATCCTGGGTTTTGCTGTCTCGTTCTCGCCACGGTACTTGCCACTTCCCACAGCTACTGGTGGGAAAGTTCTTCCGTTCCCGGTAAAGAGGGGTGTTGGATGTAGTGACGGAAAACGGATAAATATTATCTTTCCCACGCCATCCTTGCCACGGCGGAGGTCCCTTTATGCGGGAAGAACCGAAGCTTTTGCTTATTCTTCCACTCATCCACCAGACATAAGGGCGATGAAGCACGATGAGGCAAAAGTTAATTGGAGTTGAGTTGAGTTGCGTTGTGTTTGTGGATCCGTCCTCCTCCAGCCTGTCGGCGCCCGTGTTTTTGTTGAACAAGTGCTCTAGAACAATAACAATTATTGTTCGCGTTTCGAAAACTTTTTGCCCTCCTGCAACACTTGCATAATGGTAAATAAATGTTGGCCTTTCCTTTATCTAGCCATTCCGCTTTATTTGGTAGCGATCCTGCTTCCTTTTCCCTTACGACCACAGTCAGCTGGCGTGCGGGGAAGATAAGATTTAACAACAAGTTTCCCATGGTGTGTGAGGTGCAACATCATCATCAGCATCATGATGATCGTGCATCATAAATATGATGACTGCACAAAACCCTTCGTTGCATTAGCATCCACATAAAACGCGATCGCACAATCCGACATCGAAGCAAGGCAGTGTGTGTGAGAGAACAAACAAAAAAAAATCAAGGAGAAGGTTCTTTAATTCCCATATGAAAGAACTTTTTCAGTTCGTAAAACCGGATTTCGTATTTGTTGCTTCCTTTTTTTTTCACGGGGAAGTTGAGATGTTGCTACACGACGCAAACTTGTCGGGGCCGAGATTCAGACTCTCTCTCTCTCTCTCTCCCTCTCTGTTTTGTCTGTCGGATGCTAATGGATGTTCGGTCCTTGGCAACCAGTTCCCAGCTAATGCATGGGCACCACCTGAGGGTAATAAGGGGCGCCCCAAGAAAGTATTGAACACTTGTGTTGTGTTGCGTATTTTCGGGGATCAAATTGCAGCTAAAGAACCACAGGTGCCCTTTTTTATACTTCGCCTTGTACTTTGGTTAATGTTTCTTTTAGTCCTGTTTCGTTTGGTAATAGTCGTACTATTAGTAAATGCGAATCATTTGGGTTGGTTTTAAAAGGGAAGCCCGAAAGTATACAATTGTTCCACACGAGGAGAAACAATCGTTTAACAAACTTTATAAAAAATAATGAAATCAACACTTTACGATTAAGGATTAAAGTGACATTTATCTTCAAGTATTTTTCTCAAAAAAGCCTATTAAGTAGTGCATTTCACCAATTGAATGCACTTTAATCGGTACAACCTCAACCAGTGTGCAGAGACGCGATACGACTCTTAATGATGCTCGAGCACAGAGCCTTTGATTGTAAACTGTTGCATAAATTCGCAACACGTTCGCTTTTTTGGCGACAATGGTCGCGACCGTCGAGTACGGCTTTTAAAACGACAACAATTACCGGAACGATTCGCTTCCTTTGGCCAGTGACTCTTTTTGCTGACCCCCAGACGGGGCCGAGACGAGACCCGGCGTGGGGTGGTTGGCAGATTGTTGTCGCCGGTCGTGGTTGTCGATGGAGGGAAAAAAAACCGATCCGCATCATTCAGCTTTTGCTGTACTCTTTTTTTTTTGTTTGGTTATGTTGAACTGAGATGCTGACGAGTGATTATGCTTGTTTTTTCCTTTTTCCACGTGTAATAATAATATTACCGCCAACTCTGCGTGTCCTCAACCGTCGTCTTTCGGCAACACGTTATGGCGTACCGTTGTCGTGATTCAAGTTTGTTGGTGCTTTGTTTGTTCCTGTTTGCAAGGATTCCCGTGTTGGTTGGGGTTTTGTTTTTGTTCTTCAAGCACAAGCAAGCAAGCAAAAACACCTTGGTCCGTGAGTCTCTCTCCTTCTCTCCTTTGGGATCTTGTTTCAATTTCCTTTTTGGATTTGAAAGACTGCTGGGAAGTCGTCGTCGCACATCATAAATGAAAGAAACAAAGTAAGAATGCTGGGTCGCACAAAGTGGATAAGAAGGAACACAAATCTGACATTCCCGTTGGGACGTTGGCGGGAGTTGGCAGGAAGAAAGGAGGGGAATCCGACAACCGGATCCGGTGGGAATCGAGATCCTTGGGAACCGAAGTCTTCCGCGATTTGGATTGCGATGTTTTTTGGAGAAACTGTGCCTTTTTATTTACGCCTTTTTCTTCTGTCTCTCTTTCTTGATTGTTTTATACTATTTCGCAAATTCGACAGCTGGACTAACGCAACAAACAACAACAAGTTCCTCTCATCAACCGCACCCGAACGATCGCTCCAAATAGCTCCTGCTATTCGAGGATTTTAGCTTAAACTTTTGTTGCTTTACAGGTGGGATTTGGAAGCTGAGATTAAGGAACATGGCGAAATAAATGGCTTCTCACGTAAGCCACCTTCAGTGTGCGAAATATATTATGCTTATACCTTTCTGGTGTCCTGCACCATTTTTTTCCAACTTGATTGCTCGCCGCTATGGAATATTGAATAAGAATGGGTTCAAAATCGTTGTTCCGTAATTGAGATCCTTATTACAATTTCCCTTCGCAATTTAATGGACTTTATTCTTTCTTATCAACAGATTATTCGCAAGCTGTCCTTCAATCCGGCCTCTACTACGAACGGAAGCAGTGCTGTAGATCAGTCACCCACCAACAATGGTCATGGGCTGAACAATCGCATAACGGCCAAGTATGTGCTGCACAAAAACTGTACACCAACCCGGTGTAAGATTCAACCAAGAGACTCCAGCATCGTGGACGATGTTGCTGTCGAGGGTTGGATGGAAACGCGAATGGAACAGGATAATGGATTCTATGCGCTAGGTGATGGAGGATCTCCAAATCCATCTCCACCGCCCATTCCCGAAACGCAGAACAACTACAAACTGAGTCGAAGCATGAAGAATCTGCCCAAGAAGCGTACCAATATCACCAGCAACAAGAATGTCAACCTTCGCAAATGCTTCCGGCTGCGCTCGAAGACTTTCGATGGACCACTAACGGAGGGTGAATCGGTGAGGACTACGTCCGAAACGCTTGGCAGCTCTCCCTCCATCGTTGAGGCCGGTATGGGTGAGCGGCGGGAAGTAGTGGTCGCCGACTCAATGACTCTAGCGAGTAACAACAGCAGTAGCAGGTTGCTCGGGGCTAAGCTGGATAAGATCAGCAAAAGCCTGATGCGTTCCGGTGATGGGGAAGGATCGCTGGACATTGCAAAACCGCTCTTCCTATCCGCCAGTAAACATCGGCGTAGTAACTACAATCACATCGAAGGTGATGACGAGGACGCGGTGAGAGATAGTGATGAGAGTCAGCTTCAGGCACGCTGGAGACAAGATGAAGAGCTAGTCCTAACGTCTGCTGCCAGTACAACCACCCTGGGCAGGAGAGAACAACGGTTAGAACAGGAGACAACCCTATCGACGATGGTGGAGGAAGATCCTGCTGTACAGACACCGTCGGTCATGGAGCGACTGACGGTTGCCGAAACGGCTGCAGCACTTCTCTTCGAGAAGGTTAAGTATGACCGTACCAAGCGTTACCTGATCGATCAGCTTACGGACGCTGCTGGAGAGCGTGGCGGTACACCAAGCTCATCATCCTGTTGTTCGTCACCGTTACATTTGGCGAAAAGTGATGATTTTGTCGATCCGTGGAAGAACTACAACATCCGTGGTGGTGCCAGTTGGGACAAAGTGTCCAAAAGTCCATGGGATTCTTCCGCCAAACCGAGCCCGGTTCGTGGTGATATCTGTAAGGCGCCTTCATCGGCCCAAACGTCTCTGGACATTGCGCAACAGCAGCAGACGCACCAGCATCCAACCATCCCCGCTTACCAACCGATGCGTACACATTGGAACCCATTCGAATATTCGCCTGCTCATCTGGCAAGGCTTACCGGTGCGTCCCAGCAGACACCATCTCCACACCACCACCAGCAATACCGACCAGCGTTCCAGGTGCAAACGGACGTTTGGGAGAATCTCAACAGCAAGCACTACGAGATCGACACGGATGTGGTGTGGCGATCGACACGCTGCTCGTCTCGACGTACCAGCGCCAGCACGGTGGAGACATGGATCGACGACGAAACGTTCGATAACTCGTTCAACGAGGAGCTCGAGCGTCGCTGTGCAACACTCAAGATCTGTGAGTGAGTGCCATCGGGATGTGCGGCAAACTCTAACGTCCAATTCCGTCCGACAGTGGACCACTCGAGTGGATCACTCCTTCTCTTCCAATTTGCATACCTGTATGGAAGATTGTTTGAAGTGAGTGTGCCCAACTCGGAACCTCCGCATCGCCATTATCGTGTCAACCATGTGCGTTGAGGCACTCTAAAGGCAATATTAGATAGCAACACACGCTTGTGGTGTCCAGTACCCAGGGTGCCATCGAAGCAGGGAAAGGGAAAATATTTCTTTTGATGATAATTATGTTGGTTTTTTTGTGATATAGAGTACAGTATGCGTATATTTCACTCTTTTCAGTTTAAAAGTTGTACTTTGATTTAGTTCTTACACACCAGAAGTACATTTAATATTTAAAAAACCGCGTTTAGAGAACAAGCGAAAGTGATAATAATGTAATGAAATTCCTAAAAGTTAAAAAATGATGCTCTTAACATGTGTTTCATATCAAACAACGCAAGAAACTATGACATATTTCCCAATACTAATCGGGAATTTATTTCTTCAAGATTTCATATCCACTTTTACCTGTAGGAATGCACTAAAATATAGTATCACTACAGAAAGAAGGAGCAATAATTCACTTTGATTTGATCCCTAAACGTCGTGTAAACGCTACATCTCCAGCATGCATGCGTGTGTAAATAATCGATCGTACTATTGATTAGTGTGCGAATTGTTTTACTAATGCGTAAGAAGCCTTTACCAAGAATCTTGTCATGTATGCAATCAGGGAATGCTAATGTGTGTGTGTGTGTGTGTGAATGGGAAGAGATATACGAAGCTAAGATGGACGGGCCATGGAACACGAGAATGCTTACCCGCTTAATTGAGAGAACGTGAAGCTTTAATTAGTGTTTTGTATTCACAGTGAAAGCACAGCACCACAAACAAGTGTAAAAGAAAAACACACACAAACACCTAATCACAGCTCTAGCATCCGAAGAGATTAGAATAAACAACAATCAAATAAAAGGCGACCATTAACAAACGCGGGCCCCTTAGATTCGTGATTGAAAGGAGAATCGTACGGAAATTAGAAACCATTAACAGAAGGCAAGAAGGAAGCGATAATAAAGGGATCAAGTTGGTCCTTGCGCTGGGGAGTAGTGGGTGAGAGAGAGAGGATGATTATCGGAGGAGGAAGGTGAGGGGACAATCCGTAACGAACGAAGTACAAAGCAACTGTGAAAAGTGAGGTTAGAACGATCTTAGTAGCCCGTTTCGAAGGTGCTGGGCACGTCTGTATCCTGCGTTGCTACACAAGAAGCAATGTGGATGCTTGATCTCATCAAGTTGATCTGTTCCGAAACCTGATTACCTGAAGGGAACGATCGTAATGGGGGGTTTGTGAAAATGAATAACAGATACTGCATTTTGGGGAAGAAAACGTGTGTGATTATGATCTTTACAACTGTATAAGAAGTCCCAGTCGTTAGGTTTAGTTGTATTAACTTCGGGAAGCGGGAGAGTAATAATGATAATTATGAATAGAAAAACCACGAAAGTGTGATCATCAATATAAACCTCCCCAGCAACAAAATTGTCATGCTCTCTCGTTATAACTAATCCACAAGCAAACCTGTCGAAGCGAGAAAGCATGACGATTTTGCTCGATGGGTTTTGTTTCTTTTTTATTTCTTATATCACACACACACACATAAACGGGGAAGAGAAGTCCCAACAGAAAGTGAAGGCCAAAAACATTCCAGGTTTGTATGAATCACGACCGATTTGTGTGGGTTTTTGGCCGGTAGATATATGCAACAACCACCCCCATCCACCAAACGGAATGCATTTTTCCCTCCTCCAAACCAGCTCCACCAGCATCTGACAATGGTGGAATGTGACCGAACGGGATTCTTTTTCCTTAAGCAACAAACGTGAAAATGGCTTGGGAAACGGCGATTTGATCGTTTCTCATGCCACGCTCTCCAAAGGTCTCCAAAAAGGTCATTCCCTGCTTGCTGTATGCTACCAGAAAAGTACAAATGCAGGATAGAAGACCAAGGTAAGAAAGATATAGACAGAGAGAATAATGTGTGTACGATGTCTTGTTCGTGGTTCAAGCTTCTTACGAGCATTTTTAAGGCGAAAAAGTAACAGGAGCGAAGAACATGCGTGAAGGTAATATTTTATTAATTTTCAAACCAACTTCAACATGTTTATCACCCGAGCGCTGACATAAGAAGAAACAAAAAAGCAACTCCCGAACAAATATATCGCCTGCGTTGGTAGAAGTTTTCTTGCACGGTCATGCAAACATTTAAAAGCATCACAATTAGCATCACAAAGCATCAAAAGTTAGATAAATGAAGTGCATTTTGTCGAAATGGAAGCATAAATGCCGAAACACACCCTGACCACTACAGCACAAATCGAAAGGAATGCGAAAAACTACCACATTCATCAAACATACGCACGAAACACAAAACAAAATTACTTTGTTGTAAAGGCAAGAATCTAATAAAAAAAACGAATAAACAAACAAATGAAACAAAACTGAAAATACTAACAGCAATGCAAATTAATTATTGTATTTCGACTCTTAAATTCGCGATTTTCGTTTCGCACCAAGCAGCATCCGAAAGTATTTTTA
This sequence comes from Anopheles moucheti, assembly GCF_943734755.1. Classification (NCBI taxonomy): domain Eukaryota; kingdom Metazoa; phylum Arthropoda; class Insecta; order Diptera; family Culicidae; genus Anopheles; species Anopheles moucheti. Next base: position 89,890,079 of record NC_069141.1, read on the forward strand.
TTGATAAAACAATATGTAAGTATAATTATTTGGGTGTATATTTAATAAACGTGGATAATTTGGAACATTCTGTTTCAAGAACTGTTTCCTCACCATGTCGATCGTTCCACGCATATTATTTTCGTTTCTTGCCCATTCGTTGAAATCTCCACCAGTAGATGAAAACAGTGCATATCCGAAATCCCATACAAATCAGCTGTTTTCAGATTTCCGATACCAAGAGAACATGTTTTTCAAGAGATGACATCTTCAGCGTGGAATAAATTTGCCTATCCGTATTGCATCGCATACTATCAAACCCGTGAAGCGATCGCTAGGGTAAACAAGGCGTGGCATAAATTTCCCCATCCGTATTGCATTGCATACCATCAAACCCGCGAGAGCGATCGCTAGGGTAAGGAAGGTGGATGAAACGGCATCCTCGCCCAAACTTTCCGTCGGCTGCTGCGAAATTCCATACAAAACCGGCCGTTTTCAGATTTGCGACACCAAGAGAGCATCCAAAACAAGAGGTAACATGTTGTCACTGCAGCGTGCCTATAGCTGAGCCGCTCTCGCGTGTTATCATTGCGCGTGAGAGAGGAGTTTCCCCAACGTTGGATATTTTTGCAGGGTTCTTGGGGTCTTTTTTGACATGTTCCGCGTGATGTTGTTTGGCTCGTTTGGTATCTCATATAATTGACGCGTTCAGCAAGTTATCTTTGGCAGCAAAAACATTTGACGGTCAGCCGAAAGCTCTACCGAACATGTCTACGCATATTTTAGCTTAGCTTAGCTGTTCCCGACCAAAACAACACCGAGTACGGTTTGTGAATACAGACGACACAAACCCTGCATCGCTTTAAGGGGAAAATCCCCTCTCTCATTCGCGCGGTAGTGAGCTCGGCTTAAGCATGGACAGCTGATCTCGCTCACACCATTTGAGCGATCCGATCGCCATGTTTGGCTTTGGGTAGCGTGTATGAGATCTGTATCCACATTTTACTCAGGCAAGTGGAACTGTGTGGTCCTCGGTACGATCGTCTTGTGTGGTTTTGTGTTGCGTGTGTGTGGGCAACACCCACGCTTTGCTCTCGCGAGTAGTGCTGTTTGCCGTACGGTACGTTCCCCCTGTATGGCAATGAGTAGCGTGTGTATGGACGACTGAGATAATATCCACATTTTACTCAGGCGAGTGGAACTGTTTACGCTACGGTACGATCGTCTTGTGTAGTTTTGTGTTGCGTGTGTGTGGACAACAGCCACGTTTTGCTCCCAGGAGTAGTGCTGTTTGCTGTACGGTACGTTCCTCCTGTGTGTGTATGGACAACTGAGGGAATCAACAGCGGGATTGTTTTGATTATAGTTTGAGCAAGAATTGTTGCGATAATATTATTACAAAGTTTGTGAAAAATAACGTTGTTTTTATATAACATGAGATAAGAAGAAGCGTTGACATAAGAAGAAACAAAAAAGCAACTCCCGAACGAATATATCGCCTGCGTTGGTAGAAGTTTTCTTGCACGGTCATGCAAACATTTAAAAGCATCACAATCAGCATCACAAAGCATCAAAAGTTAGATAAATGAAGTGCATTTTGTCGAAATGGAAGCATAAATGCCGAAACACACCCTGACCACTACAGCACAAATAGGAAGAAATGCGAAAAACTACCATATTCATCAAACATACGCACGAAACACTAAACAAAATTACTTTGTTGTAAAGGCAAGAGTGTTATAAAAAAAAAACGAATAAACAAACAAATGAAACAAAACTGAAAATACTAACAGCAATGCAAATTAATTATTGTCTTTCGACTCTTAAATTCGCGATTTTCGTTTCGCAACAAGCAGCATCCGAAAGTATTTTTATTGATAAAACAATATGTAAGTATAATTATTTGGGTGTATATTTGATAAACGTGGTTAATTTTGAGTGAAAGAATGGATTTCAAGAGATGACACCTGCAGTGTGGACTAAATTTGCCCATCACTATTGCATCGCATACTATCAAACCCGTGAAGCGATCGCTAGGGTAAACAAGGCGTGGCATAAATTTCCCCATCCGTATTGCATTGCATACCATCAAACCCGCGAGAGCGATCGCTAGGATAAGGAAGGTGGATGAAACGGCATCCTCGCCCAAACTTTCCGTCGGCTGCTGCGAAATTCCATACAAAACCGGCCGTTTTCAGATTTGCGACACCAAGAGAGCATCCAAATCAAGAGGTAACATGTTGTCACTGCAGCGTGCATATAGCTGAGCCGCTCTCGCGTGTTATCATTGCGCGTGAGAGAGGAGTTTCCCCTACGTTGGATATTTTTGCAGGGTTCTTGGGGTCTTTTTTGACATGTTCCGCGTGATGTTGTTTGGCTCGTTTGGTATCTCATATAAATGACGCGTTCAGCAAGTTATCTTTGGCAGCAAAAACATTTGACGGTCAGCCGAAAGCTCTACCGAACATGTCTACGCATATTATAGCTTAGCTTAACTGTTCCCGACCAAAACAACACCGAGTACGGCTTGTGAATACAGACGACACCAACCCTGCATCGCTTTAAGGGGAAAATCCCCTCTTTCATTCGCGCGGTAGTGAGCTCGGCTTAAGCATCGACAGCTGATCTCGCTCACACCATTTGAGCGATCCGATCGCCATGTTTGGCTTTGGGTAGCGTGTATGAGATCTGTATCCACATTTTACTCAGGCGAGTGGAACTGTGTGGTCCTCGGTACGATCGTCTTGTGTGGTTTTGTGTTGCGTGTGTGTGGACAACACCCACGCTTTGCTCCCGCGAGTAGTGTTGTTTGCTGTACGATACGTTCCCCCTGTGTGGCTATGTGTAGCGTGTGTATGGACGACTGAGATAATATCCACATTTTACTCAGGCGAGTGGAACTGTTTACGCTACGGTATGATCGTCCTGTGTGGTTTTGTGTTGCGTGTGTGTGGACAACAGCCACGTTTTGCTCACGCGAGTAGTGTTGTTTGCTGTACGGTACGTTCCCCCTGTGTGTGTATGGACAACTGAGGGAATCAACAGCGGGATTGTTTTGATTATAGTTTGAGCAAGAATTGTTGCGATAATATTATTACAAAGTTTGTGAAAAATAACGTTGTTTTTATATAACATGAGATAAGAAGAAGCGTTGACATAAGAAGAAACAAAAAAGCAACTCCCGAACGAATATATCGCCTGCGTTGGTAGAAGTTTTCTTGCACGGTCATGCAAACATTTAAAAGCATCACAATTAGCATCACAAAGCATCAAAAGTTAGATAAATGAAGTGCATTTTGTCGAAATGGAAGCATAAATGCCGAAACACACCCTGACCACTACAGCACAAATAGGAAGGAATGCGAAAAACTACCACATTCATCAAACATACGAACAAAACACAAAACAAAATTACTTTGTTGTAAAGGCAAGAGTGTTATAAAAAAAAAACGAATAAACAAACAAATGAAACAAAACTGAAAATACTAACAGCAATGCAAATTAATTATTGTCTTTCGACTCTTAAATTCGCGATTTTCGTTTCGCAACAAGCAGCATCCGAAAGTATTTTTATTGATAAAACAATATGTAAGTATAATTATTTGGGTGTATATTTGATAAACGTGGTTAATTTTGAGTGAAAGAATGGATTTCAAGAGATGACACCTGCAGTGTGGACTAAATTTGCCCATCACTATTGCATCGCATACTATCAAACCCGTGAAGCGATCGCTAGGGTAAACAAGGCGTGGCATAAATTTCCCCATCCGTATTGCATTGCATACCATCAAACCCGCGAGAGCGATCGCTAGGGTAAGGAAGGTGGATGAAACGGCATCCTCGCCCAAACTTTCCGTCGGCTGCTGCGAAATTCCATACAAAACCGGCCGTTTTCAGATTTCCGACACCAAGAGAGCATCCAAATCAAGAGGTAACATGTTGTCACTGCAGCGTGCATATAGCTGAGCCGCTCTCGCGTGTTATCATTGCGCGCGAGAGAGGAGTTTCCCCTACGTTGGATATTTTTGCAGGGTTCTTGGGGTCTTTTTTGACATGTTCGGCGTGATGTTGTTTGGCTCGTTTGGTATCTCATATAATTGACGCGTTCAGCAAGTTATCTTTGGCAGCAAAAACATTTCACGGGCAGCCGAAAGCTCTACCGAACATGTCTACGCATATTATAGCTTAGCTTAGCTGTTCCCGACCAAAACAACACCGAGTACGGTTTGTGAATATAGACGACACCAACCCTGCATCGCTTTAAGGGGAAAATCCCCTCTCTCATTCGCGCGGTAGTGAGCTCGGCTTAAGCATCGACAGCTGATCTCGCTCACACCATTTGAGCGATCCGATCGCCATGTTTGGCTTTGGGTAGCGTGTATGAGATCTGTATCCACATTTTACTCAGGCAAGTGGAACTGTGTGGTTCTCGGTACGATCGTCCTGTGTGGTTTTGTGTTGCGTGTGTGTGGGCAACACCCACGCTTTGCTCTCGCGAGTAGTTCTGTTTGCCGTACGGTACGTTCCCCCTGTATGGCAATGAGTAGCGTGTGTATGGACGACTGAGATAATATCCACATTTTACTCAGACGAGTGGAACTGTTTGCGCTACGATACGATCGTCCTGTGTGGTTTTGTGTTGCGTGTGTGTGGACAACAGCCACGTTTTGCTCACGCGAGTAGTGCTGTTTGCCGTACGGTACGATCCCCCTGTGTGTGTATGGACAATTGAGGGAATCAACAGCGGGATTGTTTTGGTTCTAGTTTGAGCAAGAATTGTTGCGATAATATTATTACAAAGTTTGTGAAAAATAACGTTGTTTTTATATAACATGAGATAAGAAGAAGCGTTGACATAAGAAGAAACAAAAAAGCAACTCCCGAACAAATATATCGCCTGCGTTGGTAGAAGTTTTCTTGCACGGTCATGCAAACATTTAAAAGCATCACAATTAGCATCACAAAGCATCAAAAGTTAGATAAATGAAGTGCATTTTGTCGAAATGGAAGCATAAATGCCGAAACACACCCTGACCACTACAGCACAAATAGGAAGGAATGCGAAAAACTACCACATTCAACAAACATACGAACGAAACACTAAACAAAATTACTTTGTTGGAAATGCAAGAGTGTAATAAAAAAACGAACAAACAAATAAATGAAAAAAAATGAAAATACTAACAGCAATGCAAATTAATTATTGTATTTCGATTCTTAAATTCGCGATTTTCGTTTCGCAACAAGCAGCATCCGAAAGCATTTTTATTGATAAAACAATATGTAAATATAATTATTTGGGTGTATATTTCATAAACGTGGTTAATTTTGAGTGAAAGAATGGATTTCAAGAGATGACACCTGCAGTGTGGACTAAATTTGCCCATCACTATTGCATCGCATACCATCAAACCCGTGAAGCGATCGCTAGGGTAAACAAGGCGTGGCATAAATTTCCCCATCCGTATTGCATTGCATACCATCAAACCCGCGAGAGCGATCGCTAGGGTAAGGAAGGTGGATGAAACAGCATCCTCGCCCAAACTTTCCATCGGCTGCTGCGAAATTCCATACAAAACCGGCCGTTTTCAGATTTGCGACACCAAGAGAGCATCCAAAACAAGAGGTAACATGTTGTCACTGCAGCGTGCCTATAGCTGAGCCGCTCTCGCGTGTTATCATTGCGCGTGAGAGAGGAATTTCCCCTACGTTGGATATTTTTGCAGGGTTCTTGGGGTCTTTTTTGACATGTTCCGCGTTATGTTGTTTGGCTCGTTTGGTATCTCATATAATTGACGCGTTCAGCAAGTTATCTTTGGCAGCAAAAACATTTGACGGTCAGCCGAAAGCTCTACCGAACATGTCTACGCATATTATAGCTTAGCTTAGCTGTTCCCGACCAAAACAACACCGAGTACGGTTTGTGAATATAGACGACACCAACCCTGCATCGCTTTAAGGGGAAAATCCCCTCTCTCATTCGCGCGGTAGTGAGCTCGGCTTAAGCATCGACAGCTGATCTCGCTCACACCATTTGAGCGATCCGATCGCCATGTTTGGCTTTGGGTAGCGTGTATGAGATCTGTATCCACATTTTACTCAGGCAAGTGGAACTGTGTGGTTCTCGGTACGATCGTCCTGTGTGGTTTTGTGTTGCGTGTGTGTGGGCAACACCCACGCTTTGCTCTCGCGAGTAGTTCTGTTTGCCGTACGGTACGTTCCCCCTGTATGGCAATGAGTAGCGTGTGTATGGACGACTGAGATAATATCCACATTTTACTCAGACGAGTGGAACTGTTTGCGCTACGATACGATCGTCTTGTGTAGTTTTGTGTTGCGTGTGTGTGGACAACAGCCACGCTTTGCTCCCGCGAGTAGTGTTGTTTGCTGTACGATACGTTCCCCCTGTGTGTGTATGGACAACTGAGGGAATCAACAGCGGGATTGTTTTGATTATAGTTTGAGCAAGAATTGTTGCGATAATATTATTACAAAGTTTGTGAAAAATAACGTTGTTTTTATATAACATGAGATAAGAAGAAGCGTTGACATAAGAAGAAACAAAAAAGCAACTCCCGAACGAATATATCGCCTGCGTTGGTAGAAGTTTTCTTGCACGGTCATGCAAACATTTAAAAGCATCACAATTAGCATCACAAAACAACATCTGAAAAGAAAAGTTACAACCACAAATTGGATAAATGAAGCACATTTTGTCGAAATGTATTAGAGCGACGGTGATAATTAGATCCCAACAATTCTTGCTCAAACTATAATCAAAACAAACCCGCTGTTGATTCCCTCAGTTGTCCATACACACACAGGGGGAACGTACCGTACGGCAAACAGCACTACTCGCGTGAGCAAAACGTGGCTGTTGTCCACACACACGCAACACAAAACCACACAGGACGATCATACCGTAGCGTAAACAGTTCCACTCGCCTGAGTAAAATGTGGATATTATCTCAGTCGTCCATACACACGCTACACATAGCCACACAGGGGGAACGTACCGTACGGCAAACAGCACTACTCGCGAGAGCAAAGCGTGGGTGTTGCCCACACACACGCAACACAAAACCACACAAGACGATCGTACCGAGGACCACACAGTTCCACTCGCCTGAGTAAAATGTGGATACAGATCTCATACACGCTACCCAAAGCCAAACATGGCGATCGGATCGCTCAAATGGTGTGAGCGAGATCAGCTGTCGATGCTTAAGCCGAGCTCACTACCGCGCGAATGAGAGAGGGGATTTTCCCCTTAAAGCGATGCAGGGTTGGTGTCGTCTGTATTCACAAACCGTACTCGGTGTTGTTTTGGTCGGGAACAGCTAAGCTAAGCTATAATATGCGTAGACATGTTCGGTAGAGCTTTCGGCTGCCCGTCAAATGTTTTTGCTGCCAAAGATAACTTGCTGAACGAGTCATTTATATGAGATACCAAAACGAGCCAAACAACATAACGCCGAACATGTCAAAAAAGACCCCAAGAACCCTGCAAAAATATCCAACGTAGGGGAAACTCCTCTCTCACGCGCAATGATAACACGCGAGAGCGGCTCAGCTATATGCACGCTGCAGTGACAACATGTTACCTCTTGATTTGGATGCTCTCTTGGTGTCGCAAATCTGAAAACGGTTGGTTTTGTATGGAATTTCGCAGCAGCCGACGGAAAGTTTGGGCGAGGATGCCGTTTCATCCACCTTCCTTACCCTAGCGATCGCTCTCGCGGGTTTGATGGTATGCAATGCAATACGGATGGGGAAATTTATGCCACGCCTTGTTTACCCTAGCGATCGCTTCACGGGTTTGATGGTATGCGATGCAATAGTGATGGGCAAATTTAGTCCACACTGCAGGTGTCATCTCTTGAAATCCATTCTTTCACTCAAAATTAACCACGTTTATGAAATATACACCCAAATAATTATACTTACATATTGTTTTATCAATAAAAATACTTTCGGATGCTGCTTGTTGCGAAACGAAAATCGCGAATTTAAGAGTCGAAAGACAATAATTAATTTGCATTGCTGTTAGTATTTTCAGTTTTGTTTCATTTGTTTGTTTATTCGTTTTTTTTTTATAACACTCTTGCCTTTACAACAAAGTAATTTTGTTTTGTGTTTTGTTCGTATGTTTGATGAATGTGGTAGTTTTTCGCATTCCTTCCTATTTGTGCTGTAGTGGTCAGGGTGTGTTTCGGCATTTATGCTTCCATTTCGACAAAATGCACTTCATTTATCTAACTTTTGATGCTTTGTGATGCTAATTGTGATGCTTTTAAATGTTTGCATGACCGTGCAAGAAAACTTCTACCAACGCAGGCGATATATTCGTTCGGGAGTTGCTTTTTTGTTTCTTCTTATGTCAACGCTTCTTCTTATCTCATGTTATATAAAAACAACGTTATTTTTCACAAACTTTGTAATAATATTATCGCAACAATTCTTGCTCAAACTATAATCAAAACAATCCCGCTGTTGATTCCCTCAGTTGTCCATACACACACAGGGGGAACGTATCGTACAGCAAACAACACTACTCGCGGGAGCAAAGCGTGGGTGTTGTCCACACACACGCAACACAAAACTACACAAGACGATCGTACCGAGGACCACACAGTTCCACTTGCCTGAGTAAAATGTGGATACAGATCTCATACACGCTACCCAAAGCCAAACATGGCGATCGGATCGCTCAAATGGTGTGAGCGAGATCAGCTGTCGATGCTTAAGCCGAGCTCACTACCGCGCGAATGAGAGAGGGGATTTTCCCCTTAAAGCGAAGCAGGGTTGGTGTCGTCTGTATTCACAAACCGTACTCGGTGTTGTTTTGGTCGGGAACAGCTAAGCTAAGCTATAATATGCGTAGACATGTTCGGTAGAGCTTTCGGCTGACCGTCAAATGGTTTTGCTGCCAAAGATAACTTGCTGAACGCGTCATTTATATGAGATACCAAACGAGCCAAACAACATCACGCGGAACATGTCAAAAAAGACCCCAAGAACCCTGCAAAAATATCCAACGTAGGGGAAACTCCTCTCTCACGCGCAATGATAACACGCGAGAGCGGCTCAGCTATATGCACGCTGCAGTGACAACATGTTACCTCTTGATTTGGATGCTCTCTTGGTGTCGCAAATCTGAAAACGGTTGGTTTTGTATGGAATTTCGCAGCAGCCGACGGAAAGTTTGGGCGAGGATGCCGTTTCATCCACCTTCCTTATCCTAGCGATCGCTCTCGCGGGTTTGATGGTATGCAATGCAATACGGATGGGGAAATTTATGCCACGCCTTGTTTACCCTAGCGATCGCTTCACGGGTTTGATGGTATGCGATGCAATAGTGATGGGCAAATTTAGTCCACACTGCAGGTGTCATCTCTTGAAATCCATTCTTTCACTCAAAATTAACCACGTTTATCAAATATACACCCAAATAATCATACTTACATATTGTTTTATCAATAAAAATGCTTTCGGATGCTGCTTGTTGCGAAACGAAAATCGCGAATTTAAGAATCGAAAGACAATAATTAATTTGCATTGCTGTTAGTATTTTCATTTTTTTTCATTTATTTGTTTGTTCGTTTTTTTATTACACTCTTGCATTTCCAACAAAGTAATTTTGTTTAGTGTTTCGTGCGTATGTTTGATGAATATGGTAGTTTTTCGCATTCCTTCCTATTTGTGCTGTAGTGGTCAGGGTGTGTTTCGGCATTTATGCTTCCATTTCGACAAAATGCACTTCATTTATCTAACTTTTGATGCTTTGTGATGCTGATTGTGATGCTTTTAAATGTTTGCATGACCGTGCAAGAAAACTTCTACCAACGCAGGCGATATATTCGTTCGGGAGTTGCTTTTTTGTTTCTTCTTATGTCAACGCTTCTTCTTATCTCATGTTATATAAAAACAACGTTATTTTTCACAAACTTTGTAATAATATTATCGCAACAATTCTTGCTCAAACTAGAACCAAAACAATCCCGCTGTTGATTCCCTCAGTTGTCCATACACACACAGGGGGAACGTACCGTACAGCAAACAACACTACTCGCGGGAGCAAAGCGTGGCTGTTGTCCACACACACGCAACACAAAACCACACAGGACGATCATACCGTAGCGTAAACAGTTCCACTCGCCTGAGTAAAATGTGGATATTATCTCAGTCGTCCATACACACGCTACACATAGCCACACAGGGGGAACGTATCGTACAGCAAACAACACTACTCGCGGGAGCAAAGCGTGGGTGTTGTCCACACACACGCAACACAAAACTACACAAGACGATCGTACCGAGGACCACACAGTTCCACTTGCCTGAGTAAAATGTGGATACAGATCTCATACACGCTACCCAAAGCCAAACATGGCGATCGGATCGCTCAAATGGTGTGAGCGAGATCAGCTGTCGATGCTTAAGCCGAGCTCACTACCGCGCGAATGAGAGAGGGGATTTTCCCCTTAAAGCGATGCAGGGTTGGTGTCGTCTGTATTCACAAACCGTACTCGGTGTTGTTTTGGTCGGGAACAGCTAAGCTAAGCTATAATATGCGTAGACATGTTCGGTAGAGCTTTCGGCTGCCCGTCAAATGTTTTTGCTGCCAAAGATAACTTGCTGAACGAGTCATTTATATGAGATACCAAAACGAGCCAAACAACATAACGCCGAACATGTCAAAAAAGACCCCAAGAACCCTGCAAAAATATCCAACGTAGGGGAAACTCCTCTCTCACGCGCAATGATAACACGCGAGAGCGGCTCAGCTATATGCACGCTGCAGTGACAACATGTTACCTCTTGATTTGGATGCTCTCTTGGTGTCGCAAATCTGAAAACGGTTGGTTTTGTATGGAATTTCGCAGCAGCCGACGGAAAGTTTGGGCGAGGATGCCGTTTCATCCACCTTCCTTATCCTAGCGATCGCTCTCGCGGGTTTGATGGTATGCAATGCAATACGGATAGGGAAATTTATGCCACGCCTTGTTTACCCTAGCGATCGCTTCACGGGTTTGATAGTATGCGATGCAATACGGATAGGCAAATTTATTCCACGCTGAAGATGTCATCTCTTGAAAAACATGTTCTCTTGGTATCGGAAATCTGAAAACAGCTGATTTGTATGGGATTTCGGATATGCACTGTTTTCATCTACTGGTGGAGATTTCAACGAATGGACAAGAAACGAAAATAATATGCGTGGAACGATCGACAAGGTGAGGATAGAGTTCTTGAAACAGAATGTTCCAAATTATCCACGTTTATTAAATATACACCCAAATAATTATACTTACATATTGTTTTATCAATAAAAATACTTTCGGATGCTGCTTGTTGCGAAACGAAAATCGCGAATTTAAGAGTCGAAAGACAAAAATTAATTTGCATTGCTGTTAGTATTTTCAGTTTTGTTTCTTTATTCGTTTTTTTTATTACATTCTTGCCTTTACAACAAAGTAATTTTGTTTAGTGTTTCGTCAGGGTGTGTTTCGGCATCTATGCTTCCAATTTGACAAAATGTACTTCATTTATCCAGCTCGTGATGCTTTTAAATGTTTGCATGACCGTGCAAGAAAACTTCTACCAACGCAGGCGATATATTTGTTCGGGAGTTGCTTTTTTGTTTCTTCTTATGTCAACGCTTCTTCTTATGTTATATAAAAAAACGGTTATTTTTCACTAACTTTGTGATAATTATATTTATTTTATTAATTCTCAAACCTACTGCAACAAATGAAAATTTTCTTGAATACAAAGGGGATTTATTATTTATTATTCCATGTTGCTCTTTCGCATTAATATTTTTATTTCAAATATAGCTACATTTCTAACTGTCAGGAAACAAATCATATTCCATACGTGTTATTTCGATATTTGTTTTACACTTTCTATTGCTTATAAGTACTTTTGTCATACATGTTTGCATTGTTATATATGTTTCGTTCTGTTTTACTCAAGGATCAAGGAATTATTGATAGCAAACTTGATAACAAAATGATGGGGAATTGCGAGAAATCCGCTGCTCAAGAAGAATGTGTTCACGGAAGGAAGTCATAAAACTTAAAAGTGTGTGATGGTAGAAGTTTTTCCAATGCTGAACGCGCCTGCCGTAAACTTTCCTTCAAGAAATGATTCTGTCTCGCGTTCCTTTCATCTGCTATTTACCTGGGAAAATTGCCTGTGGAAGAAAAAGAGAAGTTTGATATGAAAATGATTGAATAAATTGTCGTAGATAAAGAAATGTACTAACAAATTACAAACAAAGTTATTATGATTAAAGTAACAAACAAGGAATGTAATACGCAAATTTCAAGACCAATAACTTAAACGTATTTTAAACGCGCAATAACTTAAACGTATTGTTGAGGAGGATCTGTCTTCTTTCCAGCAGCTAGGAACCCACAAAGACATGATCTACCGCAACAAAACATATCTGTAGTGGAGCTTTTTTCCAAGATAAAACAAAAGCCAAGGAAAAATCACCAAAACCTCGTAAACAACACCAATGGCCAAGTTTGGTTTCTGCTGTGGTTGTTTTTCCCCAATGTCCTCCTTTTTGCTGCAGTGGGCTTTAAATTTATCGCTTTTCATCACCAACAGGAGAACAAAAAAATCCCTTTGTAAATATCCCCCCACTGCAACGTCCCTCCTTCTTCTCTTCTTTGATGGTGTACCAAAGCGGGATTTGTTTCGAGCATCCCTTCCCAGTTGTTCGCTCTCTTTGGTCCATTCCATTGCACCACCGGCAGCAACATTACGTTGCGACAAATTCACATTATTAGCCGTCCCGTGGGTCTGCTGCTGCTGTTGCTGCACTAAAAATACTGTCACGAAAATCCCCTCCCTTGATTTACCTTTGCTTCGGTGATTTATATTTTTAAAGGTCCATTTACGGCCAGGCCGACTCAGCCCGTGTTGTCAGCTGCTGGTGGATGCTGTTCACCGACTTGAGTGCAGTGAAAAGTTGCTCCGGTTTCAACGAAACGGGCCGTTCACCAACGGTTTCCGTGGTGTAGTGGTTATCACATCCGCCTAACACGCGGAAGGCCCCCGGTTCGATCCCGGGCGGAAACACGAACTCCATTTTTTAACTTCGTTTTTTCCTGTTTAGTTTCTTTTGCTTCTTCTGTTCCTTCGTGTATGCTACATTAGGAATTTCATCCACAGCAATGTATATTTAGCAATGGGCGCTAACGAATTGGTTACTTTAATAAGGTATTGGTTCTCGATGTCTTTTATAGAGCTAAACAAGCACCATCTCTGGCTCTTCTCGCAAAACCAATCCGCTGGTCGTGCGAATATAGATCATGTGCCTTCTCAGATACCAGTTCGTTGCTCAGGCCACTCGTGTCTTGAATCACCGCAGTGTATAGAACATAATGTTTGATACCATTCCCACCATTCCACATCAAAGTTATGGACACAAAGCAAGTCTGACAATCATGAAGGTTCTTGTCAATTTTAAGGCCTTAATACCATAATCGGGAAGCTTCCAGAACAAAACCGGTGAACAATAATATCGCAAAATTTGTTTATGATGATGGCGCCCTCGTGATGGTGTAGAGACAATGCGATCAATTATTTTGTTTTTCGTAGTGCCGTGGTGTGGCTTTTCACATTACTAGCTTCCGTTCATTTCAGGCAACAAATGTAACACATTAATTCCATTATAATAACAGGTATCTGGTAGTAGGTTACATATTATGGCAGTGTGAACGTATTCTATACAATCGTTAGTACGACAGCGATGGAAGCAAATCGTGACAGGGCGATCTCTCTGCTGGTAATGCTAGGTAGATAGAACTCCTCAGAATTCGCTCTATTCGCCTGCTGTGTATTTTCCCCGTGTTCATTCCAGCAAATCTCTGGCTGCACATACAAGGACCATCGATCGTGCACTCTGCTCGTCAAACATGCATTCTACAGGTCGCTAACTGTATCTACGACAGGGTGAATGTCTCCGCTGGCGGGCTACAGCAGCTGAGAGCAACTGTCCGTGAATCTGCCACGATAAGTCAGATCACTGTGCAACGGCTAATCACTCCATATCCGGACGGTGTGTTGTTGCTGCTGGTTTCCGAGTTTGTGGTAGAATTCGTTTACGAGCGGTACAAGGAACGCATACTACGTATTCCTCCTAACGCCATGCTGGAAGATATGCGAGTAAAGAGTGCACCAGAGCTGCAGACGATCATCGTTGTAGCGCCAAACAAACAGCTAATCTCGCTGCAGATTAACCAAGCCGCACTGGCCAGTGTGCCGGATTCGTTACGGAACTTACCGGAACTAACATTTCTCAACCTTGACAATGGCGCCTTGGAGAGATTAAGCTTGGATCCGTTCGACAACAGTCCCAACATAACCAGCTTATCGTGCAGCGGTAACAAGATTGTCCAGCTGGTAGTTAGCCGTAATGCGGACCTCTCCGTACCACTCGTTGACTTGATGTTGTCCTACAACCTGCTGGAATCCATCGACGGAGACTTCTTTCGACCGCTGCGTATGCTCAGGTTCGTTAGCTTCGAGAACAATCGAATACAACGCATCGAAGGGGGGCCGATCTCGCTGCCAAGAGTAACGTACATCAGCTTCGTGGAGAATTGCTTGAGCACACTGGACGTATCCCAGTGGCATTTGCCGCTGTTGGTCGAAATGTTTTTCGAAAGCAACAATCTCACACGTGTCCCGATCGGGATAGAACGACTCTCCAATATGACTACGCTGATGCTGCAGAGCAATAGGCTCACGGTTGTCGATCTGCGTCGGTTCGATGGGTGGGCTAAGTTGGAGAAGATTGATCTCACGGGCAATCGTCTAAGCCACGTATTCGTATCAGGCACAGGACGTGTTTCGCTGCCCAATTTAACGATGATGCATTTGTCCGAAAATCAGCTCACTCAGCTCGACTATGCCCGTTGGAACTTTCCACAGCTGGCCACACTCACGCTCACCTTCAACCAACTCCACCAACTGCCGGACCTGTTCCAGATCTTTCCCAAGCTGAGACGAGTGTATGCATTTAAGAACCCGTTGCGCTGCAGCACTGTCCGTCGTTGGGAGCAATACATACTGAACTACAAGCTATTCATCGACGTCAGTGCGTTCGCTATGTCGTGCGCCACCAACGGTACGTATATTCTACCGTCGGGACAAGCATTTTGCTGTGTGGAGTACTGACAATAAAACGCTTCTAGTGTGAACCAGCGGATGTTTTATTTCGAAGCTACCGTCTTCTGCAAACAACGTCTCCGTTACAGCGTACTCAAGCTTTACAGCACACCAAGAAAGATTCTTTGATTTGCGTGGACCCGTTCGGACAATCGCTTGGATCCTGCGGTGGTCCCATAATTAATCTTCCCGAAAGAATGATGTCTGCGCGTGCCTTCAGCACGTTGCAGGACAGTGGATTTTCCACCAAACTGAACGACTCGATCGTCGGGAATGCTTGGCCCAACGGAGGAACGGTGCTGAAGTTGTTGTGCGCCAAACTGATGAAGGTAACAACCGGCAGATCTATACCGGTGGTGTTGAACCGGCTCAAGGCGCAGGTCTCGGCGTACAGTGTGTCCAGCTTCGGCAGTCGCAACGGGCGCGAACTTCGAATGTACCGGGTCGCGGGATTGTTGGAAACGTCGATCGAATTTAGCTCGGGCAGTCCGTTGAGTGGGGCAAGATCAATTCCCGCGAATTTGTTGTCGCTAAGCCCGATAAGCTGCAGATTGGGGAAGCGGCGCAATCGTTGTGGGATCTTGTCCAGCAGATTGTTGCTCAGTATCAAACGTTTCAGGTTCGGTGCCGATAACCATTGCAGGTCGATCGTACGCAGCTGGTTGTAGCTGATATCCAACATCTCCATGTTGGGCCACGTGATGGTACGTTCGGCTGCCACCTTCATCAGGTTGTTGTACCGGAGATCAATCATGCCTAGTTTCGATAGCCCGGCGAAAGCTGTCATATCGATGTTTTCGAGCCGATTGGATGACAGGTAAAGGTTTTCGATCGAGAGCGGGACATCGCCGTCCGCATTGTCGATGGGCATTATCGTTGCAATTTCGTTGTAACTCAAATCGACCCACTTCAGGCGGGCGTTCTTGCTGAACACGTTCAACGATATGTTCCGCAAAGCACATCGAGAGATGGTGACATCCGTCAGAAGTTTCAAATTACGGATCGTCGGTGGGATATGTTCGAGCTTGCTGTTATAAAACGACAGCACTTCGATCGTGCTATCACCCTCGCCGATTATCGCCTGTTTCAGCGAGTTTCCCTCGAAAACTTCCACATTGGTCAGGTTTGTTCCGGCCAGTATCTGGAACACCTGCTCGTGGAACGCGTATATTTCCACTTTGTCGACGAATTCGCCTATACGGGTCAAAAACGCACCGGAAGGATTGCTTGCCACACGGAGCATTTCCACTCGAATGTTGTAGAACACTTTCGGCTGCATTTCTCGAAGCGTCGTCATGCCGTCCGTGACCATGTTCAGACTGTTCAATACGCAGGTCATCCCCATGGCCGGTATACACGCACCGTACGCGACCGGCAAGCATCCGGACGCGATAATCGTCAGCACTAATACTACGAAACACCGAAACGGACAGATTAGAAGACCAGATTCGTGAAGATATAGGCCAACCTCGTTACTTACCCGCCACACGAACCATTTGTCGGTCTCGGCTTTTGCGACAGAATGTCGCAACGAATGCTAGACACATCCTTTTTGATTTATTTTCCAACCAACCAGTGGGAAAGCAGTGTCGATCAAAAGTGAATTAACAACACGAGACGAAAATTGCCCATTGCAAAACGTTTATCAAAATAAGTCCTAATAGCTCCACGAACCTCGCGATCGCCACTCGTTGTCTAGGGTGTAATAATCGCTGATGGTGATGGTTTAATTTTCAATTTTTGCATATTAAAACCGGACGAACAGATTAGGACAGGCCTATAATAAAATAGCAAACTAAGAATCGAATATTCTAGCCGACGGCCTCATATTAATAGCTTATATTTTGTGCGTTCTATTGTGCCTCATTTAATCGACCTCATTTCCAAGCTGCCACATATTCTGTCCACGGTAAATGAGCGAATGAGTATGCATTGTCTGGGAAATTGGCGCCATGTTTTGAGAGCATATAATACGGCTCTTGTTTTGATGGTTCTTGAATTTGTGTTTTCTCCTTACGTGATCCGCACACTCCGCTCCTTCAGAGGGATTTCTGAGGACACTCGGGCCCAAATTTGAATAGACGAACATAAAACCGATCTAACTCACTTCCTGTAAGATAAAACTCCGCTTCACAGATAACCCTTTCACGATCGGCATACAACTTCCGGTAAAACTTTCAACTATTTCCGGCAACCCTTTGGCGAACCTTAATTACGGATCTGCAGAAGGATGCGCTCAATTCTGACACGGAGAGAGGTAACTGTCAATGGAATGTAGCCTGTGGAGAAAAAAAACGGGAACAGCCGAAGAAGACTCCGCGAGGAAGGACACCACCGTGCAAGGATTCCATCCCCAGTGCCGGCGATGATTCAAACGGCACAAACCGGGTTATTATGTCAGTGACAAATTCCACGCCAGCAAAACAGGAAGCGGGTGTCAAACAAGCAGCAGAGGGAAAAAAGGTACACGCCTCGATTGCTCTTCTGGCACAACGGCACCGTCAAAGCAGAAGGATTAACACGGACCGATCTTCTTCGCCTTTAGCCGGTCTTGCCGTCCGGACGTCCTTGTGTGAATTCCTATGCTAAACGACTTCCGCCTGGGCCCAACAATGCGTCGGAATGTAACTGAAAACCGTGAGAAGCGAAAGATGCAGCAAGGGATTGTCGTTGCCGTTGCGGTACAGCAACACTACCAGCGCACGATCGGGGACTGGGCTCGGCGTAGCCAAGGGTTGTCCCTCTTTTCGCGCTGGAATGCAATTGAAAATAGTTCCAGCGAACATAAATTTATTCCGATTTGCCGGCAGGATGAGGCGAGCAATCAGAGAGATAAATGTGCGAGCAGTTTAACAAAAAGAGTCTTTCAAGCTGATGCAATTGCGTGGAGATGACGCAATTAGACACTTTAGATAGATAACAAAGTATAAATTTGAAGAACAGAAGTTCAAATTTATACACTCTTCAAGGTAATATAAAGTCAAATGGGGTGCCCTTTTCGAGGCGATATTTTTGATACTTCTTCTACATATTTCATCGATCGTCGCAACCACTGCAACAACACATCGTGATAGGGAATGAAGCTCCTACTCACACGGTCCTGCTACTAGCAGGGAAGCTAATTATCACGCTGTAAAGGGTTCAACAATCAGCATAAGTGGCCACCGAAGACCAGGACGACTTTGGCCCACTTTGAGTAGCAAAGCAATGCCCGTGCATCCTGGCGATGTTAAACGCGATCGGAGCACGCGAGCTAGTGATTAAAATTTGCATAAAACCTCTCGCCGGGTATGACCTCTCGGGGCTGGAAATAGAGTGCCCTCTAGGTGAGACAGAAGAAACCGGTCGGAACAGAACTAGCCGTCTATCACAACACGCAAAAAGCGGACAAAACTAGACCGAGGTTCAAGTGACGTACTGTTTTAAAGTCCCCCCCCCCCCCCCCCCCATTATCAGGGTTTCCTCCATCCACAGTCGTGTTCAAAAACAAACAAACAAAAAAAGTCATCGTTCTACGCCACGAGCGTAAATGGAATGGTGCAAAAATTAAATACCAAAACAGTATGCAGTGCAAGTGCATTTATATGCATGCAGCTTGCAAAACGGAAGAAAGCCCGTAACAGGCAAGGACCACAATCGCTTCAAGTGGATAGCAGGACCGTAAAGAATTCGCCACCATTTCACGCTCTTCTGGCGCGGGGTGAAAAACATTTTTGCATATACATATTTCCACCAGCATTCTTCGCGGAAAATTCGTTCCATCGTGGTATTCGTGCAATTTTCCCGCTCTCTCCCTCCATCCCGTCGTGGGTTTCTCCGAAGGTGCATCACGATGCAGTCGCCTTCAAAGTTCATAGTTCGCGTGTTGGGAAAATTACAATTTTCTTCTACCATTTGACCGGGGGCCAAAAGGAAATCACTGCACACGGGGGACCAGCACCCCGGTGAGGTGGTGGTTTAGTTTCCGTCCTTGACTGTTGTTGTTTCAGGCCAGTTCAACTGTCTTATCTCTCGAGCACGAAGCGAGACTAATAAAGTGACTGGAATCGCGTTGAAGAAAATTGGGTTTTTGAAGGTTCATCGTACAACAATAGAAGGTTTGGATGGTAAGTCCACACTGTGATCCTACCAAATCGTGTTAAATTTACTCTCCAATTTGGTACTTTCAAATGAAGAAAGCATTCAAACCATTCTGAAGCTGATAATATAGTAGGAAATTTGGGATTAAATATTTGACACTTTTCAAACACAGATTAGTTCATTTCATAAACAAATTATCTGTTATCCAACTAGTCCCACTTCCAACATGCGCATTCATAACCGGAATAGTTGCAAAACACGGTATTGTTCTACAAAAAAGAAACCAGAGTTTCAGCGAGTATCGTTGGTCCAGGAAATTGTCAGGAATGCATAACTGCAGGAAACGTTAATTGGTAAACTTTTCCAGCGAACGCTACAAACGCATACACTACGCAAAAGGACGCTCGTTAGCGCTAGAAGAAAGGATATCTAAAAGAAAGGAGTGAACCGGTTTAAAATACATTCTACGGTTCATTTCTTTTCGCTTCGCACACACCCAGTGTGACTCGGCATGCAATAATCCCTTTTGTCCGGTTTCCACTTTGCAGGTTGACTAATCCTTGGCGTTCCACACACGCATAATGATGCGTAAACAACCGCACAACAAGAAGGGTTCCGGCCACCTGGAAATTATGTAAATCCCCTCGCCTACCACCATGTGTCGGACACATGCACTTCAAACAATGCCATGCCATGTGCAGCAATTAGCGATGTGGCAGCTTGTAATGAGAGTAAGAAAAAACCCGGAAGCTCCCAGTGGTCATCGGAATCGATAATGTGCTGACCATAAATCGAACGCTGACCAATACGCTACACGGTCGCCTTCCAATGGCTCTAATTAGAGTGTGTCCTGCCGCGTGGTGCAGAGAACTCGATCGTACGTTCTTATTAGTTACGCTTTGCTGGTTTAGTGAGTTTCCCCCAGAAAGTGATGGTTGTGTGCATTTTGCTCCACTTAAAATCCCTTTTCCGCGATAATATCTCCTATTGGAATGCACGGGAAAATATGGAACTGCATAGGAGGTTGAACGTTTGTGAACATGCGCTTCAGAACTGGCAGTGCACATTCGGATATCGTGAACCATATCGTCCGATAGCATAGCAACGTCTCCCGCCACAATTGTCCCTCTGGCGCAGCGGATAGCGCGTTGGACTTCTAATCCAAAGGTCGTGGGTTCGATCCCCACGAGGGATGTGTGTTGAGAGTAAAGAAAAACATAATTTGCTTGGTTTTCTTGACAAAATAAATATTATACAATATTATAATATTACGTTCATTCTTTATCCTTTAACAATTATATAAAGGATATTTCTATAAAATCATTTTTCTAAAGGATATAAAACAATTGTGCCACTTTTTATTTAACTTTAGCTTTTTTTACTACACGTAAAAAGGCTCCTGGATGTGCGAAAGGAAGTAAAAGGAGAGAGAGATATAATTTTGAGCTAATTTTTTTATACATAAACAGTTCGCTAAGCGCATTGTAAACTACATTGTTCTTCAATAAATTTTAATTGACTTTGTACAAAAGGCAACTTTTTGTTTCATGGCCCATAATGCATGAATGCATAAGTACAAAGAAGTTGACGAAATGTCTGCAGAGATATCCTCACATCATTATGCGATGAGCAAACGCACAAGGGAAACAACTTTTTTCCGTGAGAACGACCAGACCAGGCCGTAAATCTAAGTTAAACAACTTATTGGACAAAAAGCTGCTAAAGTTCTATTAATACACGCTCGCCAACCATTGCAGCCGCGAGAGAACTGGTGTCAAATTAGCGAACAGAGAAAAATGAATGAAAGTCCAAAAAGAAACCCCACCCCGAACATACAACAGAACGCGTCCACCGTCAACATTGCGCAACTGAAAACGGTGGAACGGTAGGCCAAACATAAAAATAAAGTCGCATAAAGTTTCCCTCTTCATTAGCAACAAACATGCCCGCCAATGCGGTATTCTGAAGGGCGAAATTATAACCACGTGCTTCGCATGCGACTCAAAACCCGAAGTTACGGAAATGCCAGCACCGAGCACCGCGCTCCTCTGGAGAGTTTCGAACGCTCCGTCCTTCCCAGAACTTTCCAGGAGTCGTTGGTTGGCAGCCAGGGAGGACATGTAGGCCGCAGCCATGATTATCGAAAATAAAAACGAAAGCACTCGGGTAAGCTCCTGTGGTGGGGAATCCTTTAGCTCGCGATACTTTCGCTGCTACACATTGATTTTGCCGGTAATCGATATAATCCTAGTGCCTACATTCGATGCGCCAAAGGTAGGCTGCTACTCGGTTGGCCTCATCCTTGATAGTACTACGACGCACACATACACAAATACATTCGTTTTAGGAAGTTCTGTTACGACTGTTTCCTGCGGTATTTATTACTGTGCATGACTTCGAAGGACCCCCCCCCCAATTCCATCCACCTCCTAAGAAGGCAACAAACCGGAAAGTTCAACCATCACACCACACGCCGTCGCTCCACCAATCCAGCCCATTGCTGCGGAATAAACTTTCGCCACTGGCTCTGCACGGCCGGCTGCTAACAACATTGACGAACGTACGGATCACTACAAGTTACGTGACCGGAAGCAGTTCGGAAAGCGAATCCATCCAGCAGCCCCGGAACGATGGGGCGCTTTCGATTGGGAAAAGGGAACTCTATATAATCCACTTCCGGGCGCTTCCTGCAAACCGGGATCAGGTGTACATCCGCACCTGTATCGATAGCCGCAGAGCCGCTAGAGCAAGAGTCGTCGGATTGGAAACGGATTTTGTGCTTCACGCTTAACGAGCAGTTGCTGTGGCGTTTCCAATGCTGGCAAGTTTATCGCTAGCTTAGACGTATCACAGGGGCGTGTAGCATCGCTGGAACTGCAGCAACTGCTGTCCCATCATGTCGAGCCTTTGGGATGACGTTTTAATGTGTGCGAGTCCGATGGATTTGTAATTGAAGCAATCATCCTGGCAGGCAGGAAGTTGGATAATAATCTGCCCCCGTAACAATCCCAGTTTGAATGCGATAATGAGAAATAGATCTCTCATGCTTCATATTAAAGCACCGCACGTGCTTCACGCGACAGCAAACCGCGATGAAGACGTTCGGTGTGTCACAACGTGGGAAGTTTTGGCTAGGTACTCCTAACGCTTCTTTACCAATTAAATCATTGTTAATCTTCCGGTGTGTGCTTTCCTATGCAGTTGTCAATTTTCTTCAGTGCGTACTTCCCAGTGCCGGGAACGGTTTGGAATGTCAGGCAGAGTATCCCGGCGCATGCACATTGGATGTCGTGCGTGTCAGCAACGACAGTTGGATCGATCGATTGGCGACGGTCACGGTCAACTCCACGTTCAAAGTAACGGTCATCAAACGGTGTTTGCTGCTCAACAGAACGTCCACGCAAACAATGTTGGAAGCAACCAGCGGTCTCTTTAACGATATTACCCTAGAGCAGTACCACGAGTACGACCTGGCAATCACGAACCGCATGACAAGTGAGTCCATCACATTGAACTCGGCACCGTTGCTAACGCATCTTCAGGTCGTCCCCAATCGTCACCTACGATCGCTGCGCATCGTCAATAATGCGGTGCGAAGTATCCCTGAAACGATAGCCAACCTGCCTAATCTTCAATTTCTGGGCATAGAGCAGGCCTTTATACGCGTGCTAGATTTAGGCTTGCTGTGTGCTCTTCCCAAACTGAAAACGTTGCAAATGATCAACAATCACATCGGTTTGGTGCTTCCAGCACACGGGTCTAGCTGTGGCAGTCCGCTTCAAGATGTTTTACTTGAGCGCAATCATCTAACGACGCTAGATATGGCAGTATTTGCACCATTCGTAGCGATGACACGTTTGTTTCTTCAGCATAATCACATGAAGTCGATCTTCTGCTCGAATGCAACGAGCCTGCCACTTCTTGAGCTAATATCGCTAGGACCAGGAAACAATCTGTCGTGGATTGATTTTGAATTGTTACACTTGCCTGCCTCACTCACGCTAGACTTGAAGGACAATCGCATTAAGCAATTACCGTTCCTAAACCACCACAAGATGCCCGCTTTGGCACGAGTCTATCTCGATGGCAACCAGCTAAGCACGGTCGATCTGGCCCAGTTCCACAGACACCAACAGATCGACGGCTTCTATTTTCCCCGAAACCAACTACATTACGCCACCTGCAGCCAGTACGTTCATTTGCCACTGCTATCGTTTTTGCAACTCTCCGAAAACATGCTTGAATCTATTTCATTAGAAAATTGTAGCTTTCCGAATCTACGCTCCATAGCGTTGGACATGAACCGGATCCAGTATATACCGGTGGAGATCTACGTTGGTGACGTGTCTCCTAGCTGTGTGCTGAGCATGCGATACAATCCAATACGATGCACTTCGCTGCAGACGCATGCCAAACTACTGACCACACCACAATACCATCCAAAGCTGCTGGTTACAAACGCAGCAAGGTGTGTTGACATGAAGTTCAACGGACAGATTCTGATAAGTGAACCAAATTCAGCATGCTGTATGGTGTAATGTTCACAATCGAATTGTAGCTCATTAATATAATCACCGGATGGATCGTGGATATTCAGAATATATTTTTTCCTACACCCATCATGGTATAAGCCCATCGGGCACTGAGCACATCGTATGGATAATCTATTTTGAATTAGTTTGTAAATTCACACATAAACTCGCTACATGGGAAGCTTGCAAAACAAGGCATAAGGAAGGCAGCCACAAGCAGACGGTAGTTACAGTTCTTTGCCAGAACACATAATTCCGATCTAGTGTTCAGTATGAACTGGGTTACATGTGCTATTAATGTTGCAGTTTTCTGGATCATCGCTGTTCCCACCACTGGCAACAGATGTGGATCGCATAAATTTTGTCGAATATCCCAGCTGGACATTACCTCCGCAACGGAAGGATTAAATGTTCTAAAGCAGGAACCGTGCGCCACCTACAGTAGCATTCAAATCCAACGACTCATCATGGGTTCGACGACGATCGCCACACTGTTGGTCAACGCGTCAGCTCTCACCAACAACTTGCACTTTAAGCGATATCACGAGCAGAGCCTATTCCTACCCAGTGCACATACGCTGGAAGTACTAACGCTGCAAGAAGCGCGCCAACTACAAACGATCACTATCCAAACTAACAGACATCTTAAACAGCTCGAAATAACTAGGTGCGCCATTTCGATTGTGCCACACTCAATCCGCAACTTGATTTCGTTAAGAGAGCTACGACTAAAGTTTTGCGCTGTCAAAGTTCTCAATCTGGCCTTGCTCAGTACGTTAAAGTACTTGGAAACGGCACAGTTCATGGGTGATAACATCACAATCATTTATCCACCACAAGCGTCCATCGCACCGAACATCCAAACGATCGTCCTATCGTACAACAAGATACAGCAGATGGACATGTCGCTGTTAAGAACCTTGAAGCTGATGAACAATCTGAATCTCGCCAACAACCGGTTGTCGACAATCGATTATCCGCCGGATGGAGTTGTGACACTACCTCTTCTAACCACACTGTATCTATCTAACAACAGGATCGAGAGAATTTCATTCGTTCAGCTGAATGCATCCGGTTTGGAGTTTTTGGAGCTTTCTTCCAACAGACTGACCACCGTTCCGGAGCAAATCGGCAAGTTTCCCAAACTGATACTCTTAGCGCTCAACGATAACGGTCTGGATACGATCGACTTAGCCATGCTGAAAAGTCTCCGTAATCTGCAAAGGTTAGAATTAAACAACAATCGTTTACGAAGCATCGATCTACCGAGAGAAGTGCTGCTGCCCAATTTGATCCAACTGTCACTGTCGAACAACCAGCTGAAATTTGTTGCCCTTGAGCAGTTGACCGCTCCGCGTCTGAGCCTCATAGATCTCAGCAGTAATCTTTTGACGACAATACCGGACGTGTTCGAAAAAGACTACAACCAGCTGCAGTATGTGAACGTTATGGGTAATCCTTTGGTTTGTGATACTTATCAGAAGTATCGGAAGTATATACGATTGGCGATACTCATCCCCGAATGGATAATGCGAAAGGATGAATTTTGCTCGACAGGAAAATACTTTATTCTAAGCAGCACGCGACGCGTTTGTTGTATGGTTTAAACAATGATCAATAAAACAATGGCAATCATCATTAGGGTTTGAAGGTATTACTGTCATTCGGTGAGTGCCAAAACCCAGTGCTTATTGTGTTAGTGTCCATTCCGGCAGACGGACATTAAAGCCTAGCCTAGCCAACAACGTGGACGTGGTTCGGTACATTTACAACAGGTAAGTCTGTCTGGCCAAGTGTCCTGGGAAACCCGTGCAGACCAACATGTCTTCCAACACATTGCCAGCGGCGGATCAAACGGTAGGCGGAGTAGGCGGTCGCCTAGGGCCTCGCCGTGTTGGGGGCCCCAAACAACTTGTGCCGATTGTGCGATTTTTGGAAATTTAGCAGCAGAGTTAATTTATAGCATAAAATCTAATTAAAAAGGTAGAAAATTGGTTATCCTTGGTTAGATAATTTTTTTTTATTTGATAAGCTATATCGGCCCGGTTACACGGCTACGCAAGAGAAGTATGCAGTGTATTCAAACTCCTTCTTCTTTATCGGCACGACATCTTTAGGATGTTTAAGCCTACCATTTCTATTTTTTTTACTTTATTTACCCGTAGGATAGTCAGTGCTGCGTACGGAGGTTTGGTGGTCCAAATGAAATTTTTCCGTGGTACTGTCTCGTACAGACCGACTGCGCTACCAATACACCATCTGGCCGCCCCGTGAACCCTTATATGCCCTTTTACTTCAACCTATTCATGTATTCTACTTCTTGAACGGGATTTTTTCATCTGTTCGTAAATGATCCTATCGTTAGATGCTGAATAGAAACCATGCTTATTTTCACTTCCGCAATATTCGCAAGCTATTGCCATTGCGATACTCGTGGTGTGGTATTGTTTTCTCTCACCGATTGAACCGTGAAAATGTCCAGCCTACGTGTTTCGAAACAGTATTGTGGTGGAGTATTGTGTTTAGTATTTCGATTGTCACAATTTCTGCAAGTTTGCAAGCCGGTAATGATGTTATAAATGACACAATCTGTCAGTATACTACGACATAGCTAGCATTGTCATAGAATATGAATAAAATCATATTGCAATCATTAGAACTTTCTTTTCTGTTCGATATTTGATACTTCATGGTTCTTGGAATACCATTTCTGTCTTTCTTGATTATTACTTATTCGAAGCTCGTAGGTTCAGCTTATGTCCACCCATCCCAAACTGTCCAAACACTTCATCATATCCCCGTGTAGAATACTGTTCAACCTACATTGTTGTAATCTCGGAAACATTTGCATCGTTGTTAGACTGAAATTGATTTAAAATTTCCAATTCGAAATCCATACGGTTGAAGATCATCGCCGCGAAATCGTTGATCTAAATTAAAAAAGAACATGAAAAAAGATACTTGAAGAAATCAAGTATGCATTGATATCAAAACGATGTATTCAGTGAAGAACCTATCACATTAGTCTTGCTAAAACATTGTCGTGCGTGCTGAAAGCGGTATTGTTTTTTTGCATTGAAAACTCAGTTTGTTTGAGAAAAATTAGTGAGTGCTTTGTGGTGTTGTATCCCTATAATTTGCTACTGACTATCAAATTGTGCCTGAGGAGCACATAGTGTGTTTCATACTGATGTAAATGTACAAGTGTAAATGTGACGAAATGATCGCAAGTGTCTTCACAATGAGCGAAGAGATCGGCCCAGAAATTCTTGTATTTTTTGACGCACGGACAACCGACCTGAAATTGGAGCATCAAACTTAATACGCGAAAATCAAGCGAACGATCGAAATTCACATTAATATGTGCAGGGCCACTAGAGTTGACAAAATGCTGACAAATTTGCCCAATGACAGAATCAGCTGGGCAACTGTGAAAACCACTATGCCGTAGCCGCGCACACAATTGTTTTCGCACTAATTGCTTTGACACATCGAACATCACCATAAACAAACTCTGCTTGGACAATAATCCCCTGCAATATCTGGACCTGCACAGTCTGGTGAGCTTGCAACAACTGCGGCATCTCAGCGAGCAGAATTGTAACCTTGCACGCCTGTACTCGTCCACTCCAGTGATGTTGTCTGCTCTCCAAGAAGTGTTGTTGGTAAATAATAGCCTCAACACCTCAGCCTGTCCTCTCTAAACCTGTCACACAATCGCATCCGTAAGATACCGTTAGACTTGGTAAGGTTTAAACGACTTGCGTATCTTATCCTGATGCACAATGAGTTGATCACTTTCGATTTAGATGCTCTCACAGGACTGAACCGTTTGCAATCTTTTGCCGTACCATCAAACCGATTAAAATCGTTTACAGCCAGCCGTGCCGTTGCACTGCCATAGTTGAAATGGCTAGACCTGGGCAACAATTTGCTCGAAAATATCGATACCTACGATCGCTGGAATTTTCCCTCACTCGAACATTCATTCATTCTGCATTCTAATGCAAAAAAATAACTTTACTGCTGTGCCACAGCTGCACAAACGCTGGCCAAATGTGACATTGAAGATGTCCAACAATCCCCTAAAATGTTCTTCGCTGGAAGACTTCGTTCAACAGATACATTGCAATCGCACACTTGTCGTAGAGAGAGTCAATTGCCCTGATGGTAGTGTGAAAAGAAGTGAGCTAATCAAACGAGATTGCTGCATTATGAAGCAGGAAAGCGAAACAAGTCTGCCCACATTGCAGTGGAGGATCAATCCCCTTGGAGGCCCAGGGCGGAATTTTTCAAGGGGGGCCCATAATTTTGCTACGGCATTATCGGTGTTAGGGAGATGTACTTCAAACATGATGTAACAACACCAGCAAAGTCTCGGAAAGAAAGCTCCCTTGCGTACATCTCAGAGTTCTGTTGCGTAGCCCTGTAAACGGGCCTAGTAAGCTAGTCTCTATATATAAACGTTTGTATGCGCTAAGGAGAACCATAACGCCACTACTTGGATCGCCATTAGCTGGTACGAAATTCCATACAAAACCAGCTGTTTTCAGATTGCCGATACCAGGAGAGCATCCACAGAAGAGGTAGCACCTTGTACAGCAATTTTGCTCGAAAACCGCCGAAAGGTATGCAATGTTTAAACACTAACTTCCCCGTTGATCGTGAAAAATTTCTTTGAAAACTACCAGTTTTCGAATGTATAGTACCAGGAGAGCATCCACGGAAGAGGTAGCACCTGGTAATTTTGCCCGCCTAAAGGTATGCAATGTTTAAACACTAACTTTCCCGTTGGTCGTGAAAAATTTCTTCGAAAACTACCAGTTTTCGAATGTATAGTACCAGGAGAGCATCCACGGAAGAGGTAGCTCCTGGTACTGCGCCGTAAAGTATGCAATGTTTATACACTAACTTTGCAACCAACTTGCAATGCGCCGTCAGGTATGCAATGTTTATACACTAACCTTGCAACCAACTTGCAATGCAAGTTTGGTGCAAGCAAGAAACTTGCAGCAAGATGGCTCGCAAGATGGCGCCCAACTTCGTACTTGTATGCAACAAACTTGCATGCAACAAACTTGCATGCAAACTTGCATGAAAGTTCTTGCAAGCAAATTCTTGCATGCAAACTTGCATGCAAGTTTGCATGCAAGTTTGTATGCAAGTTTGCATGCAAGTTTGTATGCAAGTTTGCATGCAAGTTTGCATGCAAGTACTTGCATGCAAGTTCTTGTATGCAAGTTCTTGCATGCAAGTTCTTGTATGCAAGTTCTTGCATGCAAGTTCTTGCATGCAAACTTGCATACAAACTTGCATGCAAGTTTGCATGCAAGAATTTGCTTGCAAGAACTTGCATGCAAGTTTGCATGCAAGCTTGCATGCAAGTTTGTTGCATACAAGTACGAAGTTGGGCGCCATCTTGCGAGCCATCTTGCTGCAAGTTTCTTGCTTGCACCAAACTTGCATTGCAAGTTGGTTGCAAGGTTAGTGTATAAACATTGCATACCTTACGGCGCATACCTAGTGTATACACATTGCATACCTTACGGCGCAGTACCAGGAGCTACCTATTCCATGCATGCTCTCCTGGTACTTTAAATTCGGAAACTGGTAGTTTTCGAAGAAATTTTTCACGACCAACAGGAAAGTTAGTGTTTAAACATTGCATACCTTTTGGCGGTTTTCGACCAAAATTGCTGTACTAGGTGCTACCTCTTCCGTGGATGCTCTCCTGGTATTATACATTCGGAAACTGGTAGTTTTCGAAGAATTTTTTCACGACCAACAAGAAAGTTAGTGTTTAAACATTGCATACTTTTCGGCGGTTTTCGACCAAAATTGCTGTACTAGGTGCTACCTCTTCCGTGGATGCTCTCCTGGTATTATACATTCGGAAACAGGTAGTTTTCGAAGAAATTTTTCTCGACCAACGGGAAAATTAGTGTCGTGGTACTGGTGCAATTTCGTTTATACTTTAAAGTCACAAAGTCGATATTCTTCTCTGCATTTAATTTAATTAGTGTCCTGGTACTGGTGCAATTTCGTTTATACTTTAAAGTCACAAAGTCGATATTCTTCTCTGCATTTAATTTATCACATAGAAACAAATGTTTTATATAACCAAGGAAGATATTTTTGATCAATTTTCTACCTTGTAAATTATTTTTTTTTGCTATAAATTAACTTTGTTGTAAAATTTTCAAAAATCGCACAATCGGCACAAATTTTTTGGGGCCCCCAACACGGCGAGGCCCTAGGCGACCGCCTACTCCGCCTACCGTTTGATCCGCCGCTGCCACATTGTAACAATTTTGAAATGGTAATAAAATTATTCAAACATTTATATCTGCAAAATTTGCTTCAGTTCCTATTTATTGACCCACCCCGTAAAATGAATGAGTTTAGGTAAAAATTCTGACAGAAAAAGAGCTCCATCAAAACCAAAATGTCCTCCACGGGTTCTCCTCCTAATTCTAACGTCCCGTCCCCACAAACACCGGAGCGCCGGCGGGATATTGTCAGGATCAATAATTCCTAGACACGCGAAAAGACCGGCTCCAAGCACAAAAACTAAGAACCCACAACCACCACGTTGCGTTGCGTGCCGTGTGCTAATGGAACGGCACCCCCGGTGTCCTGCAAAATGCGGCAACCAAACCCACCGAAATTCGGCGCTGGAAAGGTCGCTCTGGTATAGTTTTGCTGTCGCCCAAAACGAATGGTAAAGTCATCATTTAGTTTAATCAGGATATCAGCACCCATCCCTCCAAACTGGCGGGTTGCGCTCGGCGGTCGTAATGGATATTTCAGGTCCAACAAGAACTTAATAATACCTTCTCACCTTCTTCGCGTACATGCCCACGCGCTTGTGGCTCTTGTTACGCCGTTGATGCCCGGGGAAAGTCGGTGTGTCGTGGGGAGGACTATAAAAAGGATACGGAAAAACCAACCCATCCGTCGGGGCAGGTGGCGGTCAAGTACCGTGCCATTCTGGGGTGTGCCGTGTATGAAGCACCAAACCAAAGCCTACCGTAATCGAATGGGACTTGGTAGATTCGAGGGCATGGTCGTCAAACGTCTACAATGCGCCCGCCGGATATCGATTTTTGAACGACATTTCGGTTTTTTATTTCTTGTTACACGGTTGATGGCAAGTTTTTCACTCATTGCTCACTCCATTTTGCCACAGCTTTGAACGAACAGAGCGTACAGGGAGTGTACAAGAGGTGTGTTTTTATGAAAAAGCCCGAAAGTCCCAGCAAAATGTCGTTGGAACATAACGTAAACAAAACTGCTGGACCGCTTTGCTTGGGTACACACCGAAGCCACATTTTGGGGGAAAATTAGTGATTATGATAATCGAATGTCGCGGATTGCAGCAACCGTCCCGTCGGGTTGCCATGCGGGTAACCAAATCGCTCCCAATCATGGCGACTGGTAGGTAGAGGTTAATTATTTAGTTGCGACATTAAGTTAATCCCGATTATTAAACCGTCTTTGGCGGGTCTAAAACTAAATCATAATACATAATAAATTGATACACAATCGAAGGGGAACCAACCCAACCACTTATGTCCATCAATGCCGTACCAAAGATCCTCGCGGAGTTTGTCGCCTGGGGCCATTACCATAGCATGAACAACCCATTGATATCTAACGAGCTCTATGTTCTGGTTAACAGTGAGTTAATTACTCCTGTAGCGACTCCTGTAATATCTTTGTCCGACAAATGCGGCAATAAATACTCTTCATCAGCTTTGGACAGGACTCAAGTTGTAATCCCCAAACCTTTGGAGTTCCCAATACAAAAAGCCAGCAATCTGCATCAATGCTCTACATTCCGCTTATTCATGCGAGTTTTGTGTCAAAGTCGCCCCCGCGTTCTGTGTTACTGTTATACGACCACTGAACGCTATTGTAGATGGCGCCCTACTACTACCACGACTACTATTGCTACTATCAACAGCACGGGGATGGGCAATACAATCGGGTGAAAGAAGAATCGCAGCTACAGCCTTGTTTGATCGATGATTACGGGTTACACGCGAATGCCTGCCCGGTGGAAAAGGTTCATTGCTTGCCTGAGCAGTAATTCGTTTCCGTTTTAGGACCTTCATATTGTTCTTTTGGGACGCGTGGTTCTACCTTGCCAAAAGACGAAGGACGGAGCGTTGTTCGCGTAATGGTTCGTTATTACCTTCGCCCTCCCGACTGTGGCGACGTACATTAATGGAACGGAAAAGCAAGCACAAGGATTCCATTTCTAACGCACGGTGTTGTAGCAACGGCCTAGCAACGAAGTGCCACCGTTTTTTCGCATTTTAGCTTGTGCTTCCTTCGTCCCTTTTCGGAATGTCATTCAGTGACGCAAAATTTTGTCACCAAAAGGACCATGTTGATTAAGGGCAAAATAAATATACGTACCGCAATTCGCGGGAACGCTGGTCGTCTGCAGAACTACCAATAAAACGGCAATCATAATAGTCACTTGCAAATGCGGAAGAGTAGCTGAACCACGCTACACGACACCAACTGTGACTGCGATGTTGTTTGTCCACCGCTCATGCTACCTCGATGGTAAAGCTGACAAATGGAAAAACCTGCGTTATCTCTCGCCCCTATTGCCATTTGCCTACGGGGGGAGAATGCAAAACGGATCATTGTACTGCAGGGGCAAGGGACTACTATACAGTGTAAATGCGTCAAAACAACAACCATAGTGGCGAAAAAATGCATCCAAAAATCGACACATTTCACACACAAAAGCACCCGAAAATGAATGTTGGACTATCAATGTATTCAAGGGGTAAATGAAGATTTTCTTTGCCTGCCTGCCAAATGGTAAACCAATGGTTGGTTGGCAAGTTATCGAAATTTAACGATCGACTGTTTTTCGAACCATTTTTGCATGTGTGATTGGAAGGATAATTTATGTATCGATTCGCCCTAGGTTTTTACCCTCTTTCCCTTTGCAAGCAGTACAAGTACATGTGGGCAATTTGTTGTTATTCCTTGGTTTTTGCAACAGATTCGGTGACTTATTTATATGTTCTGTTATTCCCCTCTTAGGTCATTACGTGAAGCTGTTGCTTGACAATGGGAAAATGATGACAAGTTCGGTCGTTCAATTAACCTTTCGAGAACACGCATTCAAACAATGATCACGGGTAAGAGTGATAAAATTACGCTCGACAATCTGTGCACGTCAACAACCTTGCTTGATTCCCATTAGGTTAGATATGAAGAATACAACAACGGTTAAAATCTCATGACTACCATCCGTTCATAACCAGCACGTGGTTAATTGTAATCAGCTTCAACGCTACCGAAATCACCACGTGACGCCATTCTGCTTCGCACCACACTGTTTATGTTTGTTTTCTACAAATTGCGCTACCCGTGCACCCGCCGCGTGGTACAATATTACTGCAACGATTTACCAATAAATTGTCCCCATTTTTTTTTAAATCGAAGCCAAAATGGTGCTGAGGAACAGCTTGTATCACATCCGAGGCAAAATACCCTATGGTACGATGTAAAAGAAAATAAAATCAGGTCCGCACACTCACCATAACAACGATCAGCAGTACAAGGACGTGAAGTGAAGAAACAAAAAGATTAGTTGTCGCCACACCGCAAGAATATGCGCGAAGGAAACGCGTAGGAGATGGGACGATTATTTGCATTCGAGCGCATACTATTTGCCCGCAGCACACCAACGTGGGCCGCTCTTCTGGGGAAGAGTTGGGGTGGAAAAGGCTGCTCTGAATTCCGGATTCAAATGCCGTTTACACCATTTGGTTGTCGTCCAGTAAACCCGTCAGCTGACCCGTTTGCTTGGTTATGACGCTCAAGGACAAACCGCTGCATATATTTGTACAAGGGTCACCGACAGGCACAATGCACGTTCGAGTGCGTGTGGACAGGAAAGATATGTGCATATGCCACAAGTACTCCGTGGGATGCATAAGGAACTTTGAGCTGCGCCCGACAACAAAAGGATATCGGCGACACACTGGCAATGTAGGGCGTTCTGAGACATTGCAAAATAAATAGCGCTTGAGAGCAACTCGAAACCAGATACTTGACTTCTGTGAAATGGTTGAGTTTTCCACGACTTAACTCGGCCGTTCGTTCGGCCACCGTTCGTTTCGAAAACTTGGAGAAGAAGAGAGCTTAAACCTCAAACTGCTTTTTGCCATTTCATACCAGTCACGCAAAAGTCCCAGGAAGTTGAATGGTGTTTTGGGCTGGCAAACGGTTTGCGGTCTAATCGATGATGATAAGACGGAGGCTTTTCTTTTGCTCCATTTTGCACACAACAATAAGACGCTCCATTGCTCGCAAAAGCTCTACCCCCTGCTGTTAGTATCAAGTGGTCTGTTGTAAGTCTTTGAAAAATTGTCAAGTGGATTTAACCCACCACCCTTCTTTATTGTCGTCCGGGCGGCACTGTACTTTGCCTGTTGGGATGTGTGGGTTCCCCTAGCAAACTTTCCAAAATAGGACTTGACTTATAACTGGATGCTGTGACCGGAGTGAAGCGTATCGTTGTTTCGTTACGCTTTCCAAGATTCTGTATCGCACAACGGCACTTTGCCTGATAAGAGCATCAACTATCAACGGCCGCACCAACAGGTGGTTCCATCGTTGGCGATTCGACGTGTAGCGATTTGTGCTAAAATTAGGCTGCTCAGGGTGCGTACAGGTGGAACGTGTCGCAGGAAATAAATGTCACCACTCTGCGGCAATATGCCACGTTGGTCATGGTGAAAGGCTAATATTAAATTGTGTGGTTTCAGTGAACCGACGGAATAATATGCGTTATTGCATGGTTGGAACTCTTCAAGAATGAAATCTAAGGACTGAAGACCGTCCTGCGCGCAAAGTACCAAGGACAAATGAAGTTAGTTCACCATCACCGAAAGTATGCTGGTGTACCTACCTGCAGGCTGTTGTTTATGTTTGGTGTGTAGCGCCCTCGTCTACGCAACCTTCGATAGCTCAGTTGGTAGAGCGGTGGACTGTAGCGGTGAGCGCGCGCTCTCTCTCGGTGCACGCACATAGTTATCCATAGGTCACTGGTTCAAATCCGGTTCGAAGGAGGAGAAAAATTCTTTTTTTCTTCTCTCCAGATGAATGGGAAGGAGGTACTTTTTGATTCACGCACTGTTCACTTTTTTTCGTTCATCACAGTCCTGGCTGCATTTTTAAATAGAGTAAAAGGACAAATTTATTAAAGATGTGTAACGATTGAAGCACATTTGAACGTGTTTTGATGAGGGGTTACGTCAACTTCTTATCATGCTTATTTTATGTGTTAGCAGTTGTAAACAAGACAGTTGTGGCAGATGATTTAGCATTGGTTAGCAACAAGAACTAAAGGAACCAAACGTAACCGGAATGAGTGAGCGCGCGCGGTTTTAGACTGTGTTTGAGCGCGCTCTTCTCGACACCTTCGATAGCTCAGTTGGTAGAGCGGTGGACTGTAGCGGTGAGCGCGTTTCACTAACGCCCCATAGTTATCCATAGGTCACTGGTTCAAATCCGGTTCGAAGGAGTGCGGAAAACCTTTTTTTTCTCGCCAGCGGAAAACTTATCTTTTTGCACTATTCATTCCTTCTGTACCACCGTACGGTGTCACTATTCTATTCTACTCTACTTTCTCGCTTCAATTACGCTGCCTCAGCACATTATTGATTATTGCTTGCAGTTTCCGGTTTATTCTATGGAGAGGCTAACATTGTATTCGTAACGTCTTTTCAATTCGCAGTGTAACCCTGGCAACAAACACGCGCCTCACACGCTAGGGATTGAGGATTCTTTCGTCGTTAATACGCCTGCACATTCGCGTATGATTTAACAATCGCTAAATTAATATTACTTTATTATTTTCAATCGATTACAACTTCACTAAAACCACTTATATTGATCTCTGTTGCGCTCACTTGCTAGAATGTGTGTGTAGCCGTGTGTAAATTATAAAGGGTGCAACACGCACGCACGAACAAAGAAACCGTCGACACGTGGGACTACAACCGATTGAATTAAGAGTCATTTAAAAAAACCATTTTAAGCCTACACAAAATTATATAAAGCAAATTTCAGTAAACAAAGAGGTGATTCCAAGACATTCTTTGCCTTATAATCTTAAACGTAAACACTTGCCGTTGAGTGTTTACCTTTGCCTTACTTTCACTTAACTGTCCACAAAGTGTACAACGACGTGACGAGCAGCATTATTTTCCACACTATTAACAATTTGTTTGCTCCTATTATTTCTTTTATGTTATTGCATTTCGCAACTGTCTGTCTCACGCGCACGAGAAAGTATTAATATGAGGTTGATACACTGATTAATCTTGGATACATTTTACATTAGAGCTTTCTACACAAATCGCATTGTAGTGTAAAGATAACCAAACCAGATAGAAGACTTTTTTCGGTTAGCACTGATAAATGGTTGGGGGAAAATGAGAAAAGGAAAATTAACATAAACCGAACATAGATTATTAGTAAATTATTAAAATAAAAAAAAACCCTATCTGCGATTTTCCTTTTTCGTGCGTCAGGCAGGAACGCAATCGTCATAGAATAGTGAGGAAAAAGACGCGAAAAGATTAAATATCCTATACACACACTTTCATCCCTTTTCACTGTGTTTAAAAAAGGTCTTTTCCCGCCACCATATTAGTACTTTTGTTTGCGCCCAATTCCGAAAGAGTAATAACCTTCAAACGAATGCTTACTTTTTGCTTGCATCCGCCGACGACGCTGGCCCTTCCGCTGTTGTGGCCAAAGACGATGGACCACCGGTACCGATATCGATGATCGATACGATAACTCGGAGCTTGTGCTCCAATTCCAGCTCCGGATGTCGCTGCAGGTGCGCGCGCAATTGTTTCACTTGGCCGCAGGACGAATCCAACTTGATCAGAACTTTCTGTGGTTTATTACCGCCGGTTCCTGCTGCGGCCGCCTCCAACACACGTGCGAGCTCCCGTAGCAAACTCATCCAACGTGTCCACACGAGCCGTGGGGTACCAGTTTCTCCACCATCACCACTGATGCTATCGTCCGCCTCGCCGTTGAAAGCAGCGGCTTGCTCCAGAGCGCCATCGCTCGTGGACAACTGTTCCATCTGGACGATAAGTGTGAGCATGGTTAGCAGCAGGAACTTACACCGTGGTACCAGCGGAAGCAGTTGATCTGTGTTGAGCAGTGTCTCAAACAGCGGGATCAGCTCACTCGGCTGAGCATACTTGACGTGCAGTTCGAACTCCGCAAACAGCGGATTAAGCTGATCCTCTGCATCTTCACGATCTCGCTTGGGCAGTGCGACCAATGTTGCCAATACCGTACACCAGATCGTCCATCGTGCCGAATGATCTCCGAAAGCTTTCTGAATGCGTGTCAACAGCTGTTTGCCTTTGCGCACGGACAGCAGCCGCAGAACACCTTCGGCATTAACGGCCGGAATTATGC
This sequence comes from Anopheles moucheti, assembly GCF_943734755.1. NCBI lineage: Eukaryota > Metazoa > Arthropoda > Insecta > Diptera > Culicidae > Anopheles > Anopheles moucheti. Next base: position 89,927,344 of record NC_069141.1, read on the forward strand.
GCTCGAGCAGGTTTTCTACTGTATCTTGCTCTACCTCGGACACGGGCGTTGCCGGTACGGTTGCCATCTGTGCACCGCTGTTCACATTATTCTGCTCATCGGTACCGCTTGTTAGCTTTTCTTGGGCTAACAGACGCTCCTTGGTGCGCTTTTCCTTCATCTGCTGCTTGGCCTCAATCGCCAACTGGTTGGACATGTCCTCGAGGCGTAGCACCAGTCGATAAAGGTTCTCCACATGCAGCAGTATCTGTCTTGAACGACGCTGATTATGAACCGAATCCGAACTACCGGGAGCATTATTCGCGCCAGATCCAGTATTGCTCGAGCCACCGGGACCGCCTCCTTCTGCGACGGAACGATCTACCACCACATCCTGATCGATGATCTTGCGCGGTGCAATTACGCTACCACATTGCAGCTTACCGAGCGAGTTCTCGAACTGAACCAGCTTGTAGCGGCGCGGCTGTATCTCCTTAATGCCATCCTTTGTCGAAGTGGAATTTTCCGAATTGCGACGTTCTCGGCCGTACCCGTTCCAGTGCTGCTGGTTCTGCTGCTGCTGGCTGAATGGATGATAGAACGTGTTGTCCTTGTGTGCTTTGCTTTCCCGCTCGGCACCACGCTCACGCTCCTTGCGGTCACGGATCACGCAGAAGTAATAGTCATTGTAGTAGGCCGTGTCCTTATTCAGCTGGGACAGTTGAATACCGAGCAACCAGTGTTTCGCCCGTTCGGTCATCATGTTTGCGTACTCATCGTATTCGAAATTGCGATTCTGCTTTCCATTGTGCAATCGATGGCCTCCACCTCCGCCGCCTTGATGTTGTTGCTGATGGTGGTGCTGTTGCTGATGCTGATGCTGATGATGATGATGATGTCCCTGACCTTGACCCTGCTGCTGATGCTGCTGGGCAAAGTGATGATGGCCCCCCGGAAATCCCGGATGGTGATGTCCACCGTGATGATGCGGATTCCCATGAGGATGTGGTGGTGGTCCATTCCAGTTCGGTGGAAACCCTGGATGGTGATGGGCCATAAACGGGTGCTTAAAGTTAGGGCCGTGCGGGGGCATTGGTGGCATCTGCCCAGGAACAACGGGCGGCGGTACACCCATCGGTAGAGGAGGTTGAGTTATCGTAGCGGGTGGTGGCTGTTGCCTGTAGTGGGGTAGCATTGGATGGTTTTGCTGGATCTCTTCCACCAGCCGCTGACTGAAGCTTGCATTATTGTTGTTGATTCCGCCATTTATGTTGTTGTTGTTGTTGATGTTGTTGGGAGGCATCATTGCACCCGGTCCTGCCCCTGATCCAGGCGGACCTTGGAAGTTCATTGGAAATGGAAATGGAGGTGCTCCGACACCGGGTTGACCACCGTTAGGAGGTGGCATATTGGTTGGCGGAAAAAGTGGACCCATCGGACCACCAGGTGCGGACGATTGTCCGCCCGGTGTTCCACCCATAACAGCAGGCGAAGGAAACCCGATCGGAATCGGTAACGGACGATGGATCATTGGCGTAGGGGGCATTGATGATCCTGGCGGAGGTTGCTGCATCGCTTGTGCCGGATTGGAAGGTGGTGGAAAGCCTGGAGGAGGACGGGGTAGTGGAGTCATACCGCGGCGCATCTGTTCCTGTTGCTGCTTGATCATGTTCTGCTCGATTTCCTCCAGCGAGCAGATGCGCATGCTTGGATTGGGCAAAGTCGGAAACCTTCCTATTGCTGCACTGAAGCGATCTGTGAAAAGCAGTTTTACCGGTTGTTAGGATGCTATTCGATTACGGATGTATTGCTTCAGCTTACCTGGTGCTGGCATTGAGTTCGCTGCACTAACGACCGATGGTGGCATCTGGGACGAAACTGAGGGCACGGTATGTCTCGGAGTTTCCGGCTTGCTTGGCATCGTCCACACGCTCGGGTCCAGCTGCAACCGAGCTTCCGGTTCCGTGTCGTTATCCAGCTCGAAGTTATCGATCCCGACCGAGGAGAAGTTGATGTCCAGGTCTGAGTCGGCACCAGAATCTCCGTCTCCACCTTCTCGCTGGTCCATTCGAACAAGATTCTCGTGCAAATCTTCCCAGTCGTCTTCCCGGGCCTGTCCAAATGTTTCGTCGTTGAGCGCATCGTACTCCTCCTCCGAATCCGATCCACGACCGCTTCCACCTCCACCAAGCACACGTCCACCGCCTGTTCTTCTACCACCGCCGCCGCCACCGCCTCCATCGTCGTCCTCACCGGGCAGTGATGCATCAAACCCAAAGAACGAATCAGACATCGTCGCACCCTTCTATCCAACGTGCCGGCCGGTCCTGTCTGCCCTGGCTAAAGATTCGCACAACCTTCAGCTGTCACCTGTCGCCCCCAAGCGGCCGACGGTTGCGACCTGCAGCTGACCTGAGCACCACTTCCTGCGGATACGGAACCGTGCGTACGGTTCGACGCCGATGACGGCCGGCAGTGTTAACACCGTGTCCACCCGGGGGCACTTCAACGACCGACACACCGACCGAATGATCCACTTTGACTCCAAGGTACACTAGATGACGACGGCGATAAACAGCGCGATGGACAAAAGAAAAGCACTTTTCTACACTCGAGCCTTTTTGCTCGTGGTAGTGGTGTTGGTGGTGGCACCGGGAAGGACGTACTGCAGCTTGCGCCACGGAGTATCGCCTCGATTGTCGGAAAGTCTGTTTATTTGCACTGGTGCTGGAATTCTTCGCACGAATGGTGAAATTGCTAAATACGATAAAAAGAGCACCGAAAAAAGGTAGCAAATCACACGACAGCAACCAATCCGACGTACACTCGCACACACACATACGCACACACTTCAGCACACGCATTTCTTTCGGGCGGGCTTTGACGTTTTGTCAAACGGTGAGCACTGGTTATAGCCTGCGCTTGAATACTCCATACACGCGGACGGTTAGCCGGGCGTTGATGGAGAAAATCAACCTGGAGTTCGTACCGGAAATACGGTGATAGCTCGATGCAAGAAACATATTGTATTGACGAGAAATACTTTAGTTCTTGGTTTTTGGTCATATTTTAGAACATAAGTGTTTAAAAACGATCTGAACCTCCAAAACGAAGTCCATTACGCGGAAATGGTTTCTAAAATTTATAAACTTTCTACTTATTTAAATAATTTTGGATATGGAACACGTGTCATCGTGCAGAAACATTTACAACATTTCAATCTTGCTTTCAAACGGTTTTTTCATAATCTTTTTTGGCTCGGTTGTAAATTTATCCGCTTTAAAATACGCATATAAAAATATGGAAAATGCTTTCCGCATTTTCCTGTGGGGTTTTCATCGTTTTGGTCCTTTTTTCTTTTGAGATGTATGATAGCGTGCACAAATCACATCTTCACAATTCTTTTGGTGTCAATATATACGAGTTGCATTGGTATTTGAACGATCTATCCTAATAATTGAAAATATTGCTTAAAATCTAATTGACTCGATTTGGTTTCACTTACAAAGCTAAACAAACGTATCCGTAACGTGTGTTGAGAGTTCTTGAACAAACGTCTACACCGTTTCAACCCTTTGGGATTCTACGGCCTAAACGAACGGTTTTAACCGGTTCGCGTTTCCCGCTAGTTCATAAATATGTTTTACTATGCATGTTTGCTTGCTACTATATATCTTCCTCTCTCATACGCTTCCATTTCCTAACAGTAAAGTTCTCACTCACTCATCACACTTGTGTCTATGTACAAAAAGAACGGTTCTTAAGGACACCTTTGCATGCTCTTTTGTGTCGTTAAAGCTTTGAAAAATATGCTTTTGCCATCGGAATCCTATCAGTGCGGACTACTTCTGTTCGATATGAATCTGTTTTTATACCTACTCCTGAGAATGTAAGTTGGTGGTATTTGCCTGCTGTGGAAAAAGATATCCTTTCGTATGAAATCTTGAGTCGCGTCGAAAATGGCAGTTATCTTTGGCAAAGTGACGTTCTCACTGCATCGCAAAAGCAACGGTGAGCGTGGAATTAGTATGTACTGGAATAGCCCTCTCGCAAGCCTCCCATATGGTCTAGTGGCTAGGATATCTGGCTTTCACCCAGAAGGCCCGGGTTCGATTCCCGGTATGGGAAAAGATCTTTTTTCGTCGCCGTGTTCCTCCACCTTTTTATGTTTCCAGCATGTGTCGAAGGGGGATGTGTGTGTGTGTGTGTTATATCACCTTTTGCTTCTTCCGTTTTCCGTTCAGCAGGCCATTTCTGCACCCCATGGACGGTACGGCTTTGCTGCCGTGTTGTACGACGAACTCGCGGACGCACTGTATCCGTGCGTTGAGGTGCTCACCGGGTACTGGGGATTACCGTACGCGGACAAACCACGGTTCGGATTGTGGTTGGAGAGATCCGTGTAGGTTGGTGCTCCGTTCGAGGAGCTGGCTCCGGACTGCTGTGGTTGCTGCTGGTCCGATTGTTGCTGCTGTTGACCGGCCGTTGCCGAATCATGCTGGCTGCTGTACAGCTCATGCAATGGCGCACTCGTGGCATAGATGGCAGCAGTAGCCGCCGAAGAGGCACCGGAGGAATGACCGGTCAACTGTTGCTGCTGGTGATGGTGCTGCTGTTGCTGCTGTTGCTGCTGCTGATGCAGATGTTCGTGCGGAGGAGGAATAGTGGCCACCTGTGGAATGTACGGTGCGGTTGCACTCTGAGGTGGGCCGTAGTTTTGATGCGGGTGAGGATAATAGCCACCGGTGCCATGGTGAGTGCTTGGATAAGCGACGGCTGCCGCCGCGGCTGCGGCAACTACGGGGTAGGCAGTGCCACTTCCATGGGACCATCCCGGACTGGTAGCTGCAGTGGCGTTGGTTTTCGACGAGAGTTCCCGTTGTGTAGCGAAGCACTGCAGGTGAGACATTAAACGTAACCGAAGCGGGTCCTGCACATCCATGCCTTCAATCGTCACTAGGTACCGGGCTACTTCCGCTACACATTCCCGGAAGCCAATGATATGGTAGTCCATGGCGAAGCGCTGCGGATCATAACTGGCATCATCCAGTCCTGTCAAGAAGAGAATGATAAAAAGGTTAATTAAAGTTTCCATCATGTTTGTCCGCAAATATGTATTTTTGATGCAGAAATTCTTTCAGCTCACCCCTCGCTGGGAAGAGTGCCCTCTGTCCTCCTTCGTCCCTCTAATCGGCAATGCATTAAAAAGTCAATATCATTCATTGTGCCTCCAACAACTTCCCTAGGTTGGCGTGTAAACTCACGGCAATGAACGCTCTCACGCTCAATTCCCTGTATACCCTTGGTGCGATTAAAAAAGGCTCGCGCTAAGGATCCTTTCCGACACACGGAAGGGAACAACAGAACCACGACCACGGTGTTCCGGACCGATGCGCTTGTACGCGCGGTGATGTGTGTGGGAACGCGATCTTTTTTGGTTCACCCCCACCCATTCTTTCCTCGCCCGTGACCCCTTACATATGGAATCATCATCATCATCGGACGTAATCATCCTGCGGCACTTAACACTCAACTTATTCCCTTCACCCTCTTTCTTCCTTCCCCTTTCGATCCCTTCCACCGGTTCCTGGTTGACTTCCTCTTTCGGGTGCGTACTACGGCAAGGGGGATTAAATCATCTCTGCGCGACCGTAATAGCACCAGCGCTTAGACCCTCGCTCTGTGTATTTCGCTACAGAACCCTTTCGTTTTCGTTCCGTCCGGATCATATTTAAGAGCTGAGCGCGCACAACAAGAGCTAAAAAACAAAACCAAAACAACGGTGTTGCCGCCTTCTTCTTCCCCACACACACACACACTCGCTTAAAAGGAGGGTTTTTGATATTGTATGGGTGAATTGCGTGAGAGTTCCCCGCGATGTACCCTCGATGCAGAACTTTCCATGCGAAGGGGTATGGTTTTTTTTAATGCGCCTGGTAATGGCGTGGGAAAGTTCTGGTCGGGTGTTTTTTCGATGGCAAACACTGTGTGCGTGTGTGGTTGTATTTGAGTGTGTTAGGGATGTGAAGTCTGCATTGTCTCCGCTACCACAGCTCGATCACTATGGAGATGCATTAATCTAGTTACTTTTTCCCTAATGCACATAGGCTCATGCAATCATACGAGAAGCGGATCCAGTCTCTCTAGAGCACTCTCTCTAGACGTGGTGTTGACCGATAAATTGATATTTATCGTGTGATTGCAACCTGTTAACAGGAGGTCCGCTTTTTCGGGTGTGAAGCATTTTTGTTTTGTTTCTACTGAACATAGCGCCGAGTGTTCCGTGAGCGTCACGGAACGAAACGGGAAAGGCTAAAATGGGGTTTAGTGAACAGAAAACTAAGACAGAGATAGACGAAAGTGCACATGTGATGCTCGAGAATTGGATGCTGTAGTCTCGACCTAGATGTAGGTCAAAGTACCAGAGATGGATAGCTCAGAGCACCCTAGATTAAAACTGCTCAAAGGAATACATGGAGCCTTCTATCAGCCCTTCTTCGGCTATTGCAAAAATTGCTCAACTGCTGAGAACAACTTGACTTCACAGTTCGGTGCGCCTCGAACATCACACACCGGTGAGTTCCAACGTCCAGCAGTTACGTTGTTTTCCTGATCATTTTCCACTTCAGCGCACAAGGGTCGTACGCTTCAGATCTCCAAAGTAAAACACACACGCGTACACATGCACCGATCTTTGTGAAACCGTGGGAAAAGCTGGAAAGCACGGATCTTCGTTCTAAGGACATCGGCGACAAAAAAAAGGAATTTGCCTCAGCCCAGTAGAAGAAACAGGGGCGAAAAGCAAGAAGATAGAATGTGAGAATAAAGGTAGACACGGTAAACGGAACAGGACACCGCCACCGACGATGACGACAACCGGATGTCGATGTCGGAAGGAAGGAATAGGAACGCACCTAAAGATCCTTCCCCGGTGGGTCGGCAACCGGGAACCCAAGTGACTACGGTTAATTAGATACCCAAATAGGCACGTCCCTTCTACGTTGTGCACATACGGGTATGTGAGATGCTTCGAGACCTTCCCTCACTCTAAAGGGTACCGTTCGGAGAACGGGGCGCGAGTTCCCATAACATGGAAAATTCTTCTCGCACCAGATGACACACGAACACAGAACAGCGAAAGATGTCGAAACGATAGTTGATACTCTTGTTGCCCTCTGCTTGGGACAGGAAGTCATCTTTAACACTATCGCGTGAGTGGCAGATCTCCAGTTTGTGTCGCATTCGCCGTGATCGGTCGTACAGGACAATGGCAAACGTAAACAAAACAGAGTGGCAAGAGTTCGGAGCTTACCTCGTGCATGCAGCGCTTTTAGGTGGTCCACGGTGAGTTGCAGAATTTCAGCCTTTTCCAGTTTGGCCGATCCTTGCTTTTCGTAGGCGCTCGGTACGAGGCGTTTCAGCTCGGTTAGAGACGAGTTGATGCGGTCTCGGCGCTTCTTCTCGATCACTCCGCGCCTCCGTTTGCGGCTCAACAGTTGACAGCTATCGGATTCTCCTGGTGATGTACTGTGATGTCGTCACGCAGTCAGTCGATTTGTGTGGGAAAGTGAAAGTAGATGGAAAGAACAACAAAAAAGTACGTAATGAGTAACTTTACACCTTCAATATTTTACTCGTATTAGGGCGTACAGTGAACCGGGCTCCGGTATTGCGTTCCGAAACGAAGGGGCGTACGTGTCCTTGCCACCGTGTGGGAACGATCTTTCGCGCAAAGTAGTTCTCACGGTTGGTTGGTGTACGTTGCCCTAGCGTTAGTTTAGGGGAGGTAAAATAGCGTGTTGCAGACTTTACAAGTGAGATTAAATCATCATCGCGGATGGAATGCGGGAAACTCCAACATATTTACTATGAGATTGTTTTGAAGAATAGCTATTGATCACCGACGGAATAACATTAACACATTCAGTTAGTCTCACTGTAGAGCACACAATAAAACTTCACTCTTGAAGTACACAATTACGCAAATACACACCCGGCACACGATGTCTCTAAACAACCGTAACTAATACTCACTGCTCCTTGGAAGATTCTTCCGAGTACAGATCCTCACAGTCGCTCTCAGAGAGCGTTCGTTTGTGGCCTTTGGAGGATGGCGGTGTCCACGTGTTGTGACCGGTGTGCGTCGGCGTGGAGGTCGCACTTGGCGTCGTCGCAGTGGAGTAACCCCAGTGCAGGGGAGTACTGTGATGATGGTGTGGATGATGATGTGGAAGGTGATGATCCATTTTGCACGTTTATTATTGTTTCCTTTCTGGCACTTAATTAAAACTCTTTTTGCATCACACACTGCAGGACACTTTTGTTTCTTTTAACTTGCATTAAGATTGTAGATAGCTTAAGAATCCTTAGTATGTTTTTTTTTAGAATATTCAAACACTTGTGAGTAACACTTTTACACCTTCACTTGTTGCAGAAATTAGGACGAAGTTGGTCAAGTAAAGTGGTGGGCGGCACTTGTAGAAATTTGTAACAATAGCCGTACGGTGTGCAAAACACTTGGCACGACGCGCTGTGTGTGGGTCCGATGTTCGGGGCCCAGTCGCGCGCGACACTGTCTCTTCCGGGGCAACGACGACTTACACGTGACTTGTCATGTGCGTAAGCGGCGTCCGACTGATTTAATGAGCGTACGCCGAGCGCATGCAATGCATGATGCCGCACCCGATCCCGTTCTCGTGTCCCTGCTCTCGTTCCCTTCCGCCCATTTCCTGGCAGTCCCGTCCCTTGCTGTAACGTGGTAGGTTGTGTAGAGAGCCGACCGGGACGAACGACGTACGCGCACGAACGCCACGCGACGCCCGTTTCTATTTCCCGATGGAAAGCTGATGGGCTGCGGTGCTACGGGTTGAAGGATTGAGTAGGGAGAAGAGAGAAAGAGAAAGAGAGAGAGAGAGAGGAAGTTTATGTTGCATTTATGTTGCGCTCGGAAGTGGCTAACGAAGCGGAGAATACGATCTTGGCTGCAGGCGTTCATTCCAATGTTGATGGTGGGGGTATCCGGTGGTATAGAGCAAGGTTCATTCCGGGATCTCCCACCACACCCGGGCAAATGGATGAACACGTTCGTCTATTTATGTTTCTATGCAGCATAAATCCATAGGATAGACTGAAACCCCCGTCGTGCCGCGGGAGAGAGACAGTGACATTGGAAGCATAGTGCGGGAAAGATGACACGCGAGTGAAACGTGTGCGACACGGAGGATGGGCGATGGGCGAAGCGATGAGGCTGGCCACGTGAACCGGCGTGTGGCCCCAAACGGTTGTGTGCCACGCGTTTCCGTTCCCGGTACCCGGTACCGGTGCCATTGGCTCCCGGTTTTTTTTTGTTTTGGGCCAGTGTGATCTGCATGGTCACTTGTTGCCTGACAGTGGTGCCGGTGCCGTAGACACTTGACCTTGACGTCTCAAATGAGTGTGTTTGGGGGGTGGTGGGGAAGGGTGGTTTCGCAACGTTCAACCCAAAATAATCTACCCAGCTGATCGATACACTCAAGTAGAATGGCCTGGCCGTATCGCTCATAATATCACAGTAAGGATGTTATGCTTGCATTGAAGTTACTGCATCAACTTTGCAATAAGAACATGGATACGACCATGGATCCTTTCTAGCTCACTAACTCAATTAACCACTAACTGGAACAATTACAATGAGTAATGTTCATGAAAAAATTTACATGAATGTAGTAGTATAATAGATTTTAATCGTACTTCTAAATTCTTCTAAAATTCTAAGAACTTAAAGCACTTTCAACCTCATTTGCCACAGTAAAAAGATTCTTTTGGGTGTTTCTTTGATTTGCTCCAAGTCCCCGCTTAGCATTTCCATTGTTTGTGCTTAGTAGTCCCCGGCAAAGAACAATAATATAAACCTAAAAGTCCTTTTTTCATCGTCCTTTTCACAGTGCAATCTCCTCCGCAGTTTGCTTTGCGTATTGTCCTTCGGACGTGCTGCAGGTGCGATAAAAATCGAGGACCAAAGAATCGTGGGAACGCACTGCCGATCCGTCGGCCAGCGGATTCGTCACTTGTGGCAGCGGTTCGTCCGTTTCCCTTTATCCATATTCCCTTGTCGCAAAATCCTACATCGTTCCAGGCAACACCCTAGTTCTATTCCGACAGCGCGTCTCATTCTGTTTTGGTGCGTAAGGGATGCATACATTGAGGTTGTTTCATTTCGGTCTTCAGTGGCCCATCCCTGATCACACTTTAGGGGTTGCATGTTGGTACGCGTGCCGGTCTCGTGTGTGAACCGAGCCTCTATTTGATTTCCCACGATTTTCAGTCACTGGTAGCCTGTTCCCGTCGTCATGAGTCGTGTGCTTGTTGAGAGGGTCGTTCAGGACGACGACAGCTCCGCCTTTCGATGTGCCTTTGCTTGGTGTTCGGTGTCGCGTGTGCAGTACTCGTCTCATCCTTGGAGGTTTCACTGCCTGTGCACTTTCATATTCCGTATGCTGCTTCGAAGCAAAGACGTAGACACAATTACTGCTCTTGCGAAGCTCTGTTCAGATCTATAGTTGGTGGAGGTTTTGCCGTCGGGATCCAGCAAAATTGTTCTACAAAAAAAAAAAAACAGTGATTAATTTGCTGCAATACACTACAAAAGAAAGACAAAAATAGGTTTATATTACTGGAAATAAAGAATTAGGAATTGACAGAACACTCCACTTGGCACATTACGATCGGTGTGTTCATTGTACAAAAAAATGAACATTCCACAACCCGCAATGTGTCATCAACATTATAACGCAAACGAGATTTTAAGTGAGCGTTTTTTTTTAACCGATGACATTGTGGGGATGTTGGGGATATGATAAGGATGGAGGTGTTAATTTGTGTTGGTAATTGATAATCATCAGCGAATAAAAGGAAGTTGGTAGCCGTGCACTGTGCATTTTGCGTACATAGTTTTCCGATGTGCACGACAACATGGGAAATGTGTTGAAGCTGCTAGTGTTTGCGACTCTGTTTGTGAGCCGCGGTAACTGTGGGTCGATAGACCATCTCGACACAACAACTGTCCTGTTAAGCGTGTCCGGAACCATGGATCAAAGGTTCTTTGCGCAGGTGATGGATAATAAATCGAACCTGCACGTATGGCATAGCGACTCCCGAAAGCTGATACTGGCCTCGGATAATCCACTGAGAACGCTGTCTATCCTGGAAGCGCCCCGATTACGGAAGCTTGTGCTACACCCAAACACGCAACTACAGCAGCTCATTCTGCGGTACTGCCCGTTAAACAGGTTGATAAAATCGCTGTACAACTTGAAAGCGCTGAGCATTTTAAAATTTGTAATCTGCCGGTTCAACGACACGTTCAATCTGGCGGAGTTGCTACCATTTCAAAATCTTACAACCTTTAGCTTGGAATCTAATCAGTTGAAAGAAGTTGCGCTACAGCTCGGTGAATCTAGCCCAGAAACGGAACCAACGTCCGCACTAAGAATGCTCGATTTGAGTTCCAACCTAATCGAACACTTCAATCTGAATGTGTTACGAGCATTTCCCGCGCTAAACGACCTGCGTCTGCCAAGAAACAAATTAGTCACGTTGGGAGGTACAGTCTTTCTTCAGGCATTGACATTACTTGATGTAAAACTAAATCTTCTCATCGGATTGGATCTATCGGGATGCAACTGTAGTTCGCTTCTGTACGTGTACGCATCGAACAACAAACTGAGCACTTTTCCACTGTTTGGTGACAACATTACCGGCATACAAGTGCTCAACTTGAACGATAACCTGCTGTCCACGTTCAATGTGATCGAGTTGACAAAACAGCCAAACTTAACAACGCTAATGATGTCCGCGAATGCGCTCAAAAGCTTCAACGTTGACGACGGGAACAGTACCGCGATGGAGTTACCATCTTTATCATTGTTGGAATTGTTAAACAATCAAGTCGAATCACTCGATCTACGTGGGTGGCAGCTACCGTCACTAGTAACGCTGCGCGTTTTGAATAACCCGCTGGTAACGATACCGGATGATTTGCTGGAGCGGTTCCCGCAACTAACCAAGGTAGATTGCTATTGCCCAAATGTTGACTGTGAGTGGATACAACGCAACGTGCAACATATTCGGAACCGCATGTTTAGGATGAGTGTGGCAGGGCAAGGGCCGATGCAAATCGACAACGGTTATCGTTGCGTCACCATACCATACGTCGGATGCGTTAGGTGTCCCTTTAAAGGAAAGGAAAGCGAACTGACAAAGCCCGTGCTTTAGATTATAGATGCAACTATTGAACAATTCATGTAACGTATTGCATGTTCATAACATGATGCTGTAGTTTCCTGTCTCGCACGTCATCCGAAAATACCCGCTAGAACTGTTTAGGCATTTCTCAATAACTACCCGTTTCGAAGTTAATCGAAGTTATTTTTTTCTCATTCAATAATTTTTCATTATTGTGTTGCATCAAGGGTTACTTCCGATAGAACCGGAACTGTATGCTTTTGCTAAGCGTAAAACGAGCCGAGTGTTTGAGTAGTGGAATCTTTCACTGGAACTACTGAAAGATTCACTCTCTCTGGATGTTAACACACTGGCGAACGATTAAATTCAGTAACATTTTATTTCACATTAAATTCAATAACGATTAGATAGAACAAAATGTGGCATGCAACAGATACATCTACAATGTACAGAGTACACTAATGATATTCTTTATGGATCTACGATATAACTAATCCATCTGCTATTGCTTGTGGAACCGTGTTGGCCGGTATTAAACATGCGCAATAGCAACAATTCTATACAGCCTACATTGCATATACAAAATTCAATACACAAATGCGCTCTACCCTAGGTACGGCAGCGAGGGGATCACTTTTTGCCGTGCTGGTGATAGTGGTGCTGCAACTGTTGCTGATGATGAAGATGCTGATGGGCTTTAGTGGCAGTGTCGATGTACTTGGATGTGTACGTTAGTAGCAGGTGGCGTTGCTTGATATGCTTCGCCCGTATGTGTGCCGATGGGAACTCCTTTGTGTAATTGCTCGGAAACCAACCGACCGCACCGTCGCGGATGCGTTCGCCTTCGTACCAGCCTAAAATAATGAGCAAGTTAGACAAATGAACAATCAAGTTTTCATCACCGACCTTCGATTCCACTTACCATCAGCCATCTTTCGATGCACGTTCACCTTGTCCTTAATGTCGAGATCGAGTTCGTCCGGTTGCAGAGCTTGGTAGGGATGCACTGCTATCACCTGCGGACAATCCCACTGTTCGTAAATCTTTTCGTCCGGATTTTCCGATGCCGGCGGTTTCGTCACCATTAGCCACCGTTCACGTTCTGTTTCGGACGGGCAGCTAAGAAACTGAAATGATCGCCATGACACGAGAAAGATTAGTTTTTGATTGATAGTAATTCGCTTAGGGTGTGTTTACGCTTACCATTTCTATCGTCTTGCCCTCGTGGTTCTCCAACAGTGTCATAATGATGAGATTTTTACCGATCGTTTGCATCTCCTTCGCAGGCAAACCGGGCACTATGTCACCCGAGCTGACGGTCAATAATGCCCGTTGACAGTAATCTATCACAAGATAGCTTTCATCGCTGTAACGGAAAAAAAAGGAAAAGTGGGATATGAGCAAACGCACGTTCTGAGAAAAATAAACTCCATACCTTTTCTTTTTAGTCAACACCAGCAAATCGGTAAAGAGGAACGCGTACACATTGCTCTTGGACATTTTCTTGCCAAAGGTGAGCTTCGCATCGTCACCGCGCCACAGCAGATGTACGAGTTCTCCCCGTTTCTCTAGCTTCCGGTGCATTGTGGCAGCTCCAATGCCGCACGGCACAATTGCCAACGGGCGTACATTGGTCGGGAACTCAATCTGACGCGATAGCAGCTCCATCTCGTACAGTTGTTCGCTCCGGTGTGCCGCATCGTTGCACTGCGTCAGGATACGGTTAATCAGCTCGAACGTGCTTTCCCAGCTGCTAAACTCGTCGTCATCCTCCGGATGGCAACGCTGCAGAACCGCATCAAGCAACAATCGCATACGTGTAATTCGCTGCATCGGTAACATCAGAAAGGAGGACAAACTTAGGCTACAGCACACTGGGTCTGCTTCGAGCGCGGTAAGTGTTCGAGCAAATTCGGGCTTGTTCGCTCTCAGCGTCTTCAGCGTTCGGTCGATCTTTGCCTGGTGCTCGCAGTACGTCACGTACACGTGGAAGTGTTTCTCGGCATGCTTGTAGATGCTGTGGCTCAGTCCAAGCAGCATTATGTTATCCTGCCAGCAGTTCTCCAGATCGCACAGCAACCGATCCGAACACTCCTGTACTGGAATGATGGAGGAGAATAGTGTTTTCCGTTCCGAGGAGCTCAGTATGCGAGTGTCCCGGAAGGCCGGATGATTGACAAAGTGCGTTCGAAGCAGATTGAGTGATTTCAGATAGGATGCTTCGGAGGTTAATATCTCGAACTTGGCCTCCTGCAGGCGTTTCTTCGTTGGTGTTAAGGTAGCTGAGAACGAGTAAGGAGATACGATTGGTACCAAAATTGGAACAATTTCAACAATCTACAGTATAAAAGATGGGTTTCGTTCTTACGTCCTACTTACCTAGTATTTCTGAGTTTCGAACCTCCGGAATCTCGCACCAAAGGGTGCGCAGCTTACCGATGTGAGGCTCGATCAGTTCCAGTGCGGTAGGGCGCGATGGTTTGCGTAGATGCATGGAAGACTCGTCGTTACGATCGTCTCCTTCTGTGGAAGAACTACCCGAGCTTGTCGAACCGCCTTCGTCACCTTCCGCTGCCGTACGCCGACGGTTTCGCTCCGCTATCTTCTCGTACCCATCATCGTACAGCTCTGCCTCCGTGCTGCCATTAATCTCCGCATCGATATCACGTGTGATCGATTCCAACTTGGCAGCGTTATAGATCTGGTACAGTGGTTCATTGACAAACATGCTGTGGGAGTGATCGTCACCCGGCCCTCCTTCTCCACCAGTTGAAACACCCGAGCTTTCGCTCGAACTGGCCACAGAGGCTCCACTGGTTTGGTAGATGTCAGCATACCATGACGAAGTTGTATGGCCATTGTTTGTCAGTGTGCGATCTGCAGCCCCACCATCTCCATTTTTGGGCGGTATCGAGCTTCGAGGACTGATACTACTCGCTTTGCCACCACTCAGCGACTGATCGCTACCGGTACTGAATGAGTGTGGCTGTTTGAAGACTCCACACTCTGCGTACCATGAGGTAGCACCCAGCTTCTTACTTGATGACTTGTTCGTCGTCAATAGCGGAGATAGCGAGGACGTTATGTTCGTCCTTTTTCCTGCTTCGGCCGGTGGCGGAGGCGGTGGAATTGATGGTCGATGGTGGCTCGTGGTACCGATGGCAGAGGCTATCGATTTTCGCCGATTGTCTTCCAACGGTTTCGATGGACCCATCTCCAATTGAGAGACGCTGGTAGGTGGATTAAGACATCCCTCGGAACCGTTGAATATTCCCGAATCAACGTCTGCAGACGTCACGTAGAATGTGCTCCGCGATCCATTAAACGAGCTGCCGATATTGAGGCTCGTCGAGTCAGACACGAGACTCTTGCGGAACTTCGAGCGCAACGATTTGGTACTCTTGGACTTTTTGCGTGCCACAGAATCCGCCAGCGCACTCTGGTGTGGTCCCGGCATATTACTGCTCACGTTGCTGGACTCACTCGTGCTGCGTACACCGGTGGATGAATGCGCGTGCGATTGCTCCGGGAAGGGACTAGACATGGCCGCAAGCGGCGGGTTAGATGCGGAGACTGCAGATGAAGATTGTGAAGAAGCTAGCAGCAAGGATGAACCAGGCGGCGCCGGATGCGTGCCCGCGAACGGAGCATTCTCGTAATCCTCTGGCGGTGGTTTCGGCACACCACCACCACCGCCGACTAAAGGGAGCGGGAGCTTGAACGTTTTGGAGGAGGATTTGGTGCCTTTGCCTGGGAGCTTCGAGGACAGGACGGTGGCCGTAGCATTCTCGTACGTCGCGCCGGTACCGCCTTTAGATGGTTTTTTCTTCGACAGCTTGTGGAAGCTTTTCGCTATCTCTGAGAGTGTGCCGAGATTCTTGATCTTCTGTACCAGGACGTACACTTGGCTATTGGAGGGTGGTGGATCGGGCAGCTTTGCATTCCGTATATCTACCCCACTGTCTGTCCGGGCGCGGTTGCGCTCGTCGTCATCGTCTTCGTAGTCTTCCTCCGTGTCATCACTGTCAAACGAATCAAACTCGTCATCATTGGGCAGAAGTAAGGCTGCGGTTGAAGCACCGGCCCTGTGTTGATGGAAGTTACTTCCCGCAGCGCCCGGCAACACCGATCCGTCCGCTGGTGGTGACGTGCTATAGTTTGAAGCGTGATGTTGACGATCTTCATTCGAGCCAACCGAGTATAACGATTCGTAGTGATGATCGGAATCATCTGGAAGAGAGAAAAGAAAATAACAGATTAAGCACTGATCAGCACGCGTGATTATCAGTGTATTAACCGATCGTACATGACTCATCCATAGTGAATCTGGCTTCATGAGCAACAAAGTACTAAGAACAACAGAGTTTAAGTAACCTGGCGTAACCTCTGCGAGCAAACGTTATGCAAACAGATTAAATAGTAGGTTAGCATTAAAAAACATTCCATCTGAGGTGATAATCACTCGACTCTTGATAACGAAACCTTTGGCATTCGCGCAGTTGAACTGCGATTGCATTTGATTCAGTGTCATTTCAATAACGCCAAATAATAGTGTTGCCGGAGCAATTCAGTTCCAACATGAAGTACAGGGTACATTTTTTGCTGTAAGTGACCGAATTTCTGACGAAGTGCGCGTGCCATTTTTTAAATCTTACTGTATCCTTTAGGATTGGAATGTTTCTTCGAAGTGCTTGTGCAGCTGGGTTCACAAGCACCATACCAATAGAATGCACAAGACCGAGAGGCCATATTTGCGTGATAAAATCGCTGCCACCTACGGACGGTGCCAAAACTTCAATAGCGTTTCCTGATTTATCCAAACGCACAACTTTACGAATATTGGAGGGCACTTTAAACAATCTCACTCGGGAACAGACCCTTCAGCTACATCCGGTACGTAACCTTGAAATGGAAAGGTTAGGTTTGAAAAGCGTTTTCATTGATCCCGAGTTTGAAAAACTGCACCTACGTGACAATCAAATAACTACGCTTGTAACCAAGTCGACGAGTAACTTCGCGCTCAAGTTGCTTGACGTGCGTAAAAATTTGCTGCGAAACGTGTCTCTGTTGGAACATTTCGATCAGCTAGAGCAACTCTACCTGGACGACAATCAGATTAACCAGCTAAGTGTGGATATGTTTGCCAAAATGCAAAACCTACGCGTGCTGTCAGCGGCCGCTAACGGAATGATGGCGATTGTACCACCAACCCGTGTGCTCGTACTTAGCAAACTGGAATCACTCTTCCTGGGTCGTAACGGGCTTAAGTCGATTGAGATGGAAAAGTGGCAACTTCCTTCGCTGCGGAGACTTCAACTGCACAATAACAACCTGGTGGAGCTTACAGGAATGGACGAGTTTGATCAGTTCTACGACCTGATGGAGTTGAAGTTGGCAGGAAATAGGTGGAGTTGTGGTTGGCTTCAGCATGCACTAGCCAACGTTACCGTCAAGCAGTCTTCGAACGACAACGAAGGTGTTGTGCTCGACAAAGACACCGACTGCTCGATCGAGAATGTGTTGGGCATTTGCTGCAGCTTTACGCCCAATTCCGAACAGGAGGAGCAACGTATCTTCCAACCAGAGATCAACCAGGTACGTGACGCCATTCGCCAGATTAATACTCGACACGATGCGTTCATCCAACACCGCAACGAAAAACTGAAGGAACTAAAGGAAGATCTTCAACGTCGTGTGGACAATCTGCGGTCCTTTTTAGCTGACCAAGAGGACGAGTTGGAACGTGGTAAGATTCAAGCAACGCAGATACTCAAGAAAATCGGGGAAGCGGAAACGAAATCTGCGCAGCAAACGTCAGATGTTGCAATGGCCAGCAACATCGAACAACAACGAAAACAATTGGTCCACTTCATGGTGGACATGAAGAATAAATTGCATCGTCAGGCGAACGATGCAGATAGCTTATGGGTGCAGGCAAACGTCGAAAAGATTAGCTTAGAACAACGGGAGAAAGTTCCATTACCTGGCAATTGAAAACGTTTCTGTCACGAAAAATAAATCAATAACTGCATGAAATGTATTTTCTTCCCCATTTTTTTCTTACTAGTAAACGCACAGTACATGTTTGCCGTAGGATGAATAAATATAAAAAAGTTAAAATATTTTATTTGAAATCTTCTTCGTGATCCTGCTCTTCATCAATACAACCTTTCCGAATAACTGTCAAGTAATCTAGAATAAGCTTAGTCTGAGGTTCTAATTTTTCCAATGCCAGTTCCACCTGTTTTTCATTCCCGCGCACTTCATCTAGCTCTTGCTGCACGGTGCTTATTCTTTCGAACTGTGCCTTAAGCAAGGCATCTTGTTCGTATGACTTGTTGGAATATGTATTGAATTGTTTGCTTGTCGTTACAAGCAGCTGACGTAGTTGACTTAGATTTTTCTCATTTTGTGAGGCTATTACTGGCCAGTTCGTTGTGGTCTTTGTCGTTGCTGTGGTAGCATTAAATAGATCATCATATGCAGCATCTGTCGAGTTCCAGCGAGCGTTTACCTCTTCACTCAACCGATCCACCTTGTCCTTTAGGTCTGTTTCCAGCCTGCTGAGCTTATCCTTCTGGTATTCTATTCCACTTTTAAGCTCCACCAGCTGTGCAGTCTGCTTGTCCTGTGTTTCCGTGAGTTTTTCTACGCGCCTCGATAGTGCTGCGTGCTGTAGGTCGAGCACACGGTTCACTGAGGCGGATCCATTTGCAATCGTTGTATTGAGCTTGTCGAGTAACTGGGAAAGCCGTTTCAGCTCGTCCCATTTATCCCCAAACAAATCGATCAATCCGGAATCTTCGGCACCAGCAGGATTGCAACAGTGGTGTTGCGAGGTCATCATGTTTTCGTGCCGACATCTGTCCGGTTCATCTGCATCGAGTTGCAATCCGGATGGTGTTTCTAGGTAGGTGTACTGCAGCATAAGCCACTCGCAGTACCACTGATTGCGTGCGAGTGCCAGCCGCTTAAGAACTGGAAACTGCGTTAAACTGCCTTCGATCCGTGTCATACTATTGCCGGTTACGTTCAGATTCTCCAACGAATCAAACTCCCAGTAACTGACGTTTAACATAGGAAGTTGATTCTCCGCGAACGAGAGCCGTCGTAGCTTGATTAACTGGAGCGGTGATTCGGACGACGATGTCACCGTTAGAAGTCGATTGTGTGCTAGCGATAGTATTCGAAGATTTGTTAACTTAGCAAACGCAGACATATCGACCGATGAAAGTTGATTTGCATCCAAAGCTAGATGCATTAATCGTACGAAGCGTTCCAGTGGCGGAAGCTCCGTCAACTTGTTCTGAGACAGACGTAGCACGAGCATACTATACTCTTCTTGGACACTTTTTTCCGTATCTTCCAGGAGTACCTTTTCTATGGCATTGCCCACGGCTGAAAGGTGCATAAGACCAGGACGAATGAACAATTGCACTATTCCAAGTCTATCGACCGTTAGATCTACAACGGAAGGTAGTTTCCTGTACAATGCTTGGGAAAACTTTGGAATTGCTCCCGATTCAATAACAAGCGGGTCACGAATGTCACGAAAGGTGGACAGCTCAACATCGCGGTCACTCTCCAAAACTACGTCTTTCAGCATACACACTTCCGATCGTGAAGAACAGCTGTATTCGTCGAACAGTCCAGCCAAAACAGGCGATAACAGGCAAATAACGATAACATTTAAGGATCTAGAGCGAAAAATTGTTCTATAGTAAGCTTCTAGTAAGCTATAGCCTTGGAATGCTTTCTTATGTACTTTCACTTACAATGCAGGATGAACCGCCATCGCCACAATAGAATTAGCAGAACTTGCCCAGAGGTATTACCTATAGGTTCGAAAAGCAATCGATCACTGAATAAGGAAAGGGAACGATCGCGCGCTTCTAGTTGGCAACGATGGCAGATAAGTGATCTCGTTAATAAAACTTGACCTGATAAGACGGGCTAGGGCAACCGTGTCAGTTTGTTTAGCGAATGATAGATCCTTTCCTGATACCATGAATCAATCCTGAACCGAATCGTTACCAGTATACTTCAATCGTTCAGCGGAAACAGAGCGTACCTCGACTACAATATGCTGTTACGCTACGCAATTTTAGGGTAGGTAGGGCAGCAAACTTTCAACTTAATTTGGCGTAAGCTCAAATCTTTGTTTTTTGTACATTCCAGCTTTTTAGCTTACTCTGCTCGACTAGTTTTCGGTGATGTTCAAGTTAGTGATGCTGTGGTATATACATGTGCCCCAAAGCAGCCTGCGGTTTGCTATGTACAAGATGTGCAGCTAATACAGCCAAATGTAGAATTTGGCCTGGAAAACGTGGGCGATAAAAAAATGTTAAATTTTAAAGCAGGCCGAATTGAGGCGTTACTTCCGAAACATTGTCAAAAATTGTCCAGGTTCACGAAAGTAACGATCGGAAGGGTTGGATTGAAGGAGCTGTGTTTTGCGACTACCTTCGTGGAAGTGAACGCGCAACACAACAGTATCAAAAGGCTACACGTGGATAAAGATCCTGCCGATGGTGGAACTTACCAAGTGGAAACCGTGCAACTCAACGACAATCAGCTGACAAGCACCGAAGGTATCTGCTACTTCGTTGCTCTGAAGGAGTTACATCTAGAGCGAAACTTTTTGAGTACGCTGGACATGGCGTGCTTTGCGCAAATGGCAAAACTAAAAAAGCTAAGTCTTGCCTATAATCGGCTGAATACGATAACCACCACGATCAGTGAACTTCAATTTCCGGCTCTTGAATTTATAGGGTTACAGAATAATACGCTCATTGAGCTAGATTTGCACAAGTGGTCTCTGCCTGCATTGGAGCGGCTCGAACTGTCCTTCAACAACCTGACGAACGTTCGCGGACTCAAGAATATCGAAACGCTTTCCGACATTTCGCTCGCCGGAAATCGCTGGCAATGTGACGAGTTGGATCAGGTGCTAGAAGCGCTTGATAGCAATGGTGTCACTGTTAAGGATGGGGACCAAAATTGTAATCCCATCCGTAACGGTACGATCTGTTGCAAGTCCGAACAACTGCCTTCTGAGGCAACGTTACTAGACGAATTGAATAAATTCTCCAAGCTGGATCAACGGTACACAGAAGCGGAGAACGAATTCAAGAATATGATAAAGCAGACGATCGAGCAGTTTGAAAGTGAGATAAGTGAACTCCAGGAAACATATAAAAAGCGAAAAACCCCCGATGAAGACAAAACCCTCAAGAAGCCCGCAAAATTCATAGATCCCACAGAGCCCGTAAAAGACGATAACTTCAAAAAAGCAGATGATGAGCCCGTAGAACTCGAAGATTTCACAGAGCCCCCAAAAGACGATAACCTCAAAAAAGCAGATGATGAGCCAAAATGTGAATGTACATGTTCCCAAGAAAGTATGGACAGATTGGAACTAACGCTAAAGAAGCTGGAAGAGAACGTTGTGGAGAATAATGCAACATTGCAAACGTTACTGAAGAATAAGTCCCACTTTTCATACATGACAACACTGGTTAAACACGAGTTCCGTATTGCCGTGGAGCGTGGTGAGTACAAGCTAAAGGAGGTCTCCTCTATGCTAGCCATGCTACGTGACCATATCAACAACAAAGTGAAACAGCATTGATGTACGTTTGGTAAGAGAAGAAAAATCAATAAACATCGCATTATGCATTATCAGCATTGCACATGCGGCTGATAACACAAATGCAAATAAAGATCAATGTTTTATAACTTTTCTTTAATCTTTCTGACAAACAACTCTTATCAGTTTGCGAAATACTACACCGATGGTACAGTACGATCGCTCGGTAGACTTTAGTGTGCGATCGACAGCTGTACGTAGCGGAGCGAAAAGTTTTCTGATAGTAAGATGATGAAAATTGTCCCTATTCCTACGCTTAAGAGTGTTTTAGTTCTGGCTTTGCTGTTTGCGTTCGCGGCGGAATATCAGTCAGTGACAACGTTTAGATGTGACCCGAATACTCCGCTGATAGTGGCAACCTGCTTAGTGAGGAATGTCACCTTAGTCTCTGCAGCAGAGATTACTAACGCCAGCTTCCCGGATGACGTGCGTTACGTGGCACTTTCAATTGTGGATGGCTACGTGCCGGAATTTACGCGAGATCTTGCTCTCAAGTTCCCGAGAGTTCAAGACCTTACAGTAGACGCCTTGGGGATTCGTTTGTTCTACATAAATAGCAATGTAGAACAGATATCGGCCAGAAATAACTCCATTCGCGAGGTGGTGTTTGCAACCGAGCACCATCGGCTGCGATCACTTCGCTTAGACGATAATCACCTGAGCAAAGTGCCCTCCTTCGGCGGATGGTTTAACGAGCTAAAGCTCCTGTCGTTGGATGGCAATCGGTTGGAGCAGATAATGCTAGATTCATTTGCCGAGTTAGAACATCTCCAAAGCCTGTCTCTTGCCCGCAATGGGTTGATCACAGTCGAATCTACTGCCCGTGTACCAAACCGACCGGTTCGGGATGTGCAGCTATTGAAGTTGAAGCATTTGTCGTTAGCATCAAATCGTCTTTTGACGGTGAACATTAGTGGATGGGATATGCCTTCCCTGGTATCGCTGGATTTATCCAATAACGATCTCTACATGCTGTTCGATGAACCTAAACAATTCCGTCAGTTTGGCGCCCTGCTGAACGTATCCTACGCTGGCAACGATTGGAACTGCGGATGGCTTAGCGAGGCACAACTGGTGTTGCGTGAGCAGAACATTTTGACGGTAGCCCAGGACTTGGCCGACCGATGCGAGCAGGAAAAATTGAAAAATCTGAAAGGAATTTGTTGTTACGATCATTCCTTCGAACAAAAACTCGCCAACGATCCGTTCGAAAGCCGATGGGAACAGTTAAACGAGCTACGGCGAAGTTACGAGCTAGTCCAGTTTGCTTATGATCAGGTAGAAGACAATGATCTCAATCTCATCATCGAGCAGTCTCACGAGCTGCGTGGCAAGCTGGTGGGGCCTGTAGCGCAGGAACAGGACGTCATCAAGGGTGGAGTGTTACGCTTACAGCACGCTTTAGCCACCGAAAGCGCTCACCTCGAACGGCTGCAGGACATTATCGAGCGCACGGTAAACGACCTGGCCCAGTCGATCGATGAGCTACATGAACGAGCGATACGCCCCAAACCAACGCTGGACGCGGTACATCAGCAGACGATCGGTGGCAGCATTGAGGACATCCGGGATAAAATTGAGCTATTGCGGCGCCGCATACAGCACTACGTGTATGAGATGAGTGAACGCGAACGACGCTTACGCCAGTACGACGTACAGATCGAGCATCTGGTGTATCAAGTACGAGAGCTGAAACACTTGCAGTTATCCCTTGCCGCAAGGACAAAGTCTGTAGAAACTAAGGTATATAGTGCTAAACAGATAATAGACGAAAGCCTCAAGCCGAAATCTGAGGAAGTGTACACTCAACGTCGGAGATTAGGATATGGAGATAACATCATTTATCATTTTCGTGGATGAATAAAGGATGCACCTAATGCAGCAACAATTGAAGAAGCTTCAGTTTGTTATGTGTGTTTTCTTTTCTTTCTATGTATTAGTATATTTTTTTCCGACATATCCTTTTCCCAATACGCCCGCTCGAGCATCAGTTAGCTTCTTTGGCTCGTTGTCCACATAGCTGCTCTATCGTAGCAAATCTTTCAGCCAGCTCACCGAACTGATGGGTCTGCTTCCGTTGCGCTTCTTCGAGTGTTTCGATTCGTCGCGTTGCACCACGAATCTGCTGCCGGAGCTCATCGACGATACCGCTACGACTGACGAGCAGCAGAACTGGATCGGGTGTCGTAGCGTTTTCATTGCAACAGATTCGATCATCCAGCCGAAAGCCCGGACAGGACGCTTCTTCATCGAATCCAATGGAACCATCATCGCCGTCAAGTTCGCGGGCTTCCAACCGTTCCAGCATCCCGTACAGCCAGCTACAATGCCACGGATTGTGGTGCAGCCCCAGTGTACGCAGCGCGGGCAATTCCTCGAGAAAGGTGAGAAGGTAGGCGAGCTGGTTATGACTCAAATCGAGCACACGGAGACGCTCCATACGCCACAGCCCGGTGTCGAGATGGGGCAGCTGATTGAACTGCAGGAACAGCTGCTCGATTCGCGGCAACACCAGTAGCTTATTTGCCGTTCCTGTCACGATTGTACGCAGCCGATTGCGCTGCAGGGTGAGTATTTTAAGCTCTCGCATCAGCACGAACGTGTCGAGGCGTAGCGATTCGAGCAGATTATCGTGCAGATAAAGCTGCTCGATATCGGCGAGTGTCCGTAGTGCGCTAACGTCGGTGAGTTGATTATGGTAGAGATGTAACTGTCGCAGTGGCAGTCCCTCAACCGCACTGACCCGATCGATTGCGTTATACGAGGCAAACAGAACTTGCAACGACTCGCAACCGTCCAGATGAAGCTGCTCGATCTGGAGCCGATGTATCATGAGGTATTCTACCTCAACGAGCGGCGCGAACAGTGTGCGATTGAACACTGGAATCGTGCTGTTGCGAATCCAAATCAATGTTTCGTTCTGCGGATAGGTTGCATGTTCGTAGGGCTCAGTAACGTTAACCACCACACAATATCCATCAGATGCGCGCTCAGAACATTCGTAACCGTAGGTGGTGCTGAGTGATACACACAGAAACACCACCAAAATCAGCAACTTAAACATCATTGCACACAACGCAGCTTTTGCCAAGCGATCGGAAACTAAGCACTGATGAAAAGACGACCGGGAACTAGCGGATTCCTTCTTCGCTAAATAGCTTAGTCACACAGGTCAATTTTCAATGTCAAATGTAGAGCTACGGACGATCGCTCTTATCAGCATATTGCTTTGCTCTTACATAGGAAGGGTTTACGGGTCTGATGCGTTAGTGCGCTTCAGTGGAAATAAAGCGCATCACCTACAACTTCTCGTGGACATCATTTCATTCTAATGCAAACACACTTACCGAGAAAAGTGGACACGGATTGTAGCTCGAAACGACTACATTCGGCGTCATCTTCACACCGCTTGGAGCTGCTAAGTTGAACTGCCGTTGCGCTCCCTACTGCACGAGCAGCATGTTTCCTTCTCGGTGGAACTTCCGGAGGTTTAGGAGGTACGTTGAGCGTCGAAGAAGAAACGGCCACACGATCCGGTTGCCGAATGCGCACCACCGTGAGGGGTAGCACCGGCACCGCACATCGAATCGTTAGCTGCCGGGAATCGCTTGCAAAGTTCTCGTACAAGGGGGACAGTGGCCCGTCCTGTCTTCCGTTGAGCGATGACGCATCGATAGAGGAAGCAATGCTTTCCTCTCCCGACGGTTGCCTTAAAAGTGGATCATTTTGATCGAACAGGTACACGGAGGATGTGGAAGTAATGGACACTTCGCCCACGGCTCGAGGCCGCCGTTTGCGCGGCACTGTACCGGCGCTGCTGGATGAGGACGGTACGGAATTTACACACCCTAGCGCCATCCTAGCGCTGGGCTTCTGTTCACATTGGCCCACTGGCAGCGGCATCGGTAATTGTGCATCTTGAACAAAACCACCACTCGAACCATCGCCACTCACCAGCCGGTGATCGTTCGCAAGGTTTGATCACTCATTACACTCAGTCACAAATGTTTATTTCACGGGGAAAGTTACCGGACTCTAGAACGCAAACATGATCTTGAAATAATTATATCTTCATGGTGAAACCCGAACCGGACGAGAGTTTGCCTCATCATTTTCGATTTCCATCAATCAGCTCAATCGAACCGGGCACGCTTTCTTACGTGGGAGCGTTGAGGAAATCGATTCGACGCATTCATTTCCGCACGGCGCTGTTTAGGTTTGTCAACTTTTCTTTTACTTCCCCAGCGACTCTTTCACATCCGGCAAAAGTTACACACTCACTCATTACACTCGAAGACTTCATATCAACTTGGTTCGCATTTGGGCCATGAAGCTGGAAACAAATACACACTTTTTGTCGATCACTTTAGGTTTCAAAAACATTGGTCATTCTCCATTGTTTCGTGATCGTCAACGACTACGAATAGTACCGCACAATTACACGCCTTTTGCTCTCATAATAGTACCTCGGTGTGCAATGTACAGTTTGATGGTGATAAGCAGTTTGTTTTCGGTCGATAAATCTATCTGCAGTTGTCGAAACCCATTCGATCATTCTGGTGAAAGCGATCGTAATCGAGACCCGGCGTCAAAGAGCCCTTACAATTAATGTGTACACGCACCCACGTATTGTGTACTGCGCATTTTGGGGAACCACGCCATAAAGGCTTTCACTTTGCGTAGTTGCCCTCGGGTTTTAAATCGAGTGTAATAATTTAGCGATCACGTCTGATCCGTCATAAACCCCCGTAAGAGCTAACAATTTTATTGAGCTAATGTGATTGGTTTTTGAATGATCATACGGCGGAAGTCGGAAAAGGAAACATTGTTGGAGTTGGCATGGGTGTAATGAAAATGTTTCTTGGGGAGACACACATACCGGCGAGGTCCTTTGCTGGATGGCAAAGGTAGATGTAATATAGAAAAATGCAAACAATAATAATGAAAATCCAAACCACAAATCCTGCTGATGGGAGATATATTCTTCATTTGATAATCTCATTACTTTTTCTGTGTTTTAAACACTTTGTGTTTACTGGAGTAATACTTTAATTCTCTACCGAGTTTTGTGGAGATGGGAGAAGATTCTGACTACTGCGCGCCGCCCTACAACCGATTTGGTATTCGAACATTCGACAGAGATTTTCATGCGAACAGCATGATCTCATCAATCCCGTGCGAATATTGAGTTAGCCATCTCATATCATCGTATTTCAATTTCATCTAACCATCAGCTACTAACGTTGGACGTAGATACAATATAATAGTTCGACATCGTATCGTTGTTTTCGGTCTGTTTCTGCTTGCATAACCACAAATCAGAGCGCGCTCACTTTTTACCTTTCGCGGAAAAGGCCATTTTTCGCCTGCTACCGGAAACAAACAACTACAAAACAACCCGTGACTTCAATTTAAAGGCAATCATTCGATGATTACGCGCGCACGGTTCTCCACCGAAAGATTCGCATAATGATCAAAGCGATTGAAGTGCGCTCGATCAGCAGAGTTTGGCTGCGGTTTTAATGTTTGGTGCTTTCCCCCACAACACCTGCGCCTAGTGGGATCGATTGTCAACTGGCCAACTGGCCATGGTTGAATCATTTGTTAGCGACGAAAACAAATCTCCCAACCATCGGGACAGGCAGGTTCCGAGGGGGGGAAGGTGGACCGTGGGCTTATGAGTTGTAGACTTCCGTCTGGATAGTTAAAGCTTCTTTTTTACAGCAAATACTACAACGTATAACTCGAGGTGCACAGCGATTGCGTTACGCTCACCGCAGGCCAGCGGTATTCCTGTTTATTAATTTCGTTCACACCATTGAATAAATCAACCTTTATACCTCCGCCACGCAACGCAGATGGTCGTGGTTTGCATTGAATTCATCAATTACGAAAACATTTTCTATTTTGACACCGCGCGAAGGTCAGTCGAGGCAGGTGAGTAGGAAAAAAAAGGTACTATTTCGCCTCGAACCACACGACGCACGGGGCACACCACCAGGAGATTTAGCCCGGTTAGGTTCATCTTCAAATCAGTACAAAAAAAAAACGAGCGGGCGGCGTCAGCACAACTGCACAAGAAGCGGACGGTCAGAAAAAAAGGAAAACATTTTAGGAGGATTTGAATTTTCGATTAACCGCTCGACGCCGTGCCATTAAATGAGGTGTTGGTTTTTCGTGTTTGCCGAATGGATTATGTTCCCTTAGGTGAACCAATTTCCTACTGCACATTGCAGCGCAACGCTTGGCTGTTTAGTTTCTTAATTAACTTTTTTTTCCTATTAACATTTGAAGGGAGAGATTGCACGAGGCAAAAGATCGCATCTTGCTTAAAGCGGAGCGTTAAAAGAAACACCACGCGAGGTGGCAATGTGCGAGTGGAGGTGATTCAAAATTTGGTCTCTTTTTTGTGACGCTTACTGGCGATCGCGCTCGTGAAGACCTGCTCGATGCGGCGTAGGAACTTAGAAAGATCCAGATGAGTAAGCGCTGCTTAGGTGGTGTCGCATTCGATTGCATTCTGGAGCAACTTACCACTTGTGCGACAGACTGCTTCAAATAGCTGCACGTCTATTTAACATTGAATGGGTGCCGTAAAAAAACGCAACTTTCTAGAGCTGAATGGGGAAAGGAACTTTGAAATCAAAACTGTTTGGCGGGAGAAAAGAAGCGCCATGTTGCAAATAATCAACAGTAAGGAGCGAGGTGTTGTACAGAAAGTGAAAAATTTAGTTGAAAGACAGCGAAATCTGTGACCTTTTTGGGAGAAAATTTGCAGTTAAGACTGAGTCGTACCATATAACGAGGTCAAACGGATCGTAAAACATGCTGGGTCGCGATGACACTAAAGTACATTTCAAAATTCTAGAGCATTCCAACGCAGCCCATGCGAACTAGAACGGATCTGATAACTCGCTGGATGAATATAATCATTCTCTATCTAAATGCCTAAACATCGTAATCATCATCATCTCAGCAAAATGGAAACTTTTTTAGCCATATTGTACGGTCTGTGCCTGTGGACAAAAGTGTGTACTAAACTTTCGCAACCAACAGGGCGGACAATTGCAGCACGATGACAGTTTGGCCACTACACGCTGTGCACCACTGGCTAAAGCTGTTTGAAAACAACGGAAGGTCAGCTTAGGCGGCTGGCCGGGGAAATATTTGCATACATGGGTTTGATCGTGCGCAGGTGATCTCACCACCTCGAGCTTAGAATAAATCCATTCCGACGTATTGCACCGGCGTGCATGTGTGCGTTTGTTTAACTTTATCCATTGTTCACAACTCCCGTTGATTGTGAAGAGAGAGAAGAACAGATTAGACTTGAAGTACCCCCGATCGTAGCATAACAGCAGCAGGGAAGGCCCTACAAACCTCTCTCCAGTCTATCTACTAGCAACTAGGGCTTTTGTATTGTTACGTGGGCGTTGATCGGTGTAATAACCGCGTTCGACCTACACACACACGCATTCCGAGTGCAGTTGGGTGCACCAGACCACGGAATGCACTTGCTGCACCATAGAGCCCTCATTACTCGCTAGTGCAGTCCGCGTTACGCGGCTTTCTACTAAATCACCAACCCTTTCCACTGATAGAAGCAACTCCACCGGCACCTTCATTGTTCTCCCCGCCGGGCAGGACCGACCCGCACGCAAATCATAGTCGCGTCGTTTCGTCAATCGAAAACATCGCTGCGAAATGATTCGTCTTCGCTAACGATACGAACTGACGGATTGCATAACGATGTTGCACGTGGGGGAGCCCATAGATTAGCGAAGAAAGAGAGTAAACTACGTTTACGACGTTTGTTTGGATCGTCACAAAAGCGTACCTTTTGTCTACACGCGTGTCGTCTTCTTCTTCGTGAGTATACTGCAACTGTAACAAGTGCGTCAAACGACAAAAAAAAAACAACAACACAGTCCAACAATGTCTTGTGAACCTTTAGCACACACGCAATTTTGCCAACCGAATGGTGGTTGTACTTATTGGGCTCATTTTTCTTTTTCGAACCGGTCGAACCTACGCAAAGTGGTCAATTTTAGAGTTACATGATGCATCTGTGTGAGAAAATTTGCTGAGCACGTACCGGAGCAACCCTAAAGTAACGATCCACATAGAGCCAAAAAGGGAAGGAGAAATGCATTGCAGTCGATGATGGAACGATGCATCCCGTAGACATTGCTAAACACACAGGAGCATAACCATAAACCATAATTAGAACCGATTGGTCCAAAACAAACCGTCAAAATGGCACCTAATGAGTGCTTGAACGGGAATTGGCGTTGTTTTTTTTAATTCACACCCAAATTGATGAACTCACGAAACGTTCGAACGATCTTGCGAAGCCGATTATTCACCACCTACCATCGCGGATCACCCAGCACTGCCAGGGAGCGAAAATTATAGAAATTATATAAACATTTCCACTCCCAGTTCGGTTCGTTCGCGTACCGGTACGTTCCCATTTCTCTCGGACAAATTGATGAATTATTGGAAAATCGATAAAACAATTATTTAATTTATGGCGAGAAAATGGAAAATTGGAAAAATCGTTATCAATGTAGAGGGAAGGAAGAAGATCAAAAAGAAACGATGGATGATGAACGATGCGAAGCTACGAAACACAAGGGACCACAATTATTTTTAATATAAATGTTAATTCGGCCACTGGCTCAGCACATTCCAAAACGAATATGATCGATTGGTAATAGTCAAGATTAATGGCAAGTTCTTTCCAATTATTTCGTATTTCATGTTCGGAAAATTAAAGAGATCTTTCGCAATCGTTGCTTAATTGTACGTAATACTAAATGTTCACACGATCACACTTTGAGTCAATCATATATTATAGCCAGTAGTGCAGAACTACTGCGCAACAAGTCCCGAAAGGATCATGCTTCGGCATATCAACAAGGAATTCTGTGTGGCAATGACAATCAAATCACAACAAGAATTTCAAGCGCGAGAACGATAGAAGGAAGATGAAGAACCTTCAAACCGATAATTATTATTCAGCTTCCTTTCCCAGCTCTTAAAACCATCGCTTTGACATCTTATTTTCGGTGGGAAGAGAAGTCAATTCCGTAAGTCGTAAAAGATGTTTAGTTTATCGTTTTATAATTCCAGTAGCTATAACCAGTAGACAATAAGCAACGACAACTTCTCCAATAGTTTGCTCGCAGCATGGTTGGTTATGCTCACGGATCTGGGTAATTCATCCAGCATGCTTAAGCACCCTCTACCGATGGCTTATTGTGGGCAAATCTCCAACACCAAAGACGCACCCGGGTGGAAGTAGTCGTCAATTAAAATAAAATCAAAATCCACCACCGGGCGGGCGTCGTAATGGCATAGATTAACCTTGAACGGTGCTCTCCGGTTCATTCACGGGGGACCGGCGGTAGTATATCATTACCCGCAAGCCATCGCTTGTGGCGTCCTCACCAGATGGCGCTTCCGTTCCATGTCATTTGCCTACCGTGAGCGTTTGCTTTTTGAGACGACAGGCGAATGGAGCTTGTGGCGAATGGAGCTTGTGGCAAATGGGATTGCATAACGGTGCGTTGTTATCCTAAAGGTCGACACTTTTGAAGTCTCACACTAGATGATGATCGCGCAGATGATGACGGCCATGGAAGAGACACGCGGGTCACCCCTCCCGGGGTGTGAATGCGATACGCCGGTGGTGTTTGTGCGGTTCGAGGTTAGACGTTCTTTTTCTTGCCCAGAGCAGGCCGAATGAATCCATCTCAACGGGCCCTCAAGTTTGGCGCGGTTGTCAAGAAACCGGTTATGAGGGCAACAGAACTAGTCCGTACGCAAAAGCTCCACAGTGGCTAGACGCAAAGGTGTTCGGTCTGATGAAGCACACAAACTCGCCTGAAAATTGGAGCTGAAGCACATACGGATAAAACTATACAGCAACATGGAGTGTTTCGTTTAAAAAAACCTGATCTATTTATTCGGATGACTCACGGGGAAGTTTTCGCTTTCGATGGAGATTATTTCGTCGGTGTTTGTATCAGAGCTTATTGCGAAAAATTATACCAAAAGCAGCTTTAGATTGAACTGCTTTCAACTTCTGGTGACAAAAATACGAGCCCTAATGTATAATATTTGCCTCCTTGAACGGGGTACCTTGGAATGCTCGGAAATAGTAGGCAACCTAACAACTAACAAAGCTCTGATCTTAGGGTCAATCCATGAACGTCCATTAACGAGGAGTGGCTCATCATCAACCACTCAAGCGTGGCTCCTGTCTGTAACGCTCAAACGGTTGGACCATCGATTCCTGACATGCCCTCAAGACAACGATTGAGTCCCATATTTGACGCTGCAGTAATGCTTCCGTCGGCTTGATTGCACTTTCAACCGTGTATCTCTTAGCACTCTTCATTCCTATTCGTACACTTTCTTCGTTATTGGAGGCGAGTTGTAACGCATGATTAAGCCACCAAACTGAAGACGCTTACATCACAGTCAATTGGACATCATAAAGTACTTTGGCCGAGGGAGACTTTCCTGCCTCCAATGTGATGATTGTCAAAATACGACAAACTGGCAGCTCCACAATCTGCAGTTCTAAAAAAATCTGCTGTACTTAACTGCCATCATTGGTTCTACGATTCAAAATAATCTCACAAAGACAACCTCCCGACCGGAGACGTTTGACCTTTCCATTACGATGCCCGTCACTATTCTTCCACAGTCGAACGAAGATTGCTTGCCTCCATTCCAAATCGATTCCGGTGTCGTTGTACAAACTCACCCAATCATCGCCAAGCTGATCTCATGGGTTTTGAGAAGAGGTGCTGCTTTTTTCCTTGAAACCAAACAAACACGCGGTAAGGCGTTCGTTTGCGCGGCCATTCGGCATACCGGGACACTAATGCAGAACAAGTTTTTCGAGTTTGCCTTGAATTCGCACTCGGTACAACCGGCCGTAAGCAGCGTTGCGAATAATTCGCAAACGTGGTAAGGGGCAATATCATCCTCTGCAGGAATGTTGCAAAATGAGACCTTAGATTTAGCGAATCTTTGCGTCTTTGGTTGGGGCTTAAATTAACAAACGAAGAGAGTAGGAGAATATGTCCCAAAACATTAGCCATCTACTTCGCGTTAAACAACGAAACTTTCGCGAGATTACATTCACCAGACAAACATCAACATCGCATCCTAGCGTCTTCGACTTCGTGTGTGTGTGTGCAGTGTTCACACGTTGCAGAGATATAAAGCAGGAAGTACAACTCCACTGTATGGGCGCAAGCGCAATTTGGAACAACATGACCCAACACATCCGGTTGCGTTGGGTCAAACTGCGACCGCATTTGAGAAGAATGTCTGGCGCGGCTGATGATCAGCAAAACTTCGGTTTGAAATAGATCCCCGGTGTCCAGCTGAAAGCAACTAATTAAAACTGCCTGTGCTCACAGCCGGCGACAACGCAAGAAACCTGCCTCCAACCAGCAAATAACACGTAAACTCGTTTGCTCAGCTCCTGACGTTAATTGCTACAACAAAGACTTGCGCACATTGTCGTTGGCGTGTGGGTAATCTATACGACCTTCAAGAAGTCGGAAAAGAGGAAGTTAATTAGCACTTTGTTGGGTAAACGTCCAAACCATCTCCAGAGAAAACATCTGGATGTAACTGGCGATACACATTCTTATTAACACAATATTCACTTAAACTCGGTATGAGTGACACACAGTTCTTGAAAAAAAAAAACTATGTCACATACTTCAATCGAGTAA
Organism: Anopheles moucheti; assembly: GCF_943734755.1. Classification (NCBI taxonomy): domain Eukaryota; kingdom Metazoa; phylum Arthropoda; class Insecta; order Diptera; family Culicidae; genus Anopheles; species Anopheles moucheti. The sequence goes on from NC_069141.1 coordinate 89,960,956, forward strand.
TTTCCGTTCGTCAAAAACTATAAACATCGTCCCCACTTCCATTCAGCAAACAGGGAATTAAAACACTATTATCAACGATCGGTCGCTATGGTTTGGCTCTAGTATCGTTTAATAATAAGGCCACACACGGTAGGACCTCACTGACACATTCCATTCCGGACCGTTTCCTTTTCCGACCAATTGACCAGCTTAACGGCTTCCTTCGTGTCTCGTGTTCCACTTTTAAGTTAGCCGTATCTTGCAACGGGAAAGCTAATGATCCATGTAAATTATGGTACTAAAAATGCAATCGTTATGTCACTCATTGTCCCTACTGCTTTATGTGGCATCTAGACATGCTCACGGATTGTCCCAAAAGCAACTTTTTAAAAGTTAATAAAAAAATCCTATGAATAATTGTGCTCAATTAAAAATCTCTCTCGGATTCAGTATTGCTATCTCACATGTTACCCTTTTTGTTGTAAACTAGCAACCAGTACCCCCTCGACTACAGCTAGACTGTGAGAGTCACACATCACAAATTATTACTTTTTACTTTCGTTTCACGTAATTGGAAGTCACCCAGGCAAGGTGCAGTGCTACAGCTCGAAATGAGTTTGTGCAAAAAATACTGTGGCAACTGTTGCACCGTTAGCAAATGCCAATAAACGACGGAATTCGATTGTCCGGAAATGGCCGATTTCACTCACGTGTTATGCGTGATTTATTAAATTAATAGTTGAGGGCTGTACTCCATGTTTTTTCCTCTCCTTGATACAAGCTTGCTTAAATTGAAGGATCACTTTTTTGTGTATCATTTTGGTACACTTTTATCGCGCTTATCGAAAGGCGCTAATGCTATACACTCTTGGCCAGTCGTTTAAATCGCTGTTACACCTCTAATCTGAAGACCCACCATGAAGACGTTCCCGAAGACGCCTCATTATTATGTCAGTGCTGGTGGTTTTTTTTTCTTCTCTCTCTCCTGTATCGATCGTGATGCGATCGAAAGGCGTTTGATGCAATCCGGTATTTCTGGTTGATGTATTTATCGGATTTTATATTTTTACCATTGCACCACTGCCTTGTTGTTGTTTGCACATCCTGCTTGCACCTCTTGCACTGGCTGGCCCGTGCACCTATCTCTTTCACACATCACGCTATGCACCGCCATGCGTTGCATCGTTCCGCTTCGTTCCCAATTGGGGGAAGTTTCGAAACCCCAAAACCGATCATAATCGTCAACCATCAACTTCATGCTTACGGGCTACGGCTGAGGTACAGTATGGCGCACTATTAGCACGCACTATTAGCACACACACATGCACGTAAATAAGCATTTTGCATGTAAAAACACATAATGAAATCGTTTGGCGAATCGTTGAAACTAGTTTGACACGTTAAGCAGGAAGAAAACGAGATTTGTCAGGCACATTGGTAAGCAGTAGAAAGAACAATAGTTACACGCCGTAGCTGTGAGTTGCTTTTTTTACTCAAAATCATCCCACATCTCTTTACACTTTGTTAAGAACACTCTTGCCCGATGACGTTATTAGCGGGTCTGGAAATGCACAAACTTGGTGGGTCGCAATTCAGACAACAACCAAAACGAAACACAACCAATCGCAACCAAATAAACAACCTACGCACGATGACCAAGTACAACTTCACTTATACACGTTTAAGAGAATGCGAATGCTTCACTTTTTTTGAAGCTGGTACCGCTGCTGGCGGTCACGCTTTGTTTTTTCGTTCCATCTCGATGGATGGGGACACAGCACACAACACACCACCACAGCACAAAGCATCAAAGCATACCATGAGCTACGGAAGGCCAACTGTGACGAGATCGAAAAGTCGCGGCGGTCGCAAGACGAGAGAACTACGGACGAGCGTGCGTACGCCGTCATGCGCCAAAGTGTACTAAAGTGCCACGAACGTTTGGGCGGACTAGACCGGCAGCAGCGTGTGGTTGGTGATGGTGGCGCTAAAAATTCGCTCCCTGCTGCAGTTTGAATGTAGTTGTGAAGTTGAAGTTACGGAAAACATACTTCATTTTGTGCGATTTAAAAAAAAAACATAACATTTAACGTTTGCTTTCGCATTCAATATAAATTTCATAAAATGCCGAAAGTAAACTTACAAAAAAAACTTAAATTATTCAACGCAAGGGGGTTTGACACCACTGGAGTTAAGCCAACCCATTAGCTCTTCGCTTAGTACAATCAGTCTCTCACACATTCTCTCACTGGGTTTAGTACAATGACGATTGTTTTTCTCTTTCGTTGGTATAAATGAGAGAAAATAAGATCGTTTTGGAAGAGAGCAGAGTTTACAGCATCCAGGAATGGAGCTAAGAGCTGTTGAGATATTTGAATTTTGCATGCGAAAGCATGTTTGTGATGCTGACGGGAAGAAATGTTCTCTGAGCAGTCATAGAGCTGTGACTTTTTTGATCCGCTCGAGTGGCATATCACTTATAATTTGTTGATATTTTATTTGGTAACACAGTTTAGTTAATTCATGATTTATTTAAAAAAAATCTTGCGGCTGACGATACTAGTGTAAAAAATATACAGCGAAATATTGGAGCTGTTCACGTTATCAATATGTCACGGGAAATAACTCCTCAAGAATAAATGTGAAGCAGTAAATCAAACCAGAACACAGAAGCTTCCACGACCATCTCCTGTTGGTTTTTGACCAGTTTTGCAGAAGGTCAAGATAAGCATGACCTTACAACAACCGACACTAAACTCTAATTAGATTAAGACAAAATTTCCTTATGAGATAAGCTATCATTAATTAGCGGGCAGGCATCAATTAAGGCGGTTTGCTTCGCTTTGTACATAGCTGAGTATAAACAAAGTTAATAAAAGATAAGTTGTTTATACTTTTACGAAATCGGCCTCCATCCCTACTGGAACCGATATCTTAAGTTTTCAATCATCATCTGCTCATCGACACGCTCAATTTTTGATTCCGAAATTCTATGCTCTTTGACAAGCATCACCCATTGACAAACCGACCGGCATCACCAGTTCGATACCAATAATTGCATAAATCGCGTTTTGAATCGTTTTGAAACGGCTGCTGCGAAACTTCACACCCACTCCTCTGTCCTAAGGACGCGCGTGAGGGCAGGGAGGAATGAATACAGCTGCGAGGGGATTTCTTTTAATAAGCATCATCGAACCATCACTGCACGGTTGTCGGTCAGCTAATTTCAATCGCGTAGGAAGCGAACCGCCAAAAAGCATTGCCAATGCCATTACGATGATGCAAAACCGGGGCATGAAGAAGTAGAAAACGGCTCCATGAGCTTGGTGGTGAACATAAATTAGACAACGATCGAGTGCGAATGGTGGTACTGGTACAGAATGCCTTTTCAGCGCTACTCTGATCTCACCTTGCCCGCTTTGATTGGCTTGACATTTCGACAGAACCGTAAAGATCGCCACAAGTGCGTGATCATCTTCAAGAGACTCCGCGAGACTAGTTTAAGCCGCGCGCGGGAAGCAGCATGAAGTCCACGAACTCACTACCATGAACAGATGCAATTGCTGCAGCACACAATAAAATGTTATTGAAGCGGTACGGTTTTAAAATGACCGGGGGTCCATTCTTTGATAGGACGATCCACGGTGATCGCGACCACTTAAGAGAGAGGCTCATGAGAGGCGCATACTTTCCAATGGTAGAAAAAGATCAATCAGTGGGGTCAATTAGTTGGCTCCAGTCACAATGAACGCATAACCACCCGCTCGCACACTCATCTTCTAAATCTATCTCTCCCACTGTTGCTTTTCTGGGGACTTTTTCTCGAGGAACGCTACACGCGGCGCGTAATCGATTGCAAACCACTTTTCAATTGAGGGTTCTCCAGCAGTATGGGAAATGTTCGCCGCGCGTATGTGTTTTCTTTTTTATTTAATTTTCTATGACAATAGTCAATACAGATACACATGATGGTCGTAGAACAATAGGTCGCTTTGGTCGATGGCATTTTTCGTTGAAACAATATCGCGATGAAGATCGCAAAAGCATCTCCATGCTAGCGGCACAATGGAGAACCGGCGAAGGTGATGATAATGACGCCACACGTTACCTCTGTTTTATTGTAGCGTAGAAAGATTGTTCTGTTAGTAACTGTCGCCGGTAGCCACAATCGTTAAATTAATCAGTTCAACCATTGCACACAACATGTACCGCGTACGTTTTCCCAGTGCACGATATCTACTACGCCATCTTCCGCTTATGTAAAGGTTCTCGCCATTGATCGACTTTCATTGCTTCGTCTCATGCGCTGCTGTATGAGCAGCGAGTAGTCGTGATCACAATTAATACTCGAAAGCGTTTGTACCGCGATTCATTAGTGAACAGGCGCCCGGCGGGATGAGAAGTTTCATATTTCTACAAAGCGCGAACTATGTATGGATGAAGAGATATTTTTCGGAGATCAAACACTGCCGAAACAATGACACATGGTTCTTCGCACTAATTGCAACGAAATATCATGTTTTTTCTGTATTGTAAACCAAATTATATCGGAGCACGTAATCGTTCATGTAAGTTGCGTAAAGACAAAACAAAAAAGTAGTAAAATGGTTCATAATTACTCAAAGTGAATTACATATCGAATCACATCTATTCTCGTACTGAACGGCATACCCAAAGAGAACAATTAGACTTTCAACGGCCAAAATTAAAGAGTGCTCTTTCTAACCGCTGTTGCTCTCCTGCTTGCTCTCTCGCCGAATCGAAAGCTCGCTCGATGACTGAACGATATTCTCATGCTGTTCGCTTCTTCGGCGTCATGCGCTCTCGCTCGTGCTCATTATTTCATATTGCGCACACACATGTGCATTTTCTTCGTCAAATTTGCCGTGTGCAGGAGTACATTTTTGCACCGGTTTTTGATATGAGGAACTGGATGACTTTGCAAGCGCGCTGATGTTTCGGATGAAAATCCTGTCATAAGTTATATGGCACGATATGTAGAAGAAGGTTTAATGTATAATTTTTACTATTCCAAACATTTATGCTTGTAACACTAAACGGTGCCCTTATTACAAAGAGGTCATTATGGTAACGAACGGTACCGCCATGTATATCACAAAAGGATCGGTTGCTTTAAATTGAAGGATCTGTATTTTGCATCATCCGAAAAAACAAGACACTACACAAGCAACCAACTCCAGTGATTGCATCGCAAGTGTTCAAACGTTTTTATTTTATCAACATGAGTGATTTGAACCGCGAACGCCGTACCGGTGTTTTTTACAAACAGGTGGCTAAATTCATAAAGGTGGACGCGGCCGAAGAAGCTGACCCGTAAGCCCTAGCCGGAATGGCAAGTTCTACTGTTGGGTGATAATGTGTCGTGTAAAATAAGGGCTTCGCTTTTTCAGTTCCTATCGAAGCGGTTGTGGAATTGCCTGGATTGATGGATTTCGGTCCATGTCGATCGACGAAGGCATCCGTTACTGAGCGCTATCTAACAACGAAACGCATCACAATTTCATGCATGTGCACGTTGAACTTATTCATACTGCTTATGCGTTTAATACTTCTGCATGCCAAAGCCACCTTAGCAGACCATAACCTATCCCTCCCAGCAGAAAAAAATTATTTCCAAAGTGATCATCCGTCTACGGTTCACTTTGCAGACGAACGGGGGAACGCATGGTTTCTAACCACGGACGGCACTATCGACTAGCTGCAGTCTGTCTCGGATGGCACGGATGGTATATGACACGAACAATATGCCCCGTACATATCCGTACGTATCCGATGCCTCCCTACTCCATTCGTTTCAGAATGCTGGGAATTGAAGATCTAAAATCACTCCTCTCACATACGCAAGCTATTTTCATCGCTAAGATTCTCCTCAACAAAATATATGCCCCATCCTTACTATCTATATTCATTCCGGCGGGCCTTACCCTATACGGCCAAAATTATCCTTTTCTGCGAGCTATGAAATCATTCAACTGCTTTTTTATCATTTCGATTATAGCATCTCGATATCTGCTTTTCGGGCCCGACTAATTAATGACTCCTTATAATCCTCTATGTTTGTTTCCTCCTCTGACGCGTTATTAGATTTAAGATTAGACTATAAGATTCCTTTTGTGAAGCCTTCTGAGCGGACAAATTATTTTCCGTATATGTCTGAACAAATTATTTCCTCTTAACACTATACAATCATTGTATATCGAGCAAAGGATAAACCCGTGACCTGTCGAACGGTGCTGATCTTCTGTGTTTGACCAGTTTACTTTTGTGTCACTGCTTCACACTGTTCAGGACGACTGAAGGGACGTCCTCAGTGTGGTAGTTGGCGGTCAACTGTAGTGGCGGAAATAACATTGGAATCTTACGTATTTTCTGGCCAAACATAACATGTTACTTTGCGCACAAATATGTACACATTTACATTAGCTGGAGACCACAGCAATAATTTTGTGAACGCACCATTCATCTGTTGCTACATTGTAATATCTAGAACATAATAAAACTATCTTTGAGATTGTCTGAAATATCTTAAACCACAACAACTACAAAATGCAATTGTTTTTTGTTCAAGTTCCCATAGCTGGGGTTTGTTAAATAAATGATAGAGTTCAATTATGGGTTGTTTTCTGAAAAATGGTTTGCTCAACAACACATCGACCGCCTGATGCAGATCGGTAGAATATCGTGCCATAGATGTCGTTATGTAGCCTCGCGCTTCGTATTATACCTTCCAAGGATTATTAAGTCTGCGCGAAGAATTTACCGGCGCAAAAACTTCTCTACTTGTGGCTTGTACTCCGAATTTACATTTAGGCCTTGATCAAAATTCTCTAGCTGTTCCTCCGTTTCTAGCCGTGCTAATTCAAAATCCGAACGAGGGAGAAGCCCTTCATCTGGCCTGGTTGATGTTGCAAATTCTTCATTCGCCTGTCTTTGCGAGCAGCGCCTCTTTTAATACGGTTGTTCTAGAAACGTTCCATCTTTGCCGCTTTGATATCGACAATTTCATAAAACAATTCACATAAAACAACCAACTCGAAACACAAGGAATACACTAAAAATAGACAACAATTGAAAAAATACAATATCATTTGACTAACTAAAAAAATCGCAACATATTATTGCACACCCATTACGCAACATTTTGATGCATCCTCGAACCAAAACCATCGCATAAACGCAGGAGATTAAGATTTAAGTTTCACGCGCTGCGCGTAGAATAAAACGCACTAGTTAGTAACTCTCTGACACGCTATCGCCGTAGCATCATCTTCAGACGAACGCCGCAAACACTCATGGTAAGAATCCGTTCAAATCCGCTTTCTCTTCAGAAGTTTCCTTACAGAAATACAGACCTGAGCAGGTTGGCCAATATCACAATAATGTCTTCCCTTCACTTTCCCCACACACAGCTGATATGTGGTAGCAGTAGCAGGACGACAGAACAGCACATTCCAAGCCAAGGAATAAATGCTAGGGCGAAGAGTAGAGTAAAAAGGACAAATAGTACTGATAGACACGTGTACCACCACCACCACCACCTTATTTTATTTTTTTGCCTTTCGCTAAATTTCCGTTCGTTAAATTTTGCAAAAGCTAAAAAAAGCGCTTTAGCCAAGCCACACACCTCAAAACGCGGCCGAGCTGAGGTCAAACCTGCTTCCTTTGGAACATAATCAAGACCAAATCGCGACGTCTAAAAACGGTCACGATTAGTTCCAAGTTTTGGGTCGCGCGACCTTTTGGGATAAAGGTGCTTTGAAAATGAAAGCTCCATTGCTGTAGCTTTTGGATGTGCTTTCAAAAGCTCAAACATTACAAGCTTTCCTGCTTCCGAAACGCATATTGTAGAGGAATTGTAGAGGAATAGTTTTTAAAAATTGTAATACATTAAATTGAACTATTACACATTATGGATTAGAGTAGTTCAAAGTATGCTTTAATTTTTAGCATGAGTTTTAAATGGTATAAGGGATGTAAAGAAACTGTTTAACAAATGTCAGTCACAGATTCTGAAAATATAATTACAAGATTTATGCAGCTTCGTCAAAATAATGACTATCTTACATATATATATTGCATAACAACAGACGCACAAACCCAGGACAAAATCAAGAAAAGATTCATAAGGGGCATTTAGTACATGCTGAATCACATTTTGAAATGTAAGGACATCGAAAAAACAGGGTCCTATATGTTTTGGTAAATTTTGCATCTATTGTGTTTTTGTTGCACAAAATTGTGTAGACAACAATTAACATTGCAAAGCCAAACCAGAGTAGTAAGAAACAGAAGATGCTCACTATAATTATTAAGTGGAATCGCAGGGACCATACAGATTCCGTTGCGATCGGACACGGTAAAAGCGATTTGCATAACCAGATGCGTTCATGTGCTACTTACCGTCTATCTTCGGGTGCGAGATACGAGCCAGTTTCCGCGACCTTAACGGTGTTTGATGAGTACGTTTACGCTCCCGCACACTACACCAGAGGACGCAGTTATAAAAAGAAATGAAAAATGTGAAATTAGCACTGACTGGTTGTTACACCCTTCTTGGATAGAGCGTTTACGGTACTTACACGATAAAGTTCGGTCGCTTCGATCCCGGTGCCATCGGCGCCATGTCAATGCGTTCGGTCTCATCCTCGTCGGAGATGTCGGTCCAGTCGGCGCTGTTGCTTGTGTCACTACCACGTTCACTTGGTGGTGTTAAGCTCGCCAGTCCAGCCGTGGTACCGTACAGGCTGTTGGTGATTTGATCGGACGCCAGCGTCGTTGTCGATCCACCGGCCATGTTGCGCCGTGTGAGCGTTAATTGTCGATCATACTCCAACCGTAAACCGATCGACTCGTAGCAGTTGGATGATACGAGCGATACGCTATCAGCCGGTGGAGACGGTTGCTGTCTCGATCCTGACGGCCTGACTCTGGTCAGTGCCTGGTCATTACTCGCTTGAGTTGGTTCCATTTCGGCAGAGCTTCCACCACATGCCGGATCGTCATAATCGACACCGTCCGCACTGCGGATCGTGTCGTAGATGTTCTCCTCGTATATGTTCTCCTGTCCGTGGGGTGATTTGTCCAGCAAATCTTCACCCGAGCTTGGCGTCGCTTCCGTAGAAGAAATAGTTTCCAGCGTAACATTTGTTAGAGTGGCAATGTTTGTGGTGGAGTTGTTGCGCGGCGGCAGTGGAATCTCCTCCGGTTTCGGTGGTCTCGGTGGAATCTTGCTGTACTTGATACGCTCGTAATTGGACTGATAAGTCACCTGCAGGTGTTTAGGCAGTGTTTTGGGGGATGTGGATAGATTACGCTTTGGTTGTGGTAGGGTCAGATCATTTCGATTCTCTTCACGGGCTGGTGGCAATTCCGGCGGAGGACTGCAGATCTCATACGTATCTTCTTCTCGGGATGCTTCTTCAGCGTTTTGTTTACGCGTGCTCGACAGGGCCTCGTGTTCAATCGATTCGTAATTTTCAAACGATTCGTAACTGTTAATGCTGATGGCATCCTCAGGCAGATGTTGGCTGTTATTCGAAACTACGGATTTTCGCGAAATACACTGATAAAGGTTTTCCGATTCTCGCTTAGATTTATGAACGAAAGACTCTATTTTGGGAGTAAGCTCAGTAAAGTCGATCGTGATTGAGGGAGTGGTGCAAAAAACATGTCCTTCCAACGGCACTGGTTTCTCATCAGGTTGTGTGACCAGTTCATAGCCATCCTCTACACTACGCTGCCCTCGGGAACGTTCGTTAAGACTCATCCTGCCGATCTCGCGACGCGAACACGGAAAATGATGATCATCCATCGAAATGGATTTGTTGATTACGACCGTATTAACTGCCTCGACAATACTGCGCTGACTAGCGTTCCTGTCTCCCACATCAACTCCAGAACTTCCTGCACCCATACCACGGAAAAGGAAGGACGCATTCGGGCGCACATGCTGAATATCTTCTTCGACATTTGGTGGGGTATTCTCCTTGCTAAGCTCGGTATCGCTGAGAGTTAAATCGTTGAAGCTTTTTGATAGATTATCGATCCTCTGACTAACAACACTAATCGCATCGAGAATCTTTTGTTCTGAAGTATCCTTTCCACTCGATAATTCCGGTGTATGTTGACTTGGTGGAAATGGTGGTGATGAGGTTTCATCTAGGTGCATTGATGGAATTTCGATCGATGACACAAAGGACCTTCGTTGTCCGGTAGTCTTTCGACAATTGTCCTCTTCCCTAATGATTACTAATTCATCCGACTTTTCAAGCGGTGTCACTATCTTCTTGGACGATCGAAAAGTCAAACGTTCGTAGATTTTCGACACGGTGCTTTTGGATTTCTTTTTCTCCTTAATTTCCTTTGGTAAGGCTACTAATTCCATTTCGTTGTTACGTTTGACGAAATCCTCTGGAGATGTTTCACTAGTGTTCTTGTCTCCCTTATCAATCGAGCTGTAAGTTGCATACTGTTCACCAAAGCAATTGTTCTCCTCTGTTACATTTTCTTCCAGGTTTTCGCTTGCTGGCGAAGAAAGATCCAAATTTGTCTTTTTAGACGATCGGAACATGAGTCGTCCATGAATTTTGGATACAGCGCTTTTGTTCTTTTCCTTCTCGTTAGTTTCATTCTTCGAGGCAACAGTTCCGATTGGATCATTAGAATCGGTAGTTATTTTTTCATTGCTATGAATTGTACTATTCAATTCGTCTTCACAACCTATCCGATCGTAAATTGAATCAACCACTTCCAATGCATTATCGACTTCCGACAGGACCTCATTTTCTTCCGTGTTTCCCGCTAGAGCTGTGGTATCTGAACAGATCTGAACGGGAAAGCATTCTTCAGTTTCAGTCAGCGATTTATTGCTGCTGTTTTCATCTTGCTGTGTAATATGCTTTGGCGTGAATATTATGCTCTGACTATTATTCAGCGTGGTACAGCTGTTAAACATAGGCATACTTGCTTCTCTATCAGTTAACTTCTCATTTGTTACTTCATGTTTTCTGCCATCGACGACACTCTCCTCCATCATTTCAACGCAATCAACATCCCTAGTGGCTTGTAATGTATCTTTTTGGATCTTCTTATTATTTCTATCGCCTCCCTCGCTTATCACCTTCTTCGACTTCGTTTTCTGCAGCACCTGTTCGCTTTTATCTGGTACCTTCGGTTTGATTCGTCCCGGTGGCGGTTTTCCTGTGTCACCACTCTCCGTTCGCTTTCCACGAGCATGGTGCAGGTTGGGTTCAAACATCTCTAGCACTTTACGCACACCGAGCGAACTTCGTCCCGTTTCCCAATCTGGTCGACGATAAATATTCTTCCTCAGGCTTGGTCGCTTTCTTAATCCCGTTTTGCGAATCGATGAGTTCTTGCTCGATACAGAAGAAATTTCGTCCGAGCTTTCATCCGTCTTGTTGCCACCAGAAGCAGCGCAACTAGCAGTACCACCAGCAGAGGCAATGGAAGCGTTGGAATTTTTCTTTCGTAAGCTACCTCTTGCGACGCTATTACGTCCCGACGTTGTAAACCCGTATATTCCCTCGGTTCCGGGATCTTCGATCACTTTGTACGCTACATTGCCGCACTTGTGAAGATATCCGCCACGCTTCTGCACCTGTTCCAGTAATCCAGCGTCCTGTTGGATCATTTGGTTGAATTTACTGGTCAATGCTGCCACCTTGGTACCATTGCAAGACAACAATTTTCGATTGTACGGAGAAATATTGTTTAGGAAGCTTATTTTTCGCGTTGGCGTATTGCCTTTACGTCCCAAGGATGATGTATTAGGTTGTCGTACGGGCGTTGCAAGGGTATTTGAGTTGGAGATCGGTGGTAACTTCTCAACAGCATCATTTGGTAGCTCGTGAGGCACTTCCATTGCCTTATTGTGATCCTGCTCAACAACACTTTGTATGTCCACATCGATGTAGCTATTGACGTAGTTTTCTACTCGTAGTGGCATTTTGAGGCTTTGTTTCTTGACCTCGCGAGTCACTGCACGAATTCCTAGCAGTTCCGTTCGACGTGCCCAATGGATTTGGCTACCCGTTGAGGAAGCTATTGCCACAGGGAAAGAGTCTCTTACGGTCGATCCAGAGGCCACTGTTGGTGATCCTACACACTGTCGCTTTTCTACCAGCGCACATTGGACTTCTCGATCAGGACTAAGCAGTGCAGCTTGGGAGCTTCGCTTCGGTGGTTGTGTAGAACGAAGGCATGTGTCTGACCCGATGCGGGTACTATCACAACTATCTATCGTTAACCGTCGCCTTCCCGAACGAGTAATCGAACCGTTTCGATGGAATCGTGAGCCAACTTTCGGCGATGGTGACTTGCGGAGGACGGTACGAGCGGCTGCACTAGTAGGAGCTCCAATGGTGGCACTCTTCGCTTTTCTAACCAAAGTGTCAATGGAAGTTCCGGAAGTGGTTTGTTGATTTGATCCTGACAGCAACCGATTGTTCCAAAATTGTCTCAATCGCTGTACACTGTATGATGGATACTGCACGGGAGTCGATTCTTCGGACGACGACTGAGCACCAACAACGGTACTCTCAGAACTCGAAGACCTTGTTGTTGGTTTCGAATCTCGCTTAACGTCTACCGTTTGCAGTTCAGAAGCTTTCGCCTTCTTCACCGTTGGTGTCTCCGTTTCTGTTTCCGGACCAGATGAAGTGCTGCTAGTGTTGTTCCCAAACAAATAAAATCGTTGAATGAAACTGGACACTTTGCGTGGTTCCAGTGGCGGCGATTCTCTCTTCCCAGGTCTGAGCCGCTTCTCACCAACCACCGGTGTGGTAGGACTGCTTTTGATATGCATCATTACAATCCTTCCGCAGCTTTCCCGGCACAAAAACAAACACCCTCAATAGATGCGACCTAAAAGTAAAGATATAAAACACAATTAATATCTCTGCCACTTGTACGCCATGACGATGTGTGTAAAGTATTCAACTTAAGCAAGAAAACGCTTGATCCATCCTACTTTCGATAACCTTCGTATGCCACGTTCACTCAAGACGCAGGTGAAAGCTTTTCTTCGTCCCTGATGTTTACCTTCGCGCATATTACAACGATGCTTGTCTCCAATTGCAGCGCAGCGAGTCACGGCCACGGTTACGACTAATTGATCCATGGATGGTTTGTGCAAAAGCTCATCTTTCGGTTCAATGTTTGCCATTTCCGATTCGCCATAGGTCACAGCAACAGAAATGGCCGTACAACGAAACAACATAACAATTCAACCGGTTTTGGCACACATTAGCAAAACTGTTGTCTAGTAAAGCATACCACATTCACGGTGGGAAGAATAAGTATCGTTTTCTACTGTTGCACCAAGTCACAATTTTCACCAGTGTCCGTGGAATGCTTTTAGCGTAATGAAGCGCACACACTTCCTAAACGGTAGTCGACCAGATTCATCCAATATTCTCCCTTCCAGTGAGGGTGGTAAAGATTGACGGCATTCTCTGTCTCGCTTCATCAATGTCTGGACAGGTATGTCTGGCAGAAAAGCGTATTACGCAAATGGTACTAATTTCGACAAATAAAGGAAGCAAAAAGGGGACCAGCGTAACATGTTTAAAAAATGCAACAAATATGCGACACGTTGTGCGACATCGTGCACTCTCGAAGACGACGACAAAAATTGGAAAACCGACCCGGTCCCCGATCGACAAAGGAAGCCCCTGGAAAACGTGCCCGGCAGGTGCTTTCCATTGCGTAACCCTCCTATCGCCGAGGGAAGCCACAACCAGGAAGATAAATCAACGTTTGGACCGATCGTACCGACAACTGCCGGCCTCGTTTATGCAGAGCCCACTAAATAAGGAGCTTTAGGGTAGAGAGGCCGCTCCTCAAAACGGGGCAGCGATTTAGTAGCCTCATATCTAGCCCGGAGTGATGTGCACGTGCGTATGCTGCAAAGTCGTATTTGCAGGGCGTGACGTGATGCGCAAGCTGATACGTATCTAGCAACACAAACACACTCAAAAGGTGGTCGATAAAAAGGGCACACGCATGAAATCGAAAACAATTGCATTAATAATCAACACAGCACTAGAGCTTATGGTTTAAGCAATGCCTGGAGGAGAAATGTTGTTGACACACAATACAACAATATATCCGCGCCAAGCAGTAAACCAAGGAAACGGCGGTTCGATGACATTCCTTGACTATGGAAATGCGACCAGTAATAAATAAACATAAAATTGGTACGTTTTTGCATACGGCGCAGGAAAAGGCGGTCATCCGACCAGAGAGAGAGAGGGAGCCATCCTTTACCAATCGGTGGTTGTTTTGGGTGGTTTTGCATATTAAAAGATAATCCTTCTTCCTGGTGGTCATTCCCGGGTGATGTGGTGTTGTTTGTGCATTAATTCCGATTTTACTGGGTAACCTTTTTCACCGATTACGCGCACCGAAACCCGAGTGATCGGACGTGTGACATCATTTGATGTGATATAATTTCACACTTTTGGGGTGGTTTTGGGGTGGACCGACGACTGGTCAAAAAAGCGATATTTAATTTGAGGTTAAGCACTTCTATTAAAACTACTTCAGAAGACGTCTCCCATCAACGAACTAATGATACCTCTTCCTTATCGTCCACTTCCTGGCTACAAAAGAGGTCCCACCCTATCTGACCGGTTTCGGAAAGAAAGTGTATGTCACGTGTCACTTTCATTAATACTGCGCTGAGATACTATCTGGGACACAATTGCGGATTGCAACATATGGTTGATGTGATCAATGAAATTAACAGCATGTTGTGGAAGAAATTCTTCACCTCAGGCTTGATCGAAGATTGAAGATCGTTGGAACTATTTAGAATGAAGAAACAAGCTAAATCTCCTCACTCGAAATGCCAAACTCATCTCAAAATGCACGGTTTGATCGCTTATTAGTTCATTAACTCCCAGGCGCTCACCATTCCCTGGTGGCCTAATTTAAGATGATCAAGCTGGATAAGAGGACTCTCAGGCAACCTGTTCCACGGTTCGAACGGTTCGCGCTGTACGCTACGAAATGCTATCTCCCGTTAGGTTGGAATCGAACGACGGGATTTTGGGAGCCAGAAATCCAGCAAGAAACCGTAAGGCAATAAGCATACGACCGCGCTAGAGTTCAGTGTTGTGCGCATGGTGTAGCGTCGTAAAAACATAAGCTTTCGCTGCTAAATGCCACTCTTCGTGGAGGGCGATCCGACGCAGAAAAACCCGTCTTCGGTGTAGCGATCCGCACACATATGCCACTGAATTCCTGACGGCTTGCAAGCCAAAGCACATCAAACGATGGCCAGCCGGGAGAATGTGTACGACTGCATGCTGACATGGATGCGCGTAGTCGAGGAAACCCAGCTGGTGGAGAATGTACCAACCAATGTTCCGGAAGGGCATCTTGATGGTTTGTTGTTGGTTCATTCGCCGCTACGTTCAAGTGGAGAAGTTACACTCGATGCCAACTTCAAAACCTGTTCAATCAAACCGAATGGTCTTAAGCAAAACTAGAGGCGATCTCACAAGATGATCGTCTAGCGTTCCTACGTCCAGAGTGCTCCATGACCAGGAACAACTTCTTCCTACGGGTCCGGTTGGGCGGTTCGAGCCTTAGCAAAACAGGAAAGCAGAACCCGATTCCAACAAAGGTCCACACACAACGATGCAAAAAAGCGAACCACGATCTAAAAAGGACCACAACAACTTCGAAGAATGTTGGCAATGGAGCGCAACAAAAAAAAACTCCACAGCGGTGGAAAAAAGCGAAATCACAAAATCCTCAGCCCACAGGTTCCGCAAACTCAAACCGGGATGACTGGTGCGTCGAAAGTTCCATTCCGGTGTGTTGCAGCGCCGGTCATATTTTTTGTGTGTCACGCACACCCTTGTCAAGCGCGCTGCGCGTCATATTGGAGAAATTCCTGCCCTAACCCAAGGGTGGCCCGGCCCGGAAAGGGGGGCAGAAATACAGTGGGGTCCTTTGATCGAATCAAGAAGCCTCTGTGGGGCTTGTGAGATTGTATTTCTGTTGCCTTAGTGGATATCGGGATGAACACCGGCAGGACGGCACAATTATCAATTGGAGAAACTTGCTCACACTGCTCATTGATGTGACGAGAACACACTTTTTGTTTCACTTTATTAAGATCTCGCCTCGGGATTGAGGTATCGAGAGCAGTCGCAGGTCCGGTTGCTTCCGCCTAAACCAGTTCCGATGCGCTTGGCTACTGTAAAGCCGCGATCAGGTGTCGATCATATGATCTAAAACGCACAGGAAATGCATACTCTGGTGTTAGGAACAGGTTGGCAGTAGCAGGCAACGTTACTCTCCCTTGCAGGCTTTTCGATTTCAACTAATAAAACTAACCCCCTTCTCTCATAGCCTTCGCGGAGAAATTGTGTCACCCATCAGAAACTGGGTGAGAAGGGTTTCTGTGTGTGCTGAAGCTCGGGTTTTATTTGATACGCACGTATTCGGTGACTTCAAGCATTGATTCAGTCGGTCGAGACTACTCCATTCTCGGTAATGACTGGTACCCTACCGTGCCTCCTCTACCGTACGAAGTGTCTGATTTATTTGCACTGCGCCTTCAGGTCCACGTCCCTGAGGCATGATGGTCATTTTACGATCCATGTTTCGGCTACTGGACTGGAGACCTGGGTAGGCGTAAAGACGAGCTGTGTGCGCCCCGTCAGACCACCCGACACTTTTGAAAGATGATACCCTTACCGAAGGCAGCCAATGAACCGTTGGCCGGTACGTTCTTCCATGGTCGCTCTGTGAACTGGAAATACCCGGTCACTCTAGCACAAAAATGCGTCACAGCAAGTGCAAAAATATTGCGCCCTCGAGTTTGGCCGATCGGCGAAACGTAATCAGTATGCAAAATTCGAACTCCCACAATAAGGCCACTGCCGTGCGTTGAGACACAAAAGATAGACGCATTAATGTTTATTTCCATTCTTGCGGCATTTAATAGCCAACATGACCTTCTAAGAATCGCTGATACTAATGGCCACCGAGAAAGAAACATTCTAATCAGATACCGTTCAAGACGGTTGGAAATGGTTTTCAAAAATGGTAATATTGTTTTTCATCTTAAAAGAGCTGCGATAAATATTTTAATTGCGGTACTCCTACACTTCATCCCCATTAGTTTGTGCTGCATCGAACACCGTTGGCGACTTAAACGATGCATATTGAACTTTGCAAAGATCACGCACGTGTCACGGCTCAATTTCACCCGATAGTTTTGGCAAACGATTATCACCGTTTACGGGCGGTCATCTTCCTTTTGGGGGAGTTCACACATGCCTCCGACGCCCGCTTGCTTATAATGGGAGCTATATGAAAATTGGATCATTATTTGATTTTACCGTCTACACTGCCAAAGCGAGGGAGTGGACCACTGTACCACTGGTCATTGGCCTGTCCGGAACAAACGATTTCCTCGCAAGTAAAATGGAAAGTATACGATTTTTCCACACAGCCTTCATTCTCCAGAGTTTCGTACGTGGTTTCTAAGCACGACGGCCGCACTGCCGTTGCTCTGCAGCACCTCCCGAAAGATGCGTGGAACATTCATTAGAATTGATTGCTTTAATAATGATGGAATCGGAAAATAATGCAGAATAAGCAGTGCCCCGTACATATGCCATCGTTTTGCCGAAACGTCCAAAATCTTGAGCGATATAATGGAGATGGTGCGAGATGCGTGAAAGTTCCATCCACCACATTTTTTGGTCAGTTGTGGTGGCCCGTCTCGAACGCCCGCCGGAAAACCTGACCAAAGCCTCGGTTGGAGGTTGTTGGTTGCAACAGAGTTGAACTTTCTCCGATGGCTTCCTGAGTTTTCCCTCATGACCTTCCCGCCGAAAATGCATCAGATGTAGCATGAAGCAGTGGAATCTAGTGACAAATCGGGTTGAGGCGGTTGAGATACTCAATAAAATTGGCACTCTCGGTTCACAATCCTCTCGACGATCTCTCGCCTCGGCACCATCATTTGATTTTGTCGCTGGCGGCATTTAACGAGTCGCTTAGCTCAAGTGCTTATTGTCCCGGAGGCTCGTTCAAGCGAGGCTGGAAGTTGTTTTTTTTTCTCGAGTCAGGGCAAATTTCTCTCCGAGCTTCTTACGCCACGGGTCACGAGGAATGTTTAAACGTTGATGGAGAAAATGTGTGTAGAAGTTTTCACGTGGCAGAAATTCCATCACTTTTTCGGAACTTTACAAAGGGCAAAGAAAACGGTCACCAAAACGATGGAATGCATGGCAGCGGGTCGGGTTACGTGTGGACGAGAAAATTCACAGCCAGCCGTTGCTGGAGAGTGTCATAAATAGTGATTACAATTGTCAAACGGTGTGCTGTGTGTGTGTGATTAAAGGCGCAGCTCCACTCCACTCGGTAAACTTCCCATCTTCAGTTACACCACTAGCGGCCCGGAATGTGGCACCTTACGGAAAACCCTATAAATGTCTTCAAATACCACACCAGTGTGCTGTTTGTTCAGTCTCATAATTGAGTGCAGTAAAACATGCTTTCAATTAAACATTTTTCAAGATCTTTTGGTCATGGCTATGCCAACCCAAAGCTCACGAAGCTCGCCAGCTGGAGATGGTTGGCATTGTTAATTGAGTAGGAACTGAATGATGTGTTGTGCGAGTGATAAGAGCCTCTGCAGGTGTACTTTTTCTCAGCAAGCTCTCGATTAATTACTGCCATACTAGCGATGATGGTGGCTAAATGAAGTAATTTCGTAGCGTAAGCGGAATTTCTCAAACATTCAAGTGGCATTAATATTTAACAGCAGCAGCAGTAAAATTTTCAATTCAAATAGAAGCCAGGATTCAAATCTGATATTGGTATGAAGAGATGCCTGTTATTCTAACTGTATCCAAAGCTCAAGCCAAGTTAATCTTGTTGCTAGAGAAATCTGCATAAACGAATACGCCTAAAGATTGGCCATGCGTCGCTTTTTATAATTTGCTTTACGCTTTCTCTCCTGCAAAAAGTGACATCATTATGTCCATTTCATCCACTTGAGACAACGCGTTATTTTCGTTATCAGCATCGGAAATTGCTTCCATTCGGTAGAAGTTGTTTCGAGAGACGGAGATGAACAGAGCAAACAGTGCACCGCGACCGTGTCGCTATTGCCGTGGGCATTATTGCTCAACAGTCAAACGGAGCTCGGGCTGCCGCAAACATGTCTTTCCCTACCGGCGGAAAGGAAATTGAATATATTTCTTCGAAAATTCCTTCCGGAAGACGCTCAACAAGCGAGACTCATTCATGTACGCTTGCAACCCACAAACTTTGCAGTTAGCCCAAACCTTTTGCGTTTCTCAGACCAACAAATCAACGAGCCCTCTCAAGCGCGGTTCATCCATCGAGCAAGCACAACAAATTAATTTTAATGTGAGCTAAACCCCAAACGAACGGAAAAGATGGGCTCCAATCATGAAGAGCGTGATGGACGCGAAAGACGCACCAAGTCTGCCGCATACACAATCGGTTTGCAAACGGCATCTTTGTTCGCGCGGGAGGATGCAAACCGAACGGGAAACCGGTCGGTGCAACTCCCCGGGTGTCTGAAACAATAAATGAACAAGATTGTTATTAGCTTCGATGCAGCAAAACGGTATCCCGGCTTCGACGCGTTGTTTGCGATCGTACGTCACGCAAAGTTGGTGTGCGTTTCGTGCCGTTTTTGGACGGAAGATGCGGTAGATTGCACTTTGTAGATCGGTTGTGCTGTGGCTCGCTACGATCGTTAAGGAAGAAAACCAACGGCGCAAGAGAAGAGGTTCTGTTGAGCAGGCTAATGGAAAGGAAAGTGGCCAGAACGTGATTAATGCACAAAAAAAAGTTCCTCTTCAAAACGGCAATCTTTTGGGTCTAAAAATGCATCGTTCGGACATAAGTTTAAATAAACAAGGTACGAGTAGCTCATATCATCCCTTCGGGACATAGGTAATCTTTCAAGCCACATATGTGTTCATTGCGGGAATTGTGAAGGGACAAATATTCCCCAACATGTTACCAAACAATCGATATAGACATTCGTTTCGTTTTCGTTAATCGATGTGTGGTCTGAAGCTGAAAAGTCTTATACACAAACCTCTTTTCTTGAGCAGCAGCAGTAGCTAACGCAAATGTTTGCCCAACACTGAGTGAACAGCATGATCAAGTGTGAAACATGCCGCATGACATTTTCAAACACACGCACACAACGTGTTGCAAAACCGAATGCGCCTTATTTATTGGTTGTCCGTAAATATTTATAATGCCCGCATATGATGTCTATCAGAAGGTCGGAGCTAAGCATCGGAGAAGGTTGACATATAATAATGGTTTCCGGAAACTTTCTGATGCTTCTTTTTTGTCTGCCATTTACAGTCGATATTGCTTACTGGGGTTGACGTGAGCAATTAAACACGAAATGAGTTATAAAGAAATATTTGATTCAAATGATGGACAACATATACAAAAACCCAAGATACAGACTCCCTAAATGAAGTTCTACCTGATTACATCTTCTCAATAAAAATACATTAATGCTGGCGCACAGACATGGCAACAAGTACGGCCTCCGCTGGAATTACTGCTTGATTATGGCTTCTAACACCTAACAATGGGCTGCGTGATAGTATGCCACAATCGCACCTTACAAGGCATAACTCATCCACGTGTCAACCAGCATCATCGCATCATCGCAGCACCGAAGACACCTCCTAAATCTCCCCGATGTCGATGTAACACCGGCGGGGAGACCTCACTAAAGCAGATGCGTGCATTGTGAACGTTCCTGTCGCACGCGCATCAGATGCAATTGTAACCTTGCTGAGACACCGCTCATAGAATGCACCGGTGCCTCCGTTCGTTGGCAGCGGGCAGTAATCAGAGGAAGGGGAAGATCAGAGGCACTTTGTGGAGCTACACCCGCCAAGGAAAAGTGTGGCAAGATGTTGTTTACGACGTGAGAATGGGTAACATAACTCTTCAAAAAATAAGTCCATCCCGCAAGATGGTTCGAACGTAGACACCGATCAGACAGAGATCGCTCCAAATTGGAAGAAAATCGCGTTATAACGGGAAGACTCCCACACGTCGCTCGGCTGGTGGGGTGAAAAACAAGATACCCTCCCTCCCAGGTTGGGTGATTTTCTTCGACCTGTGAAAAGTTCACGTAACCTTCCAATAGCAATTATCGTTACTACAACACACCCATCATTAAGAAGCCCGAAGAAAGCCCGAGCAGAGGGCGTTGACAGGCGTTGTGGTTGTTGGGAAAATGAATCTCCCATACGATAGTTCGTGAAAGAGCTTTGGTGACCATACACGAAGGAAATCTTTCTTCGTGGATAAAACCACTAGCTTTAGCTTGCTGGACACAAAGTCGCACAAAAACTAGATTAGACACAACTCTGCTGAAACACAGCTCGAGATCTTAGGTTAGGATCACGCACGTCGAACATTTGAGGTGACTTCTACATTACCTTGAAGGCGTGTAGAGTTGGTTTTGAGTGGAACGCCACGCATGTCTCGCGCCAGGTGAAAGGTGGTTCTGTGCAAGGACGTTGATTTGGGGTAGAAGTGGGGGGTATTTTGTTTATATGTTTAACATGCAACCAACCACGTTTCTGGAGCACGTCCCATCACAACTCACACATCAAGCGGGAGAACCAACGGACGAGACCGGGTTCCAAAGTAACCCATTTAAACTGAATGCTTCCCCCGGGTGGAGCATTTGGTGTTTGAATAGCACGTGCCTTCAATTCTTAACATTTACCGTTGCATTCTCGCTTTAAGGGATGCTTTCTCCCTTAATCATGGTCGCTGTTGTTGCCTACATCGGTGCCAAACCTTCGGAAGTTCTCCCATTCTAAGACGCTTTTCACACGTCGGTGTTAATTTACCCCGAAACGATGCTTTCGTTTTTGACACTTCGACCCATTTGCTCCTCTTTGAAAAGACAAGAAGACGAAAATAAAAACTTAAAATCAGATGCAGAGAACTAGTTCAAAATATCATCCTCAAATTCCCTTTACGCACGATGAATCATTACGTTCAAATTAAGGGCAGGCGTAACCCACGTACCCTGTCGGCGGATTTCTTCGGCAGGCGTTATCTGGGTCAGCAAATAGTATCGAAAGGCCATAAACCTTCAGGGCATCGATTTATGCGTCAGTGAAAGGTTTGATTCTCCCGTCGAGTTGTCTACGGCTAGAGGAAACTATATTTACCATCGCAAATAAAAAAAAACCACACCCAACATGACTACTGACTACCTTGTGATAAGCGCAACTATTTGTTTTGGGGGGAAATCTTTGTGCTACTCGTTGCCATCAGCGTTCAGACGTCACCTCGGACGTCACACATTTAAAGGGCGCATTCAGGGTAAAGATTATTTGGAATAAGATTTTGGACACAATTTTAACGCGCTAACGGCGGCGAAGATAACTGTACAGAAATAGTCTTGTATGCAAAACGCTCACTTTCGGAGAGATTTATTGGTGAGACATATAGCAGCTGTGTATGCAAATAATTCGGTGGAACTGAACGATCATTAGGGTATTGCATGAATCATTCAAACCCTAATTTTGGCATAATAAAGAAATTGGAATCATAATTCCATAATCCGTATGCTAATTAGCTTATTGAGAGGATCGAATGAATGCCATTCGTTAAGACACTCCATGAAGCCTTACAAAACAGTTCAACAAGATTACGTAGCGACCGTTTACCAAACAAAAAACTCTTTTCTATGCAAATACATAGGGATAAATGAGCCCTGCTGCACAATAAATCGTCAACGCGTAAAGGGTGCGATTTCCGTAGTGCTTCGAACAAAATTTCTCTGTCACCACTTTCACGGTCCGGTACAGCACGTGTGAAAAATCACGCCACCTGTTCGTACACTCCGCCGAACGTAAACTCTTCCAAACACATTCCAACCATATCGATATTGGACACAAATTAGTACCGAAAGGAATACACCCCGTGTCATGGGATACTAGACGTACCAGCAAGGGTGAAAACGGAACGGATTGTTTTTTTTTTGGGTTCATTTTGTGTCGTCAAATAACCTTCGTTGATGGGCCAGCATAAGCACCAAATGACACTCGCTTCAGACCCCGTGTGAGATTTATGGGAAAAGCTTCGATATTGTGGTACATGTGGGAAAACCCCAACCAAACCGCGATCGTTAAGACGCTGGTGGGCGATAGAAGGCATCCCAGGGTGCTTCAATTTATTGCTTCGTGTTTTATACTGCTTTACGATCACTAGCCAGCTAATGGGGCTGGGATTGCATAAGAGGAGATAGGTCAGAGCGTGTAATGATTTATTAAAAATATAAATTTTCTAATGATTCCTAATGTATGATTCCAACACTGGGATTCCGCAATTTGAGCTTGTAAAATAGTATGTCAACTGCAATGCTGGTACTGGTATCAACACAACAACAATCGTTTGAGTTTGTAATTAAGCATCAAACAAACAGAGCTGAGTTTTCTTATTAGATTAGATAAAAATTTTACATACGCGGCATTCTCCAAAAAATGGTTACTCACAATTTAATTCAATAGTAAAGAGAGATAGGGACATAATTGAAGTAAATAAAAATAAAAAAAAAACGTAAAAAAGGTAAAACGTTACGATGTGTTTCCTTGGAATTCTTGGAATAATCTTATCAGACGGTCTGGTTTGATCAAGAGACAAATATCGTCTGTCACTACTGCAGCTGGAAACTTCAAGGAACATAGTTCTAAGGAAGTGGAATTTGACCGTGTGAGGGCGATCTTCAATGATGATTGGAGATGATTGGTTTGAGAACTCCTGCTAGTTTGTAAGTAATGCTTGCTTCTTCTGAATTTTGCCCCAAAAAAGCCAACACAAATGGTGTTGGCAACTCGATCGCTTACTAAATGAATCAAGTTTCGCTTTCCTTACATCGATCATTTGTTCGTACCTGGTTCGATTTTGACAATATATTGGACAACAAGCCCTATTTGGGCGACAACGAGTCGGCCGGAACTGTTGACGGACGTCTTTCCCATCCACATTCCAATGGGTGTCTTCTTTCCCGCAGTGCTTCCAAATCCGGTGTTCAACTTCGATCGATTACAGTACACGGTTGACAATGAATTCAGATAATGGTGATCACGTTCACCTTAAGTTGTCGTATTGGTCGCCACGACCGATGATTTGCATTCAGGAAAATGATGCAATTTTCAAAAACAATTCACCTAAACGATACAGCGATACGCACACAAAAAACGCACGTACGCACACGCGATTATTAGTTAATCACTTTGCACAAACTGAACCTTATCACAAGGATCACGCACATTGATCGTAGAATCGTACGGAAAACGCACACACGTTTCAACGCTAACACACGAATCTATGCGTCTTGCTCGCATCGCAGGCTTGTGTTGGCCATCTTTTTTCATTATCTATTTAACTTTGCATAGCGATAGAAATCAATGTCGATCTTCATCACAAGCAACCGGATCGGCGATGATAATAACACAGTGTTGAATCCATCACTCCACAAACACGCACACAAAGAACAGGCTTCAGCCGTGCGCCATCTTTGGAAGACGAATCCTCGTCGGTACCAGCACCTTTAGCACGCGCGAAATATAGCCCCCAAGAGGTAGCACGGTTGCGGTTTCGAAAGAGACTACAGTGACGCTTGGGGAGGCAAAGAAGATCCACGATCAGCACTGCTCCATCCAAATCATGGGTAGGATTCTTTCCCGCTTTTCACCAGCATGGGGTAAATATTGCTCCACACACGCACAAACACTACCGACAGCCACACAGATTGGTAGCAACAATAACAAGAACGATGGCGAATATACGCCACAAAAGACAGATGCGTCCACTTCCTTGGCAGACCGATCTCAACGAAACAATACGACGAACTAATGTTGCGTGCGACCGGCTCCAAACATCACCCGTGGAGTCGTCGGGAGCATGGAGAGTTGCGTGAGATTTTCTCCACTTTACAGTGAGCAACGCATCGTATGCGACACCATAAGCAGTCTTACAAACATACCACTTTTTGTAAGATTACCGAATTTAGTAATGAAAAATATTATTTAGTAAGTGTTCTGTTATCAATTGATATATGTTCACCAGTTACAGCAAGGAACCTGAGGGGTGTTGTAGCGGTACGTGTCGTAGCGGTGCAAATGTGTGTAACGCACTGTAAAATTTCACGTTTTTTTGCTGGGGAGCATATGACGCGACCACATTCAGCGAGAGAGCAGAGAAAATGACTACTTTGATGGAGCGCGGATCGTTGACGATGCCTGCTAAAAATATCATCCGCTAACGAGGTAACGGAGGTTTTGCTATCAAATGAATGAGAGAAATGCGAACACGCACACATCTTTGCGGGGATATCTTCAAAATTTTGTAAGGGACAATATGGGACCTAGTTCAATCTGGAACCGGAGCAGATAGCGTAAACGACAGTGCGCAATTGTCAGCAGAAGGATAATCCTTACCATTTAAGTTGATAACAGAAGTGTGCACCTTTCGCAGTTGTGTTTAGTTTGTTTAATAATTTATTCGCATGTCTTAGCTTGTACGTGATCGTACTTAGAATTCCTTGCCAGTTCGATCACTTAGCAACGGGCTGTCCTATCGGTGCTAATGAGAAGAATCGTTCGATGACGGCAGCTGATGGAAGATTCGAACTTCAAACTCGCGATGAGCAATTTCTAGAGTGATGTCATGAGAACAGCTCATTCCCACTGTGCACATATTGTTTGTTTGTCGTTCGCAAAAATTCGTGCAATATTTTGTTTAGATTAAGCCAAATAGAAGTAACAACTCAGACACAGAATTCTCGCTTCTGTGTAGGTGCCTCCTACTCCTGATGCGTATAGTGCGCTCAACAACAACCACACAGACAAGAGTGTTGAGCATATTCATTATCCAGACGGTGCCGAAAATCCAGTTTGAGGGTTGCGAGACGCTTAAAAGCTTCCTTAAGATGTTTCGCACACACGGCACACGGAAAAGATAGTGCGCCGGTCGGTCGTGAAGAGATAATTCCTTAACAGCTCCATACGGTGTTGCTGTTGCGTCGGAGGATGGATACGATGGAGAACCCCACGACGAAACCCCTCCCGAAACCAAGCCGTCTGTCAATAAAGTCAATGGATTTATGTTCTCGAAACGCGTATCTATTTACATCGCGATATGAACAGAAGAACGCAAGATTAGCGTTTGGCCGCGTCTTGGATGGAAATCGGCCGTGGCGTTTGATGGGACGGAAAGGTGCAACGGTTCGAGCAGCAGATCAAGAAGCTTTTACTGTGTAAAGCATATTAATTGCCAACTTTAGCGAAATGTCGTTGCGTTTTGGGCTTTAAAATATTAAATAATGTTTGGAATGACAAAATGCGCTCCCAAGTTCGCTTCCATCTACTCAACGGGCAGTGAAAGGTCAGCAGTAAATTTAAGATGCCGCGGAGCTGATTGCAGAAAAAAACCAGTATTTCACGAAGGCATAACATGCAAAACAAAACCACCGTAAACACACACATAGAGATTCGACAACAGATAGGACGGGTTTCAAACGTTGCTTTAAACATATTAGCTTTTCGGAAGCACAATGAGGCGAAGATTTATTAAATAGGGCGCACACTGTGAAGGTTTTGGTTGAGAGAAAACACGTTTTACCGAAATAAATAGACCCATAAAGAGAGTTTCCCCGTTTTGGAGGCAACAGTTGCTGTTCGCACTCGTTAGCAGCAAAACTCGGTTACGTTTGCTTTTCCCGCCTTTTACTGTAAATCGTTAGTGAGCACAGTACATTTCCGCTAAAAAGAGAGACTTTAAACCGGCGACTTGCAACCACCGAGCGAAATGGAGTCAACTAATGAATGGAATTGTTCCCAAAAGCGTTCACACACACACACTAACACGCGAGAGGTTGAAAGATTGATGGGACTTAAAGGCAGAGACTCCAAGATATGGACGTCCATTGCTTGACAGTGACCATGGCCACTCGTGGCAAAGCCTACAACCTCATGCCAGCTGAAGAATGTCCACTGTTTTACGGTACTTCTCAACGTGCAGGAATTATCATTACAATCGTGCTTCGCTAAATTAATCTACGATTTTCCACCCTGACATCGGAAACTTCGCGTGCTTTTCACCTTTCCGTACGGTCATTGACGATAAATCACGCTCACGTACATGCATGCCGAGGGAGAGAGAATAATTTTCCTCATTTGACTAAGCTTATGGCAAAGTGCAGCAAAATAAATTATCAATCTCTTTCAGGAAGCTGCCATCTTCTCTACTGTACGCACTGGAGATGCCTCAGGATAGGCAATAAAAAAGCTGACGACAACAAACTTGCCATTTTGGTGAACCATCTTCCCTCTGACGTTGCGCGCACGATCACTAGCAACAAGTAAGACACCGGAAGGAAAAGTGTCGTTGTGTTTCGTTTGTGGCAAAAGGGGAAAAGGAAGAAAAAGCGTACGACGAGAAGGTGAAAAGAAATGTCCACACTTTGTTAATCAATCGATTGGATCTTCGAATTGAAGGAAAGAAAATAGAAAATTTATTATGTGACCCACTGGCTCTAAACGGTACCAGCTACGAGGGATCTGTACATTTGAATATTAGATTGTATTTAAATCAACTAACGGTTATCGGTAACACTTTTAGTATGATTAGGAATTGGAATATGGTTTCTAGTCGTGAACTTGTGCATAAGCCAAAGAAAACGCTATTGAGCGATCAA
Organism: Anopheles moucheti; assembly: GCF_943734755.1. Lineage (NCBI taxonomy): Eukaryota > Metazoa > Arthropoda > Insecta > Diptera > Culicidae > Anopheles > Anopheles moucheti. The sequence continues at coordinate 89,988,743 of NC_069141.1, forward strand.
CATCATCAGCAGCATTCGAGCATTGGTGATTGTGAGATTATTATCTACCCTTTGCTTAACCACCCTAATCCGAGTTATGACGCTTCCTGAACCATTCTCTTATGCTTCCACGTGTTGCGATGCAATCAAATGAATTACTTCAATCGAATTAAATATCACATCAGATGTGCAACTTTATGCCCGCTCCTATGTTTTTCACCTGTCTAACAACGCTAGACACACGCAAAATGCATTACCGATAATTCGAAGACTGTCTCCATTATCGACACCCTGGTTGATTGTTTTTCTCACACATCTAATGCCGCTTTGCGTTTTCATTACCATCCTTTTCGTCACATTCCATCGAAGCCCCTCCCCACGCGGTAGCATTCATTTTAAAGATAACTGATTGCATCATATGCACCATCCATCCCGGCAGGCTCATCGGCTATCAAACTAACCAACGAGCGGTTCAAAAAACGAAGATGAACACCTATTCGATGCTTGAGTCACGTCTCTCAAAGCTAGACGATTACGATCATCCGATGAATGGTGCAGAGATTAACAAAAAAGTTGCCTTTTTCTTACTCGCGATGCATAATCGACGCCGCAGATCACACGGACCTGAGCTAAAGCTAGCGCGTATGTGTGTGAGTGTATATTTGCATAATTTATGCTCACCTGGTAAGGTAAATTTGAACTTCCCACAAAAAAAGCGTCCAAACAAACATTCCACTTCGATACTGCGGCTTTGGACCTTGCAGTGCCCTTTACCGGAAGGAAAAATGTCAACAAAATCGAAAGACATCGATGCACGCACACGAGATTTTAGGCGACGAACCCTTGTTTCATCACACATTCCAAAATGGCAACAAAACCATCGATACTATTCGGCCCGCCGTGCAATACGATTCTAATACGTTCGAACTATTACTTAAATTATTCACCTTTCCCAAGGGGGAACGATCAAAACATATCCCGTAATGTATATGTCGATGGTTCGCATCGCCCAAAGCGGTTCGTTAACACATCGGAATCGGTGGGAACTGAAGGAACGAATAACAATTTCTAATTCGATTAGAAAACTGATGTAAAATAATTTTGATGACTTCCTCTTTACAATGTCGGACGGAAAGATGCTGCATTGGAACGATATACCCGAACGCGATCTTGCCAAAGCTATACAACAGCGTGGGCATTAATGGCCCGCACTGCACTATGCAGCTCATATGCAGATACTACAACGCCGGGGCTTTTTAATAGCTCAATTAGCTATAAATAACGCGGAAAGACATGTATTTAGAAGACCTCCATCGTCGTTAGGTTCGAGCTGCGCGGAACAAACTTGTTAAAAATAAAGTTGAACCATATTATCAGAAACATTATGATCTGTTTACATGCACTTTTAAATACCTATATAGGTGCGAGATAATAGTTTGATGTTGTAAGTAAAACAGCATTTCCTGAAATTAGCCACCCATACAAATTGTTTGATCGTCGATAGGACGAGTATTTTGTTTTTAACATCAGCATCAACTAAGCCGACATTTGAGAACTGCGAACATTCCTCATAACATTCCGGCATGCTGCAGAGTCAACCCCTGCATTAGCTTTTCTGTTGCAGCCACAGCTTGGAAAGTTCCGACAGGCTGGTTTGAGGCTCCGCTAAATGTCGACTTTGTCGACATTCAACTTTCCCAACTGTCGAACAGCTCCCAACATGACTTTTCACTGGCAAGGCAGCACAAATCAGGACCAATTCGGGACTCCCTGATTTGGTACCTGTATTGGGATAGGAATAGGGCACCTGCCTTTGGAAGCAGGTTGGACTTGAAACTCAATCGAGATTAGGGTATTGGCTAAGACTTCTGAAAGCTTTTTTAAGCTTTTGTCTAATATTTAACGAATATTATTTTTCCTCTGCCTTAGCACACAACAACACAAGGTGGTGGTGGTGGTACACATGTCCGCTGGTATTTCGGTATGTTGCTCGAAAATGCTCAAGGTCGAGCGCCTTAGTCTGCCATTCCATTATCCCGGCCTTTCTGTCGAACGCATAAATGCCATCACTCCATCTCTATGGAGTCGGCGGACGATCCAAAAGGACTTTACGGGCTGGGTCGTTCGGTGTCATTCTCATGACATGACTAGGCCACCAGAGCCTGGCAAGTCTAATCTGCTGTATGACCGTGAGTTCACCGTCGTAGAGCTCGTCATTGTAACGGCTCCTTCCACACACACGGGGCCAAAATTCCTTCTGAGCATATTCCTCTCCAGCGCGCCTAAGAGAGTTTCGTCAGTTCGTCAGAAACAGATTTATCAGCATTAGTTTCTGTGCCTTGTCTATAATAAAAGATCGCGCATTCACACTCCTCAATGAAAGGTTCAGTATAGTCTAACACACGTCTTGAGAGTAATTTATAAACAAATTCCCAGTTAGCCGCTTAATGCGTTTGTTTCCTGTCACCACTTAACTGTGATTTCCCATCAATCCGCACTGGGTACGTTCGAACGGCCTTCGTCATTTAAATCTTTTGTACGCAATTTGTTCGCCTCGTTGTTCGGACACCAAAACGAGCGATGGTGTGTGATGACGGTGCGAAAAAACACCCGGTATCCATTTCCTTTCCACCAATCGGAAGCATTTTACTGCCCTTAGGCACTGTTTTCGCGATGATAAATGTACCTCTCAAGTTGGTGGCGACCGGCAAGCATCGGTTTTACACCATCTGCTGGAGCAAAACAACTCCGAGATGGGATTTACGTGTCCGTACAAGAGCAAAACGCCGTAGAAGAAAGTAGTGTCCGAACTCGATCAAACGTCAAATGATCCCGCGCGTAAGTCATTACTTTGCATCTGACAAATCGTTTGCTATCGTTTTTGTTCGCCAATTTTTGGGTAGCAGAGAATGGAATCGACAATCCGCCGCCTGGTGAAAGGCTGAGTTGGTAGATCGGTAGGACGAAACGAGTAGCGAGAGAGACGCGAAAAAACGAAATAAATAACGATCGGCTAATCAACGGAAACATGCTGCGAAGCTACCGTGACGCACCCTTTAACTGCGAACATTTTGGGCGCAAGAAGCGTTTCGAGAGTTGCTGTGAAATGGACGGATCAGTCCATGATGCCCGATCTAAACGTGTCCGGAAGCACAGAGAGATCGTAGCGGAGAAACGCATCGTGGACTGAGCGTGCCCGGTAACTGATGACAGGTTGCACAACGCAAAACAAATAGACGCGATAAATGTGGACAAATTCACCGTTTCCTTTATTTCCTTATCGCCGAGGAGAAAAGTTTCTCGCTCGCTGATTTGAAAACATTATGGACAGGGCGGCTGCTAAAAAAAAGAAATCTTACCACTTTTTAGTAACAATCATGCATGCCGCGTTCGTTTAAATAACGTGCCGGTAATGATATTTGTATGCGGAGAGAAAAAAGGGAATACTGAAGGTAAAAAGGGTAAGATTGGAGCTGCGGGCGCTCGTGAGAAATTTCACTTTTTCTGCAAATTTGTCAGACATAAGTGGATTAAAGGTGCAACTTTCAATCGTAATGCAGAAAAAATGGCGAACGATTACGATTCATTCCGAATATATTTTATTTGCTAACCATGCACACAATGTACATGGGAGGGACAAATTAAAATTTCCAATCGTATGCAAACGATTCAAAATTGCGTGCATGGCCTACTTATGCATTTGTATCGCCAAACGCTATTTCAAAAACACAAAACGATCATTTACCAATTTGCAAACCGCCAAATGCAGATGGGAAGAAGCTCAAGGGAGGAAAGAATACACTCAAAAATGGTCAGTTCGTGACCTTCTGCATGTGCGGCTCGTTGCTTTAAAGATGTTTGAAAAATGTTTTCCTAAAGCCCACTTATTGGCGCGGGGGATCATTTGGGAAAATTTGAGCGAGCTTTGTAAATTGAGTTTTGTATTGCTGATGATGATTGCACAGCGGTTCGGAGACGGATGTTGAATGTGGGGAGAGCCAATGTAACAACGCATGTCTTCATTAGTGGATGGAGTGAACCGACCACCACAAGAGCCACGTATAAATATGATCATTTGAATTGTACTTTACATTCACAAGGGAATAAATTACGCTACATTTGTTTTGCTTTCATGAGTGGCAATAGATCGCAAGGTTCGAGTTTCGGAGAGCAGTTGTAGGGCCAAGCCTCTGTTCGAAGGCGACATCAAGGCTACGGAAGGTATACATAGCTTCTTACTGAAGGCTAGCACTCTTTCAGTTTTAAGCAATTAGTGCGTAACGTCTGACTTTGGGATGAGATCATAATGTAGGTTCATGTACATGAACTATCTTTCAACTGAGAAATAATATCACTTTATCGCTTATTGGAGATCTTCCTACAATGTCATTCCCTAGGGACTGTCAACGCGTTTTAACACCCTCCAAAGCAACCAAATCGAAGCTCATACTTTCACTTGTTCATCTCGATAGCCTCCGGTGTGATGCGTCACTAGCGGTGGCTCATGGTAGACACGAATGCATCAGCGCAATCGTGCATCACTGCAGCCTTAGTCTTAACGCCTACGAGCGCATGTCTAACGTACTGACGAAGTACCAGTGCGCATAAACAACAAATAGCTAGCCTTAGAGAACTGTATGCCACTATGCACATGGCATTCCTCAGCAATCCGGTTTTTTGCCGTATGACCTCCGGAGGTGCACAGTAGTACAAAGAGAGGGAGAAAGACACTGACGCATTCGGTGAAGTAGAAGGTCAAAGTCGACGGTAGACGCAAGGCAAGGCAAAGAACCGGACACTGCTTAAGCATTATAGGAAAATCCGCGGTCCAACAAGATCGCGCCTAGTTTACCAAACTTTGGCCGAATTTGGATTGGCCCACTTTTAACAGCCGTCCCAGCAGAGGAACCGGTTCGATCGGAAGATTGTAATTGGTAAAAAAATGTATAGAAAATTTGGAATTTCATACCAAACAGCAAAGTTTTCCAGAACCGATCGAAGATGGACAACTGCCGCAACTAACGGGACGTGGTTTTGGCGATCACCTGGAACACTGAACAAGAATTGCTCTAGAACGTGCCTCGAATTGATGGCCAAAACAACGGCCCGAACGAGTTTTATTAGCACCCGCAGCAGTGGGTGTCGCTGAGGTGCGTGTGGGTAGCGAACCTGACGGGATGTACAATTTCTCTGAGCACAACTCCGGGCCACGGGTTCATTAGCTACGGTGGACCGAACTGACCAAAAAAAAAAAACCGAACCCCATCCCAATTGGCACACTTTTCGTCGGTGTGTTTGTTAGTGAGGATCGTCACTTTTTGGAGGGACGCTTATTAGCATGGAAAGCGGTCTCATACGGTGGATGTGTGCGTTATCTCAGTCGAATAGCTTTTTGTTTGTTTGGAACTATCGGAAGTTTCATTAACTAGGTTACGCTTCAAGTGTAAACTTCTTGCTATTGGATCATAATTCCATTTCATTTCCGTAACTATCATTGGAGCATGCGTTCCAGCCCTTGCCGGAATAAGCGCAATAATGGCGGAATGTAAGAAATGTATCTATTAAATAGAAACTTCGTTGCAGATTATTCTCACCAAATTTGCCTTGAAGCGCGTGAGCTCTCCGAGCAACTGCCACTGACACTGTGTGGGAGGCTGCTAAATTTCTTTTCCATTACCACGTCAGACAAACCTTGTGAGGCACTTCTGTACGAGTGAACTCCTCCTCCAGTAGGGTACCCATGCGTACCCACTTCTCGAAAGGTGTGCTCGAAACTCGATGGCCGATTGACGCTTTGTTTGCTGAAGGTTAGCTACTGACAATTCGATACAACAGATTCTATTCGGGTCGTGCGAACGTTCGTTCACACAACTTTCCATCGTGGCGGATGGTGACGAGCGCGTGACCGCATTCTAGCTGAACTCCACCATTCCCCGCCAAGATCGTAATGATCTACTGTAAAGGTGAAACGTATCTCGATTTGCTCAATATGGCGACGAAACTGACACTTATCGAGTAGTGTCTAGTGTTTTAATGCTTGTTTAGGTGTGCGACAAATTGAAAGATGGTATCTCATATCGTATACGGCCTTCTATAAAGCGCCTAAAGAGCGAATCCATTTTGAGGTTTAGTAGGCCATACCAGGCATGTGTCATAAAAGTTGATGAAACAGATACATGCGAATACTTACTCCATTTTGAATTCACCAGCTAGCATGAAGAACCCAAGCAGAATGATGCAATTATTGTGGACTATAAGCACAGACCAGTAATCCGCACCGTACGGTTAAAATCACTGCTTCAGAACACAATTACAATCTACACCCACCACACATTGGACCATGGTTTGCACTGCACTGATGGTTAATTTGATTCATAAAAAATACACCTCCAGCAACGGTATTCACAAACATCGTTCCACTTCGAATAACCACTTTGTGACACTTTGCAGAGCACAACTTTAACGCACAGATGCTGCTTTTACGGCACAAAGACACTGTTTACGGTATCACAAGTCACTAGAAACAACAAAAACAGAGGGAAAATCACCAACTTTTTACACGCGTGACTTCAGAACACTTTAGCGGGTGTTCTTTTCCTCCCAGTCGCTGGTACTGCTAGACACACACTGCATTGGTTGCAAACTGCCGGTTCAGATTAACACGTCCACAAACAGGTTTTTTTTTCGGGATGTGAGATTATGGAAATACTCGTTTCACATTCACAACATTTAGATTTGGCCACTGATTGTGATGATGCCGGGAGTTGCCAGAGGTCTCCGTAACGTTGATGATCTGCAAAAAAAGGTGGTTGACACGCAGAGAAAGAGAGAACGAGTGTGAAGATCGTGTTGAGAATGAGAATACGTCTAGAGATGACTACCGGGAAATAAAAGCGTTTTGGATAACGTTTTTAGACCCAACTTTGTTTTTATGTCCGTGCAGAGCATTTAGCACGACCCTAGATGTCTAAATTGTTACGTGTATCTAATGATATTTGACGCGTTCAATGTTACAGTGTACGAAGATCTTTTACTGACACCACGGATGAAGAATTCGTTTTGATGCTTTACATCGCTTTGTATGTACGTCAACGCTACCTGTCGGCTTTCGTAGATTTCGACACGCTAATGAACCGTTGTACATTGGTACATTGAACACATTTCATCAATCCAATTTCACAGCTCTACGACCACTTCCTTATTTACTGACTCGTGTATCGCGATGAAGCAGCTGTAGAGTTTCCATTACGGTTTAGATCAGTCCCCCATAATGGACTAATTTTCAGTAATAACTCATTTTGCTGAGTTGTCGGAGAAGGTTGTTGTTTGTCGCCGCTCATTACCGAGCCCAAAACCAAAAACGCACACAAGAGCATAATATTCCTGCAAGCAACAAACATTACTTTTTCTTACATTGTTTTGGCACGTCCACGGTCGTATGTTGTTCCCGTGTAATTGTTATTTCCCGCCGCTTACCGACAATATGCATTTGTGTAGGTGGCAGTACACCTTTTGTGGCTTTTCCCACCCGGAATCAGCTGCATCTAGGTGAAACCTTTGCCCTCCGCAGACTCCGAGGGCGGGTAGTCGTCAGTAGGGAACAATTTTCCACTTTATTTTCACCATTAAGCAACCAGATACGATCGAGTGATATAGATCTTGCCGGGGTTGGGCGGTGAAAATTACTCCACCGAAAAGTCAATGCTTAAAACGGTCGATTTTCTACACTTGGATAATGCGATCAAAACGGTACGAAACGGTTGGGATGTTTGAATCACATCTCCACCGGGCGATCGCTTTCCGTCGACGTTGTCATGCGGTCCGAGTATTTGCTATCGCCACTGCTATGGGTTTTCTCCTTGCAAACATGCTTATGCAATGGTTTTGCTAAACTGCAGACAACCGGTAACGTCGAGCTCCGGTTTGCGCATCGTTTTGCGCACCGGTCGCAATGAGTCATGGTGCATTCCTTCCCGGCCGGCCAAGTCCGGCTACGAATTAGTGATATTGTGTAACAATGCAGAAGATTGAAAGATATTTAATGGTTGAATAGTCTTTAAGTCCGTTTGTTAAAGTAACTTTAGATGGTAGCAGATAAACTTCATCTTGCATCCCCGGGAATTACTTTCGTAGAAGATCCATTTCCAACATTGATAATTTTCACTGAACAACACGTACGATCATTCATATTATCTTACAGGGACTCATCCAAACGGTGTTTCCCTCTCGTCTATCCATGAATTCCTGAAGATTGTCCTATCACTTGTTTGTCCTAACTGAACTCTTAGTAGAGTATTTCATAACGTGAACACAAAGGCAAATGTTTCCCTCCAAGTCTGTATTTGTCTGGTATATGATTCTCCAAATTAATCATCATTACCGTAATGAAAATGGGTACCAGAGCTCCAACCAGTCAGAGGATGGAGGACAGGATTACTAGAGCTCATTAACCGTGTACAGTTCTGTTGGCCGAGGTTGGTGTGTGAGAAGAAAAACGATCATGCCGATGACATAAGGTCTACCTGCTGGTTGCTTATAAAAAAAACTTCCAACGCGAAGGTTGGTGATGCAGTAAAATCGAAATTCCTTGCTTGTACTTAGAAATGACATGTTTGTTGCCGATTAAGGACAGGCGACATTTCCGGTGCTTCAATAGGCTTAATTAACGCGCTGACCCAAAGAGTTACGTTTAATCATGAGGTCGTATTGTAATACAAAAAAAAAAATAATAAAAGCAATAAGAAATAACAACATAACAAAAACAAGATCTCTAATTCAAATTGGAATGTACTTCAATTAAATTTTAAATTTTGAAATACTAAATTTGAAAATTTGTTAAACATGCATAGAACACAGCCTCATAAATATTTTATATTGAACTGACAGCACGCCGTTCGGAACCGGTTCGTCAAAGTGAGTTAGCACTCGAAACGTGCAAGGCTAGATCATAAGCGTTGGTCGCACATATTTGATTGTTAAAAATTTAGTTTGAAAACCAAATACTTCAAACAACTTGTAATAAATACATGCGATTCGTTCGTTGCTAATGCGTGATGGTGAGTGGAAGATGATACAGAAAATTGTATTTTAATCGTCAAGATTAAAACAGGACGCGGTGAATGCAGTACAGGCTGCAGACATTGTGTCAAAAAGAATCAAAATGGCCAACCCAACGCGATGATGGTTCAACCTTCTACTGTCAAAACAGTTGTGCTTATTTACCTCTTCGAACCGTGCGTCAAACCGGATTTCGAGAAAAGTGAATCTTTTGTAACGTTTTTCGCCTTTGGTTTGGGCACTGTAAAGTTTGCTTTCTGCATTCACCGAACGCCGCAAAATGTCGCAAATTAAATTAGAAATCACGGAAGACAGTACGGACGATATTAATACAAGCATGCAGAATCTCATCGAGGAGGCCGATTGGTTGCTGAACATCCTAGGAAGCCGCTCATCAAACAGCAGTAGTAACATCTTTGACGATAGTAATGCTAGCACCAGTCGAAGTAGCATGAGCGCTAACGACGTAGAACCAGAACCGTCACTGGAACCGGATATCAGCGCTGCTCCGGCATCCTCGCAACCAAACTATGATGTTGGCAACGATAGCTCGGGAAGCGATACAACCATAGTGTTGTGCAACAACGAAGAACCCTCAGCAGGACCCTCGAATCGGACACCCGTGATCTCCCTGGAAGGTAACAATTCGTTTGGGCGGGAAGTAATCGTAATCGGTACGCCTATAATTGAACCCCAACGCAGACGTCAGGTACGTCGAAACAGCTCCGCACAAGATCATGACGGCTCCGTGATCGATTTATCGAATTACCAGGAGATACGACGCGAACTGCCGATGGAACCCATTGTTATCCTTTCATCGGACGAGGAAAACGACGAAGTTGCACCAGTAGCGACAATCCAACAACCAGCGCGTCCTTCCAATAGAAGCTCTTTTACAATTAACAATGTTGCCGTATCCGTTCATACTTCATCTGCTCATTCGATTTCGTTTTATATGCCCAATACAAGCCGTGGGCGCAATCCGCGCAACGGTACACGATTTAACAACATTAATCATTCCTACGAAGTTGGTGATATCAGCGTGGTTGAACCAATGCCGGCACCAATTCTCAACTCTACGCAGCCCGCACCTCCACCACAACAGAGAGCAACCAGCAACAGCCAAACGCATGTGGCCGCCCAAGGGTCCCCGAAAACATTGAACATCATCTGTCCGATCTGTTACGAAATGCTGGCAAATCAGCAAGCCATTTCAACTTCCTGCGGACATGTTTTCTGTTCCAACTGCATCCGGCAGTCTCTGCGAACTGCCAAAAAATGTCCCATATGTAACAAAAAATTGACCAAACCTTCTCAGATGCATCCAGTCTATTTTGCAACAGGATGATAGAATTCAGTGCCTAGTTTTGTTTTATATTAATTATTATGAATTTTGCAGAAATGTAATGACTTTGAACTCGTTTGACAAGGAAAGTGAAAGTGAATAATGTAAATAGATGATTTGGCCAAAATGTAAGTAGCTCTTTTAAGCAAAATGTAAATAGATGTTTTGGCTGCGCCGTCTGATTAAAAATAAGTTGTTAAAGTCCGTTCGTAATAAAAAGTTCCTATATAACAGCGTATACAAGAGTGCTCGCAATTATCTATAAAAACATGTTGACATATCTTGGAAATCGACCTTTGGTTAATAAAAGGCGCTGAATAGTTAAGGTAATGTACTAATAAATGCGTGCAGCTTTTGAAGGTCAGATCCCAGCTGGTTGGCCTGGCACTACAGTACTACGGCTGGGTATTGAGTGTTCCGTACGTGTAGCATACAGCAATTTGTCTCTTTCCCGGGATCGCATTAGTGCTGTTTGTAAAGCACAACAACTACGATCTACGATCGGTGGTCACAATTGATCGAAACAAGAGCTGTATGCACGGTTTAGCCACACCACTGGCACGCACCATTCGTTCGTGCTGGTGATATTGTTTACCACACGTACGGAGCGCTTGGTATGTTCGATTATAATTCGCATCATCGAAGCTAAAGAGTGGTGTCTCTGGACACAGTGTGTGACTCATGAGACGGTACCCAATGAGGAAAAAGGAATTTTACCCACCGATCATCAGCGTTCTGTGCGGAAACTGGTTTAATCTTCTTATCGTGTTGCTTTGTGCTTTTGATGCAACGGTGCGTTCTTGACCACAAAGCGAGCACGATGTTCCCCTGGTCATTGCTTAAGGCCACGGTGAGTCACCATGCACAGGGCAGGTGCTGGTGCGCGTGAAGACTCTGTTCAGAGAAGGAAAGACCGGAATCTTACGGTGTACTTTCTAAAAACAAAACAAACAACAACTCAGACCGTTGCTGTTGTGTGTGACCGGGAGCCAAAGAAAAGCGGAACTCTTTAATACACGATTTTTACACGTTTACGCTCGGTATGTAGCTGTCAAATAGTTATTGTAGGCAAAATATAATACATATTACAAGGTTAATAAAAAACCGCCGTTTATATCTACTTTACGGCAGACCATTTCATCGATTCTTCCGTCCCAGCTGACGTCACAGGAATCCCCGAGAATTGAGCAAATAGTTATACGAGTGTTTGCGATAAGATATCGTCCATGCGTGTCGTTGCTTCGTGAGGAAAGTAATCATCTTTAACCCAACCGTCCAATCGTCGCCGAAATATTATTCCTAACGAAAGTGTGTGAATTTGTGTGCTCTCCACGAATTCGTGATGGATTGTTGTCTATCGAACCACCAACTCGTAACTGCTTCGCATCGCCAAACCAAAGGGGTACGACGTTACACTTTTACTACGGACAAACCTTTCTCCGTGTCTGTCAGAGGGAGAAACGATAAGAAACCCATCTTTATCAAACAATGCACTCCCCCGGTTTGAACCATAATTTTCACACATTTCACGAAGAAGCCGCTTCGACGGTTGCCTTTGCCCGTTCAAGTATCGTTTCTCTTTGCTTTTTAAATGGCTCCCGTGATGATATGCAAACACTTGCCGTCATGTTGCATTACGGATCTAACCGCACTTCGCACACAGTAATACACGGAGCACTACGGTAACAATCTTAACTGTGTGATTTCGAACGGGAAGATTTGCTTTTAAAATTGGAGTTGGAATTGATTCCATTTTCGATCTATCGCCTCTTTGATGATCGCACCCCAGGAGGTGCTGATCAGTTTCATTCCCATCTTCTAGGTTACAAAAAGACGCACGTCAAACTGAACGGACCAGAGGAGGAAGTTACACTAATCTGTCGGAATGTTCCACAAACACACACATTCCGTTATACGGAATCATTGTGACCGTACGATGAACTTTGGCTGCTGCATGCTGTGCTTCGAAGAGAAACTTCACTGTGGGCAACATTTGAACGGGCACGGGAAAACATTCTTTTGATGACCACAGTTTCGTGCATTGGATATCGCCCACTATACAAAGCCCTTCTCTCCGGGTATTGTTTCCGTTTCACTGGGGGATGAATTTATTTCGTGATCTCCTCCACCGTCAGAGGATCATTACGTTTCATGCACACATTGCAGAGATTCCACAGGAAGGGAAAGGCGTTCTCACGTCAATTTGGGTCAGCGGTTGGCTCCCGGTGGGCAATTGATCTCGAAAAAGGATTTGCATAGCGCTGAAGCCTTTAATTGAAACGGGTGGCACGTGGGTGTAACATTATCAACGCCTCACTCCACTACACGTGGCACTGTGTTTGGGTGCAGTATTTCAAAATTACCAAGCCACACACTCACTTTTCCATTCCAAAACGGAATGCGTTTTTAATGGTAGTAAAAGATCACGTTGCTTTGTCGATGTTTTACCCCACCACAACTCACACGTACAATCGCGGGTTTATGATAACAATTTCCGAAGACTCCACACAAACAGTCAATTGGTTAAACGTAATGTTAGCGCCCACGGATACAACCGCGGGCCAACAGTAAAAGCGTGCCTTGTCCGCACGGTTTCGCGCACTCAAACAAAATGGCCAAGGTAAACTTTGGCGCCGCTGGCCAGAGCTCACATAGCTTGGTTGGTGGTGTGTCAGCGCGCTCTCGCGTGACGCTCTTGATTGAGCCGATCGTACACACTTCATTGGAGAGAGAGACTTGACGGCAGCAGCGATTCCGTTGGACCACGTTTGGGTGGAAGGAAGCTTAGCGTGGAGTTGATCACGAGAAACGCTCCACCGAGGTGTATGGGAGCTCCATGGAAGAAAAGGGCTCTAAGACTACACCGGTGGAAGTGGTGGCTGAGAAAATGTGGAAAGTGGTATTTGTTTGCGAGGGAATGGAACGAGTTAAGGGACCTTGTCGTAAGGTCTGTGATTGTCTGTACACTGCGCATTGGTACGACACCTTGAGCACAGCAAAGGAAGCCGGTTCCAGTGTGGTACCAGAGCTGCCCCTACTGCAGGTAGCTGGAGGAAATCGTTTGTCAGACATACGGATTGTTTATGAGACGGCGCAATGCATTTGCATTCCCCATCGGGAAGGTGTTTCCTATGCGGTCTATCATTGATGAATTCTGCTGTGTGCGGTGAGTTGTGCGACGTTGGTCTTACCAAATCGCATTTAAGATCTTCAATCTGGGTCACTCGATCGCCATCTCAGCGAGGGGAGTTTTTGTTCCAAAAACGAAACTGTCATCGACCCGATGATCGTGGCTCAACAATTTGTTTTATGAAAATTAACATCATCGGTACGTAACAAACTCCAATTCTCTAGTGTTTTGTTCATTGAGACATAGCTAGGCTTGTAGGTGACACAGAAGATCTCAAAAGAAGTTCAAGAATAATAAAACATAAAAAAACGACTCAAAAACAGAACGGCGGTTACTAACCTCGTAAAGCTAATCTGCTCATCTGCTGGCAGCAAACTCCTTCCTTCATACATTCTTCTGGCAGTCGATCGTTGCGTATTCTTCGCAGCAAACCTTTCAACCATAAATCTTGTGCAGACACAGATCGTGCTAAAATAGAAAGAAATGGTAAAATAAATATACAACCAGCATCCCTACCACACAACACTACACTACAGAGATCGATGAAATCCTACAGCACAGTGATCACTTTCTTGGATCGTGCTGGTGTGCTGGTGTGCTGATGGTTACCCATACCACCGCACAACTCTTAGCAATAGAGAAACACACCTTCTCGTTTCTTAGCGCAATGTGTACGTGCGCGTGTTAAAGTGGGACGCAATTGGCGACTCGATGCTGTGAAAAAGGTAGATCTGTCCAGCTTTGGAGCTTTGAAGTTTGTGTGGGAGTTGCGGTACTAATTTGAATAGAAATCTCACCGTTCCGTTTGTTCTCGTTCGCTTTTACATTCGCGAAGGACGTTGACATTCGCCGCGACGTCACAAATCCGGGAGGGATGCGATGAATGTATAAATACTTGCCAGAATATGATCTCAACGTGGGGACAATAATGTTCAGAAGTGTGATTGCGCATTGATCTTCGTGATGAGACACAGACCATTGCAAACTCTGCCAGCTGATGCTTTAATCGACTTGGAGTCATCGGCCACCATCCCTCTGGTTACTTTTAGTTGCTTACCAGACGCGTCACGAGCGCCATAGCGTATAATGGATGCATACATTAGCTGCTGTCTAAAACCACAACGGTAATATGTCTACCGAAAAAATAATCACCCTTCTCAGCAAACACCATCCACCATCTAGCGGCAGGAATCCGGTTCCGCAACATTGAACCTGAGTTTGAGACCCTTTCAGGCAAGCTTTCACTCTCTTCCGGAGATGTGCAGGCGGGCACAGTGGAACAAAGCAAGGCCACCGATAATACACTCCCAGAGCTCGAAGAGAACGACAGTGTTCGAAGGGATAGCGTTTAATGAGGGGTGTGTGTCTAGAGGTTTTAATCACAAGGTCGCTACTTAGACTGCAAGCTACACCCCTTTTTGCGGTTATCTCCGGTACTCGACGGAGGACTTCGATCTGCTACAAATATTCCATTTCTCCTCTCTTTAGGAATAGGCCTCTCCAGTGGAGCTTCGAACGTTATCTCGAAGAAGTAAGCTTTTAAGAGGCTCCACATTGTTCTGAATGTTTCCATGGGAGGTACGATAAAAATACGCTATATTCGTTTGCGTTATTTAGCAATACTCGGTCACTCTTAACCACACGGGAATGATTAATATATTCAACTTCGTATGCCCTTTCTCGCAGCTTACGCACTTTGGATTTCATTTCCCTGTCCCAGTGCAATGACTGCGGGAAAAGTTTCCCTTCTTAACCATGGTGGTAGACGGCACTCGCTAAACGTTGACATCGTTTGATCGAAAGTCGGTAAGTATACACCGAGAAGCATCCTATTAGGAGCAAATATATGTCATCACACGTACAACAACCTTGTCTGAATCTTCTCGCGATATGATAAACTAGCCATTTCCACCGGTTCCGCCTGACTAGGTACACGTTTTTTAATTATCCACACCAACCCGCTACGGGGCGGGCGTGCTGAATGGCGCGGTAGGTCAGAAGCACACAGCTCCACGACATGGAGAACGCCACCGAGGGAAAAGTGTGACAAAATGTGCTCAACTTGCAAATCAACTGTGCAAACTCCACGGTGGTAAGATCGGCCCTACCTTCGACGAGTTTGGCACGGTTGAACCGGGTGATTCCTTCGCGGTTGTCGTGGACGTTGTCGTTTACCTTTGGCTATGGGTAATATTTCATCCGCTGGTACCGCCGCCAGCAGTTTTCCACTTGCACACGAGGGCTTTCACACTTTCCACGATTCTTGTCGGCAGCACTGTGGCACTCACAATGCAAACAGCCGCACTACTATGACCGACATTTTCCGACCGACAGGGAGGTAGTGGAAAACCTGTCCCTAAGCAAACTTTGCTTCGGTACAACCTGACACCGAGATGGGGTACGGCACACGATTGGCACTCCATTCATTGATTAATCGATCGGTAAAGGAGCATTGGGTACGCGGCGGATACCTTCACCTTTGCCGTAAATAATCAAACGGTTGCGCGGTGGCGTGGCCGAGGGCAATATCCAGAGAGAATCTAGCGGAGCGAAGATCATCAAAGCGCAATGAACCTTTGAAGATGAAGAAAGTTTAGTCTTCCTTACAGCAGAAAGGAAATCTACATCGTTCTGCCTTAACTTTGGTGTGGCACATTGGACCGTGAACTGGTGAAAAAACGCATAGAATCTTTTCCCGAATAGCTACTCTTTAATCACGTGTGTTGATGAGCCACCATATTGCCGTTGCTAGTGGCAACTGGTGGTATATCGCGCCTGCGCTGTGTACAAAAAATAGACGCAACAGGTGTGTCTCGTACCTGATGGTTGGATGAGAAGACTACCAACCCTTCGCGTCACTAGGGACAACGGGATTGCTAAAGGCAGAGCCCAAACAAACGGGATCTCCCGACTGATTCGTATCGAAAATCTGCGTTTGTACATTTTTTTTCACTTAAAACGAGAACGGAAGGCGTTCGCTGGTGGAAGATTTACGGTCATTACGGTGGTACTTCGTTGAGGGTGTGATTTGTGCTGCGGCATTATTTAGATCGCATCCGATTGGATCATCTTCGGTTGCGATGTTTTTGTGGTAAGTCTGGACCGAGATCCTAGCGAGAAAAGGTACCGTCAATAATTGCTGCTGATGAAGCGGAGCGAATGAGTGCTAGCAACCGCAACATCGCTCGCCTGAGCCGTTGGGGCCACCCTTTAATAAACACTTTCTATCTTAACCTAATACGCTGGAATTCTAGCAGCAAAACGAAACCCACCGACAAGTGGCTGGACGCGCAGTGTGACGGTACTGCTGCATTGCACACGCTCCCGTCATGCATGACGCTTTGCGATCTGAAAAACGACAACTACTACCAGCTGGTAACGGTGGATGTACCTCTGTTTGATTTCGACGTTAAGCCCAAACTGAAGGTGTACAAGGGCACGAACCTGATCAGCGAGCAACATCTGCCGGGGATTCCGAGTGCGGTGGAAAGTTTATACATAAACGATCACGAACCACGGATACCCAGTAAGTAGAATCCAGTGAGACGACCTTCCCGGTTCCTTGAACTTAAATGCCGTCGCTCTTCTCAGTCATTGCAGTTGCGGTGGAGTCATCGGTGCTATTCTATCGTAACATGAAGCCGTACTACAAGTACACCGTACCGAGCATGACGATAGAACCGCTCGAGGTAGATGTGTGGAAGAAGCTACCGAACGAACGAGGCGAAGCGCTTGACGTGCTGATCGATAGTTTGCGCACGATCGAACCCTCCCAGATGACGCTGCAAACACAGGAGCTGCTTAGCTTGCCCGAAAGTGAGCGTGGCGGATACATTCGATCGAACGCCGAGCGCAAGCTCGAACGTCTGTCCATAATTACTTCGATGGCCGCAATCAAGAAAGCTTCAAATGATATCAAATCGGCGTCCTGCTTGATTCTAGCGACGGAGTGTGGTGAGCTGCTCGTGCTTGATACACAGGCGTTCGTGGTCCTTGCGCAGGCCAAGGTTGGTCCGTTCCGTGGTACACCTAGCATGGTCTCGGCCGGCGGACAGTACGACATCGATTACCGCGTGGTGATTGCGACTCGAGAAGGATCCCTCTACCTGTTGCGTAAAGGTTGGCTTGCGGGACAACATATCGTCAAGCTAGAGAATCCTGCTGCCGGTTTGTCATTGTTACCAATTGACCAGACCATTGTGGTCGTTTGCATGAATCAATCCCTTGTCTGCTACTCCAAAAAGGGCAAAAAGCTTTGGACGGTGAAGCTACCCCAGCCAGCCGTATGCATGACACCGGTATGTTTGCCACACCTTGGCATCAACCTGGTGTGCGTATGTCTGAAAGGTGGTTTGGTGCAGTTCTATAGTCAAAAAAAACTGGTGGATCAATTCTACGCCCCCGAATCGGTGTCGGCTTTAACCTTCGGCAGACTTGGCCAGGAGGAACACGTCCTCATTCTAGTCACCATCGATGGTTCGCTGATAGTAAAGATTCTGAAGCGAACGGCAGAGTTTGTGACCACAGACAACGTGTACGACATGAAGACAGCCGAGGAACCTCCCGGTAATTTGCAGATCCCGAAAAAGACAAAAATCTTCGTCGAACAAACGTTGCGCGAGAAGGAACATGCGGCCACCATACACAATTCGTTTCAGTCGGAACTTTGGCGCATGCGACTTACTACAGCACGGGCCACGGTGGACGTTATCAACTCTGCCGATAGCAACATGTCCACCGTTGACGTGGGCCTCGCTCCGATCAAGCTAGCAGCGGAAGTCCTTGGTTTAGGACCGACGTTCAAGCTGTTTGTGGTACTGGAAAACATTTCCACCCGAAAGGAAGCCACTGGTTTGAACGTTCTGATACAGGCGGACCATCGCCATTATCTAGTGGAGAGACCCTACCTGAAGCTGCCAATGCTTGTGCCAGGATTCCCCATACGATTAGACTTCCGGGTGACGGTTACCGTTGATCCGTCGGATGGGTTACCTCCAGTGGACTTGACACCCGAAAATTCGCACATTAAGG